>NC_134591.1:21926398-22236545 GCF_037038515.1 Microtus pennsylvanicus
CCTCTTGCTCTAAAGACAAAGCTCTGAAGGTACTTTGGACTTGATAGAAGACTCAAACGTGTGTCTATGTTGGGGAAAATGTTCTAGAAAATTCTTAGAAGAAAAACTTTCCCTGGGAGAAAGAGAGAGCCTTCACAAAAAATTTTATCTTTCCTTTGAAAATGGCTTGGCATCAACTTAAACGGGCAAGGAACCAAAGCACCCAAAGACTCACCTTTAGTTAGTGCTCAAGAATGAGGATGCGACAGAGGTCCTTTGTCGTCATTTTCTAGAGCATTTAGGGTAGAGATACTGGAGAATGATATTGTCATCCACACTTCTCCATGGAACCCAGGAATTCCTACACATATTCCCAGCTGCTTTTGGAACCATCTTTGATAACCTGGTTCTTGGATTTTATTGTGGCGTTTCTGTGGTGAGGGTTTGAGACAAATGCTGGTCACATAACAGCAAGGCTCTAGGTGAGAATTGAGTGTTCCGGACCACAGCGATCGCTTTTCAATAAGATGAAAGTCCATCTATTGTCTCAAGCATGAAGGACAGAGTGTACATGACTAGGGATACCGGGCCCTGGAAAGTCACTGTCCATCCCAAACTAGCCATGATTCTCCATCCTAAAGTGAGGATTTGTTTTAAATTTTTGTTCAAAATTTAATCCTGAGCACCCCATCCTCATGCTCAAGATTTTCCAGTGGCTTTCCTTCCTTTTGAGCAAAGTCCTCTCCGCGGATGGCATCCAAGACCCTCATGACCTGACCCCTACCTACCTTCACAGTTTTATCTCCCAACATTCCTCATCCTTTATTTTACTCTAACTGCTTGAGAATTCTTGTTTGTCTAATACTCCAAACAGTCTTTGCCTCCTGGCCTTTGAGCATTCTGTTTCATCTTTCTAGAATGTTCTCTATCCAATTGATTCACCTAGATGTCTCCCCAAAAAGACGATCTCTGATGTTCCCATCCTTAGCCTCCCATTTCCTTGTGTTACTTTCCTCTATAGCATTGCTCTACATATTTGTTATTTGTTTTCTGTCTCCTGCATTTAAATATGGATGCCACGAAGCTGGCGGTTTTGTCTGTAGCTCTAGAGAAGCTGGCGGTTTTGTCTGTAGCTCTAGACAAGTTCATAACACATAGTAGACACTTCATAACTATGTTTGGCAGAACAAGTGAATTCATATTTAATGTACAAATCTTTTTTCTTTTTTCATAATACATATATCTACCCCCACTTAATCTATGCAAGCCCCAAATACAGCACATCACCTATTACGGTGTAATCAAACTTTCAGTATATCGGGGTTAAATTCATCAAACACAAGCTCATTAATCATTAACTGAACACCTTTTTCTCATGCAGAGCCCTCTTCCAGGCTCAGATGCAAGAGAACAGTCCTAGAAAAAGACTAATGGTTGGCACTTCCAGCAGAATTCCCCATTTACACCAACTTTTAGCTAAATCTGTTTTATGTTTTATAATTTCAACAAAAGTTGTCAGAAATTATTTGTTTACATGTGCGTATGTTATAAAATCACGTGGCATTTAAACATGCTGTTTCTTCCCTTTTTTTTCATTTTTTTAAGTCATTGTATCTTTGGGATTATAATTATCCTTTTACACTGAATTGCAATTTTGGAATTCTTGATGAGGAATAATCCCAGTACTACGATCACACAATTAACTCTTCAAAATGAGATTAAAAACCGTGCATTCTGGAAGAGACCCCCTGTCTGGTGGTTAGTTGCCTGGAAGAGCTTGTTACAAGCCCAAGAGGAGCTGTCATCCTCTTGACGGTTTCCAGGGACCAAGGCTCCAGGACCTGCAGTAATTTCATTTGTCATCATTGCAAAACCAGATGGTCACGTGAGCTGCCAAAGCCTGCATCCAAGGAGGTTCACTTGCCAACTGTCCTTAGCAATCAGAACGCGAGGTAGACAAGGCAGCTGTTGGAAAGGAATTACTTCTAGTGGTTGCATTATTATCATGAAAAACAGAGGCAACACAATTGGTTATACTTGTACAAAGTCCCAATCTCTAGACAAAACCGGTAGTGATGAAAACACTTCTCGAAATCACGATGATAACCAGGCCCACGGCTATTGTGAAGGTGCTCCAAAAGAGTTTTGACCAGATAGGGTAGCAACCCTGTGCGTGAGGAAAAAACAGTGTGACTCTGGGTGTCATTGTGTGAGCTGAGGGCATGCACCCACCAGGGAGACACAGGTCTTCAGCTGGACACGCTCTCCGAAGGGTGTCAAGACACACGCGACACTGAATAGGGAAAGACTGCCAGAAAATACGAGCGAATCATGACCTAGGACAAGGAGGGTTGTGCTTAACTTTGCTCGGTCTGTTAGTCCGTGGGCCATAGAAATGTCTCTAATAACTTCTCACATGGGACCTGCGTGTCGGAGTCACTCAGGAGCACAGGCAGATGTGACAGGCGCCATCTCAGATATTGCCAGCTACCCTGTCTGAAAGAAGAGAACTTCCTAGGTCTTATTTCAGCAATTAAATGTTCCATCTAACAAGTGACCCACATAAATTCCATTCACCGCGCGATTCCTGAGGCTAGCTAGAAAGCATAATCTTACCAAGTGGGTGGGAAGGATGGCAGTGAGCTGGAGAGTCATGGTGAACAGCATTAAGGGCAGGAACCACGCCTCTCCACCCTACAGGGGATCCCTGGCTCTGACAAGAACATTACCCAAGCTAGAGCTGAGATCAAGGGTGTTGAAGGAAATGGTCGGGATGATGAGAACTTGAGAGCCAAGGCCCAAGCTCCAAACCTGAGGCTCTGTCCTAAAAGTAAAGCAGAGGAGGCGAATACGGTTTTGACAGGCAGGTTTCAGGTTAGGGTCCTTTTATGGCCGCCATTCAATGGTTGACTACTTAATTCCAGAGACATCCTCTCCCAGGGGGTCAGTGAGGCCACAAACTGACTGCTCCAGGCCCCCCAGGAGTTTTTCCATCAGAAAACCAGCTAAAGAAACTGGGGCCTGGAATGCGAGGGTGAAGGGAGCGGGCTGTCTGACACCTGGCTCTCTTCCTCCTCGGCTTTAGGTGCTTTTGTTTTATTGTTAAGCAATGTTCTAGCGAGTCTCAAATATCCTCAGGAATAGATGGAACGCAGAATGTTGTGCTGAAATTCCTGGACGTGTTCCTTAGGGAGGTGAAGGACTTTTGTTTGCTTAAGACTCTGAAGCCGGTTCACAGAGTGTAGTTCAAGGCCACTTGTCTGTGAATCATGGGGGAGCTTGTCAAACATGGAGTTCCTGGGCTTCTCCCCAGGTTTGTTAAATAAGAACTTCTGAGGTTGGAGCTCATAAATTTGCATATTTGACGAGTTTCCCTGATGCAAATTAAGGTTGGAACACCATTGCCTTACAAGGCGTAAGATGGCCCTTGGCGAGATGCAGTTTGACCCTCCCTAGAAAGAGAAAGGCAAGCCTTTTGGCTTTGCCGCCTCCTACTCCAGGGCAGCAGTTTAAAGATTCCAGTGGGTGGCATTAATTGGTCCTGTTTTTCTCATGGTTCATCACCCCACTCTGCCTCCAACCTCTGAACTTCCCAGCTTTCGCTCGTGTTTGCAGGAGTCTGAGCTACCGGTTGCTGAGATGGGAAAGGCAGGTGGCTGGGCCACAGGGTAGGGGGTCTGCTCTCCCCGGGAGACAATTACATGCTCCGAAAAGGACAACCATGGCTTGTCCTAGGCAACAGAGGGGAACTCTTGTCAACATTTTGAAAGGCTGGCGCCATGCTTGAAAGGGGCTGACGGGAACCACTGATGGGTCTGGCTGCAAAACAATTGTTTATGAGGAGGATCAGTGTCATTCCTGAAGTGAGCCATGCTCGGATTAGCACCACTGTGCTAACAAGCAGGATGAGCAGGGCTGGGATGACATATCTAGTCAGGAAGGGGCCGCTGTTTAAGGAAAGGACTCTCAGAGAGTTGTGGAGGGGACTTGGATGAGAAATCATGGGCGCCTTGTTTGCCTGGCTTATTAAAAACTCGCCAAAGTTGATGTTTAGTTGAATAGCTCATTTTCTGAGCTGCTTGTGGGGTTTCCATGTTCCCATAGTAGGTGGAGCACTTCTGGCTGGATTGCTGGACTGTGTCTGTCGTTCACCTGCGTCCAGGGTGTGCGCAGCCTTCATATCCTCCACAGCTTCCAAAGGTGTTTTTCCTGCTGAACTGCAATTTCAGGTCTTACAGACCTTGGGGCTCTCTTAGCCTTGAGGGATCATCTGCCCCCAGCACGTTTGCTGCCCCACTGGTGTCAGTGGTGTGATAGTGGGTAGTAGGAGCAGTTGAGGGAAGGGTGGTGTTCTGTTTCTTACCCACTCTTACTCTTTCCCACCCTGTTCTGTTTGGATCTTCCATGAGATCAAAGGCTCTTCGGGTGTTACATCAGCTGTAAATTTCTGTAAATTTCTTGATCAACATAGCTGCTCCTATCTCTTCACAGAGGGGAAGCTTGAAATGAAGCTTTTGTATTGGGTCTCCTATGGCTGCCTCAATCTGGGTGGGTGGGTAATGGACATGGGGCAAGAGGTTGACCATGCTACTGATCATCCCCTCCTAAGCCTGTATTTGCTTCTCTTCCTCCTGTAGATACTAAGGAATCGATAGCTCCTTTAAGGACGAAATAGAATCTCTAAAAAGCCCATATCAGTGCCTGCCCCTCTCCCCAAATCATCAGCATGTAACACGGGTTTCTGGAACTTAATTGGACAATTTTTATTAATATTGCAAATGATACTATTATGATATTTGCCTTATATTTTGAAGTTGCATCAATTCAACTTCTACATCAGTCACATTACAGATGCCACAAAAGGCAGCCTTTTTATTCTCTGTGGCGTACGGAACAAGCAGCTATATACTTGTCTTAATTTAGGAGAAAAGTAGTTCTGCCTCTTTTCTCTTGAAAGCATTCTTTAACAGAACCCAGAGTGCGCAGCTGGAATACGCTGTCGGGTCTGTAAATGGAAGAGGGGGCTGCCGCTAGCTTGCCACATGAGTGTGCCCACTAGAGAGGTCATCTTCTTCACCTTTGACCCATGAAATGGGGACAGTGTCCATCTTCCCTATGTTTCTTTGTGGCTCTGCTATAAAGATGAGTGAGAGAAGATCATCAAATGTTTCCAAGCCCTCAGGAGGAAATGGTTGCTTCAGTAATCCAAAGATTTTGAGGAGAAAGACGAGTGAAAATCGTCCATTTAAGTGGTGCTTGGAGCTTGCACAGAAAGCAGGAATCACTTCCAGAAGGCTGTGCAGGGTGTGGTTGAGAGGGAAAGCTGAGCACAGCTTCTCAAGGCTGGGCCATCTGGCCTCCCTCCTCCCTCACCATCCTTCTGTTGCCCACCTGGTGGAGGTCCTGCCTGTCCACCGTGGTGGGGTTGGGGGCGGGGGAGGTACTCTAACACCACACTGGTGCTGCCACAGCAATCCAGCCAAGAGACACGAGAGCCCATTAATTGGCTAATTTTGCTTATAATGTCTGGTCACTGCTTGGCAGGAGCAGCTGTCTGTCGGGCCATATTCGTTTGGGCTCACGTGGAGATCTGGCCTAGCTAGAAATGATTCTTTTTGTTGAGTGGCCCTATGCTCCTTCTATCTGCTCCACTCTCAGAACAACTTGTGGTTGCATGTAAATCTGGACAAGCCTCAATAGAAGAGAATGTCTGCGAAGCTCAAACAGCCGCTTCTGTCTGACTTCTGAGTCTTCCCTGGGAGGGGGAGGGGGCAGAAGGTAGCTGGAACACTTAATGCCATAGGCTGCCTGGAGAATTTTCCGGAAACCAGACCCTTCAGCCAAGCATGCCCCTCCTGATGGACATCTCCTGGTCTAAAGTCGCCCTGGTTCTCGAGTGGAAAAGGAAATAAAGCACTCTGAGTGTGCTATGATTTGAACATTTCCCCTGAGCTCTGTGTGTGTGTTCCTAAATTATTTGGCTCTTAGTGGAAATTTACTAGGAATTGGTGACTTAATGCTACACTCCTCATTTCTACTTTTTATCTGTGCTTTTAGTTCACTGACAGTTTGTTATAGATGTTTTTCTTTTGCTACAGTGTCGCCTTTCTTTTGTAACTTCCTGCAGTCCCAGGATACCATTTTCATGGTTCACCTTTAGACTGAGAGACAGATCCATCTACTATCAACATCACGATCTTTAAGAATGTTCTATCCTTCTCCTTCCTTACATCTCCCCTCAAGAAACTGCTGTCACCCCAATCCCGTATCTGAACCAGCTTTGAACGCCCAGTTTGCCTAGCTCTCACCTGCATTTGCCAATGACTTTCTGAACTCCGTGTCCTTCCAAGGACACTCTCCCCATCGAAAGAGTGCTGCTTGCTTGGTGCCCACACAGGAAAGTTCTCTCATCTTTCTGCGTGCTCGATACTTGATTGCAACTTTTTGTGGCATCTCAGCCTCTTGGGTATCCAGGGAGTACGCACCTCAACATCAGATGTTTTCTTTGCCTAACTCCCTTGGATCTCAGCTATGGCTGCAGGTACTTGGGATAATTTAATTTTCTTGCCTGATGATGAGAACTCTGGCTTGCAAAGGGGGAAATGAGGTGCAGATAGATTCCTCGGAACAGATTAGTGGGTTGATTGGACATGGAGTTCATCTTGCTGCGCGGGAGCCGTTTGGCCGCATCCTCTAGAGCCCTCATTCCTCTCAGCTCCCACGTGTGCGCCAGGCAAGAGGCCATTCTTTAGTCTATGCTCCATTTCTCCTAGACTTTGAGGACATTTTGCAAATGATACTTGATAAAAATGAAAAACATTGTGTTACAAAGAGCAACAGCCTTTATCTTATTTTTCAATTTCTAATAAGGTCTCAGAATGTGGCTTGTTTTTCTTGGGAAAATAATTCAGTCAACAGTTCTTCTCAAGGATGAGGTAGAGCTGTTGAAATCTAATTCCTGTTGACTTTTTAAAAAACTGAAATTATGACTCAAGGGTTGGTGTGTGTGTGTGTGTGTGCATGTGTGTATGTATGTGTGTGTACATGTGTGTGCGTGTGTGTGTGCGTGCGTGTGTGCATGTATGTGTGCATGTATGTGTGTGTACATATGTGTGCGTGCGCATGTGCGTGTGTGGGATTCTGGTAAAAAGAGCAAAGCTGAAAGTATCTTGGAGGAATGTCCACGGCAAAACTTGAGGTTAAGAGCAACTTTCAGGAGCTCAAGTTTCGCTGTACACCCTGAGTCTCGGCCAGATTCAGTAACAGGCTGATTTGCGGTTGTGACCCTTGAGGACTGGCAAATTTGATAGTTCGTCTGGATTGGTTTCTTAGGGACCCCAGCTAGTTTGTGGGAGAGAATCTGTGTCCAATTTGGATGCGGTACACAAGGAGGTCTTACTTTTGCCCTCCAGAGAAATCTAGGATTCCTCTGCAGGAAGCCATGCACGGGCTCGCACACAGGACAGATCCCACGCATTTGCTGCCGTAGCTGGGCTTTACGAGGGTTGAGTGGAGAGACTCTTCCGGCTGCACTGTAGTTCAGTCTGATGTCTTTATTGTGCGTTGATTCGTGCTTAACAAAAAGGAGGACATGGTCTGAGGAAAGAAGCTTAAAGTCTCCAAACAAGGGAGAGAGCGCTCTGTACCCTCCGGAGTGGGCGGCAGCCCACCTTCACCTTTTCACCAGCAGTGCCCTCCCTTCCTCGGGCGTGGTGGGGGGCAGTACCGATCACCAGACCTCCCTCCGGACCCGAACTTGAAAGAATCATTTCTGATGCATAATTAATTTGCAAACACCAGAGCTGGAAAAGCTGGGGTAGCTACCCACTTATTAAGCCCCATCCGACACTTCCGTTGCTTTCTTCCCCGGGGATCCTCGCACATAAAATAATTATATCTGCCTATGTATCTTGTCACCAATCAAGTCATTGCTCTCTGTTAAAGCAAGACAAATACAAGCCTACGGTTTCTTCTGGAGGGAAACAGCATAAGTGAATTATTTTGAAAATTCGATTGTGAGATATGCCTGTTTTCTGTAGGGGGAGGTGCGCGAAAGCACAGCCTTGTGCTATGGAACCCCAACTCGGCTGCAGTGGAATAAACTTTTCGTGTGTGCTGATGAACGATGGTAGAAGAGAAATAACACCCAAACAAAACAGGTCAGCAGGAGAACGGAATAGAATCTGTTTCCAGATAGTACTTGGGGGAGGAATGCAAGCACTTCCTCTTTCTCCCGGGTGCCCGCTGGAGTTTCCTCTTTGTTTCTGTCCAACCTTAGTTTCTCTGCCCCTGGCCTGGCAGCAAGGGAAGCGCCCACCACAATGCTGATATCATGTACACAACATGAGTTCAGAGGGCCTTTCTGCTGTGCTGGAGGGGTGATAAAGCAGGGACAGAGCAAACATTTTGTGTGTTTGCTCATCACATTTTTTTTAAATTTAAAAACAAAAATCCTGTATGTTTGGAAACAATCGAAACCCCTGCATAGTATTTAAATCAATAAATGAAAATACACAGACAACCCAAAGGGCAACCAAAAAGCACATTAACATAAGATAGTATAACTAGTGACTCATTGGCTTCTGCTTTCTTCCCAGGTAGGGAAGACACATGTGTATAGTGTGGTTTCCAGGGCCGTCCCTTTGTAATGTCTTCAAAAAACCTTATCTTATCTCTGGCACACTCCAGCCTCTACCCCGTGTCCCACGCTGGATAAGAACAGTGAATGCGTCTGAGCCCAAGAAAGCAGTGTGTTAACTGTTGGGTGGAGGGAGACATGGGTGAGCGTGCATTCTGCATCCGAGCCGCGGAGCGGCAGGATGGATGGGTGCCTTTATGTTGTCTGATAATGCGGCTCTTTGAAACGTTGCTGGCGGACTCTCTTCACATCCTGTCACACAGGACGGGAAACGGGACAGGCCCTTTTGCTTTTCGATTCATCGACCTGCCATACAATACAACAAACCAGCTTTTTTCAAGACCCCTGAATGAAGGCCTGTGCCTGCAAGGGGAATTTAATTGGATTTCTTTATGGGTTGCAACAATCCAATGAAACATTATGTAAGAAAGGCATGATTCCGTTTCAGCATGCACTTGAATAATAATATTTTTTTTTATTTATAACAAGAATTCTTTAAAAATAATAGGCATTTTTTTTAATGGAAACACCCTGTAACAGCACTTTTCGGCTCAACTCGACCAGGAAGCCCAGCCTTATCCACAGCAGCTTGTGTTCCATGGACGTCTGTGTCATTGTCCCCGCTTAGAAGATGGTTTGAAATGCATAGATTGCAAAATGTTCAGCATGAAGCCAGAGGCTTTCAGAAGCACTTGCTGTGCTTTTCTGGAAGAGCGATGCTGTTTTTAACAATGCCCCCTGCTTTGAGCCAAAGTGCATTCGTGCTCCCTGGAAAGTAGGAAGATGGCCACCACCCCCTCTGCTCTTTCGAACTTTGTCATTGAGGAAGATTAAGTCCTCCGTGGCATTGTGACATGTCCGACTTGGTCGAGACGACATTGGAACTGCTTTCTTATCGTCCTCCTGGAAATGCACAAGTGGTAGTTTGTGCCTGAAATCGTTCGTGATGCCCGCTCGCTAAGAGTCTTCCCTTTATTTCCATGCTTCCAGGTGTTCTTTCTGGCGTCCTGGGCAGCAGACGGAGTTAAAACATGGCTCAAGACAGCCACCTCCACCCAGGATTATCCATATACCCGAAACCTAAGGTGGCAGAACTTCCGTTTATTTCTTTGTGACCTCAGCCACCCCATTCATTTTCTTTCTGTTTTTATCCTTAAGATCAGAATATATCTTTTTCATCAAGTTCAACTCAAAAGTCCACATTTATCCATCGTGTGTTCAACAGCCGTCTGCTCTGAAAGGCTTCCTGCAACACGGCATGCATTCAAAGTGAGAGGCCAGAGCTTGCTCCCTGGATTTGTACTGCCTCTGACATGTGTGGCCTCTGTGTTATTGCTCATGTGATGTCATGGCTGCTCCCTAAATAGACGGGTAGAGGAAAACAGAATCCATGACCCTGCTTGTCGTTGTGCCCCCAGCACCCATGACAGTGCCTGCCATGCACAGGAATTTAATTAAAGGTCCATAAATGTGTGAATAAATTGACAGTATAGGCATCTCTCGTATACACAGTCCGAAAAAATTGACGATTTCGAATTTTTCCACAGAAGCAATTTTGCGACACTTTGAAGACATTTTTCAATATTTTTCAACTGTTTATTTATGGGGTGGAACATGCACATACGAGTGCAGGTTACTTCAGAATCTGGAAGAGGGTATCAGAAGCCCTGGGCTGGAGTTCCAGGTGGTTTCAGTCTGCCCGATGAGGGTTTGGGGAAGTGAACTCAGGTCTCTTGGAAGAGCACCGACTGTGATCAACTGAGCCCCCGCCCCCACATGCAGAATTTTAAACTTCTAGGTCAGGAGTCCATGCAGAATTTCCATAGACATGGACTAGAACCAATAATACCCACTCTTAAGAAACAACATGCCTCCTGCCCTATCTGCACAATGGAAAACTTTCAAATACATCAAGAAATTGGTCGAGCAGGACAAACCAGCAATCCAGTCCCTGGTGTTTACACGCTGTCTTATAATATTATTAGCTAACACTAAAATGTGCTTTGCAGTTTTCAACTTTTTACCTCTTGTCTAATGTTGTAATCAAGCTGCGCCAAATAGTCAGTCCGATGGAGGAGGCGAATTCTATATCGATTATCACGCGGATGACTATAACCGCAAACACACAGGTGCTACACACGAAAGCACTGGTGACCAGGGAGGTGTGGGGGTCGTTTAATCGTACTTGACCTTTATAGCTTTGTGGAGGCTGCGGACAAGTGTCTGCGGTCCCCTGTTGAAGCTGGGATAGACATTTACAATGGCTAGCAAGAATGGAGGAAGGAGAGAACCCACCTCTTCTAAGTGAGAATGGCTCAGCATTGAATGGCTTGAGCTGTTGGCCCGAAGGCCTGGAGTTTCCTGACAGGAGATGGTGGTAAAAGCATCCAATTTTGTGAATGAGAAGGACTTGAAAGTCAGTTAGCAGGCTTTTCTCAGAGTATCTCCTACCTCAGAGTCTTGTTGGTTCTATGCAGCACATGTGTATATGTGAATGTGTGGGCATGGGTGCAGGAGCGTGGTGATGGCAAGTGCAAGTCAAATGACGTCCTCCAGCCTCCTGTTCCTGAGATTGTGAGTGCTGCTGCTGGAGCATCCACAGCTTCCCAGACATGACGTAGCTCTCTACAGACAGTCGAATGTGTGCCGTCTTGACAGGTGGTGCTTAGCTTGACTAAGAAAAGTTGTCCAAGAGCATGGAGCTAGGAGGCAGCAAGGCTTGTATTTAAATATGATTTCGCTTTGCTTGTCCCAAAACTTGTATGTTGGCATCGTGTTACCTGCTGTGCTTTCTACCGGCTGACCTGTAGTCCTCATGTTTTTATGAACTTGGTGTTTGCTGCTGCATGGCTTCCCTGTTCCCTTCACTCACACTTGCGCATAGGCAATGGAGGGTTCAAAGAGCAATCAGACCATCTGTGTTTATGCCATGTAGTCTCAAAAAAAAAAAAAAGATTTCAAGTCTTGGTAAGTGCTTCCCACCAGCACACACACAGACACAGAGATGTTTGCACAGTGGTTCTCAACCTGTGGGTCATGACCCCTTGGATTGTATATTAGATATTTCCATTATGATTCATAAAAGTAGAAAAATAATAATTTTTATGGTTAGGCGTCACCACAATATGAGGAACTGTATTAAAGGGAAGGTTGAGAATCCCTGCTCCACAGCTTGACTTAAATCTATTTTCTTGCCACCAAAAGAGACTTCAAATGTGTCCAAGCCTCTCCGACTTCAGTGGGTCCCACATGTGCACATCTGGAGACAGCATTTGGCTGGAGGAGAAGAAGTGGATTGTCATTTTCAGTGACCATAAGAGAACACTTGATGGAACAACCCCTTTTACCATGGGAAGCAGCTTCGTTGGTAACAATCCTAATCTCCCTTTGTGGCGGGTGAACAGGATAAGGATGCTGGCTGCCAAGGGTCATGGGGAAGGGTGGCGCATGGGGAATCACGGAGCATTCATGGGAGGAAATACAATCACAGAACTGTAAAATCGCTGCCATTCAACCCCACTCCCAACAGCTCCAACCCCTCACATTTAAGCCGCTCACAACTTTACGACACATTCTCCTTTTGGGATAAAACTTTCCAAGTTCAGTGTCGGCTCCCCAGAGGCCAGCTCTTTATGGGAAATTTGTGCTAAATCAGCAAAGCTGCGTTCAAGTTGGAGAAATTCAAGACAATTTCTCCCTGCCTGCTTGAGAGAGACAGGGAACGGGGAGCCTCCCCTGAGATGGCTGTCTCGGGTTGACTCTGGTTTCTCAGCGTTCCAGGCTCAGATGTGATCAGAGTGAAGATGAGAACGGTTTCAGAGCTGTCTGGATCAATGACAGAGCCAATAAATGGATATTGTCAGTGAGTGGAGACAAGCGAGAGAGGGCTGAGAGGAAGCAATGAACAGACAGAGATATTATGAAAGGAAAATAATGGCCAAAAACTTCTTTGATTGTGGGGAAAACCAAAATAATTTCCGGATTTAAATAGGAAAGCATTCTTCTAGAGAGCATCTCTCTGTACCCAGGAAATCTTGAGGCAATCTCTTAAACTGTATTGCTAACATCTATGGGCGATCCACTGAAAGACATCACACAAAGCCATTGGTGTCTTTTTCTCTTTCTTCTCCCTCAAGACAGATGTGCAAGAGAAGCATGTTTATTCATTCTGCCAATTGCTTATTTCCCCTAGAAAGTACTATGTGTTTAAGATGGAAAACAAGACCACAATGCCCCTTCCCTGGGAACATCACATCCTTGAGGGTCATGGAAAGGGCAGGCAGCAAACAAATTGGCAGAAAAGACAATAAAACAAGTCTGAGATAGAATCTGCTGACCAGAGAAGGCCCTCCAAAAAAGGTGACATCTAAGCAAGCGTTTGGGAATTTGTGGATCTGGGGAAGAAGACAGAGGACAAAACCAAGTGCAGGAGCCACTCAATAGCAAGGCCGTGTAGCGTTTGAGCCTCGAGGAGGCTTTAGAGCTTTTGTTCTAATGGTAGAGGCAAGGCATTGGCATGTGCATCTTTAAGCACACCAACTTCCATGACCCTTGAGTGAAGTGGAATTCTAGTTCTCTTCCATGGACCATCCAGAGTTGTGATTACAGACTTGTGAGGGTGTTTCTGCTGCTTCCTTCCCTGAGGTGTGATGGTGAGCAATGACCCATTAGGAAGAAAGGGAGGAAGACAGTTTCCCCTTCATTCAGTACAAGATTAGGATACTGTAAATAACACTCCTGTTTGTAACCCGTGTGCCCCAGCCAGTTCTGTCCACATCAACTGCAAGAGGGGCTGGAAAACAGAGTCATTATTAGTCATTAGCAGAGAAGGGCCTGGGGTCTGGCATTAAGGAACAAAGGGGGCAGACACTGAGGAATAACTAGGGATCCGTCTCAGAAACCTTTGAATGAAGGAGCAACACAGCCTGCCATATGTTTTAAAGACTCGGATAGAGAGGATGTCAGGAAGGTCACCCACAAAAGATATCGGTGCTGTTAGTAACCCTGGGGATGGGATGGGTTTAGGTGAGGGGAACAGGGATGATATGAAGTGGAGAAATAGAGATGGGTTTAAAGGCGAAGCTGGAGAGATTTCTTGAAGATAAAAAAAATGAGAAGTATGAGAGAGAAATAGATACCAGGCACAGCTTTTCAAAGAATGAAAGGAAAGGACTTGCCATCTGACCACGATGGGGAAGACTGGAGAGAAGCAGGTTTAGGAATGAACTTCAAAGCCAGTTTTTCTTTTTCTGTTCTCTTTTCTTTTTTTGTTTTGTCGAGTCAGGGTTCCTCTGTGTTGCTTTGGAGCCTGTCCTGGAACTAGCTCGGTAGACCAGGCTGGCCTCGAACTCACAGAGATTCACCTGCCTCTGCCTCCCAAGTGCTGGGATTAAAGATGTGCACCACCACGGCCAGGCTCAGAACCAGCTTTTCAGGTATGGAGTATGAGGTGCCGGCCAACATTCAAATAGAAATTTCCAGAAGGAATCTGGAGTTGAACCCTTCTCTGTAGGAGGAGGGCTCCGGAGCTGTACCCACTGGAAGTTGCTGGTGTTGAGATGATTTTACAATTACGCAGAAACTCGGTGGACAAGGGGCCAATCCGGTCTGGACGAGATGCGTGGGCCAGTCCAGTGTGGGTGAGATGACCAAGTAGCCTGTACTTGCCTCACAATGCACACAGGTAGAGGCTTTCTTTCCCTCAGGAACTGCTGGTCTGACCTTGCAAACCCATCGGGACTTCATCTCCTCTTCTTCTCCCTCTGCACCATTTCGCCTTTAATTGTGCCCTGATCACTTTAGTCGATGCAGACCAGGCGCGACCTTCCCTAAGTCACTCCAGATTGTGTAAAACTGCTTTCTGTCTGGCTGCGCCTGGCTCTGAGACACTCCATTCTCTTCACAAGTCACATGACTCCATTTTGAGAGTGGAGGATGACTCTGCACCTCGGCGGAAATGTGTTACCACCGTCTGTTGGTACCACCTATTAGGCACAGACTGATAAATAACTTATTCCTAAAATAGGAAGGTAAAATCAAAGCAAATATCAAAGTAAACTGGGAATATAGGCACATGGAATGTATTAATATTGAATCAGGAAAGCCAGCTGAAAAAAGCAGACAACTCAAACCGAGGAAAAGGTACAGCTACTTCACCTGGGCCCTATAGAGAGGAGGGCACCTAACACGGTTGTGGGGTTGGTCCCACTGTCCTGTCACTTTTAACACTCAGTGTGTATATCAGAGATCAATAGGCAGAGAACTCCCAAGTGCCTTCGCTGTTGGGCTTGACTCAATCCCAGCTTTGACTCAGTCTACTGGAGACGCCATCCCTCCCCTCATCTGCTTAGCTCCACAGAGCTGACACCAGTCCATCTGCCCATTCATTTCCTAGACTTGGGCCTGCACTTCACCTCTCCAGTCTCCACCAGATCTCATTTTGCAACAGTAGCAGCAGCAGCAGCAACAACAACAACAGCAGCAGCAGCAGCAACAGCAACAACACAGCAACAGAGCAGCAGCAACAACAACAACAGCAGCAGCAGCAGCAGCAGCAGCAGCAGCAGCAGCAGCAGCAGCAACAACACAGCAACAGAGCAGCAGCAACAACAACAGCAGCAGCAGCAGCAGCAGCAGCAGCATCTCCATCAGATCTCCAGCCTGGCTTTAGCATCTACCCCTGCAGGTATTCTTGGCGTGTCATTCAGATTCCTTACCTCCTAGGTTTCTTTGAAACTCTGTGAACTCTGCTGTGGCCTCTTTAACCTTTTGTATATGTTCTGTAACCTCCACATGTACATTTATAGAGATTGATTTACTGTGTGATGTATAATGTGTGATCTGAGGGTCAACATTAGTGATTAAGATTGGAATAAAAGAACTTATGTTTGCTTCAGCCAAGCTATCAAGAAAAGTGGAGCAACTTGGTGAATGGCTGCCCAGGAAGCCACCATACTTTGTGAGTTTAGTGTCATTCAATAAAGTCTGACATCATGGAAAGAAACAAACATGTTTATCTGTGCTTCTAGCATAGCATGCTCATGACACTTAAAGTAGATTTTAATCTGGCAGAGAGGCTGTGCAAAAAAAGCGATGTCCTAGGAGCTAGACACCCTAAAGATACCCCTCAGGATATAAGATTGGGTTCCAGTGGGGTGGGAAAGGCAGTTGTGGGTCCCAGAGCAGTGGGGGAAGTGCCTGAGGTTGCTGAGGAAGAGGGGAATGACCCTACAGCAATTCCGAGGATCCTGAGCTTGGTCAGGAAGCTCTGGGACATCTCTGAGCACAGGTCACCAAAGACATGGCCTTGGTTTCCCAGCTCTGTTTGGCTACAGGAAGGGGTTGTTTACAGTGCAGCCATTTTAGAACAAGTCTTTACAAAGACAGAGCAGCATTGTGCGACTTCCACCAGGTCTTTTCAATGTGAGCGTCTGCTTGTTTTTACCAGGTCTGACTTACCAGGCAAAGAACACATCCCAGAGTGGAGACCACCGGGAATGCTCCGACAGGCTGCCTTCACTGACTCATATTCACTACCGTCTATTTTTGATTGATTCATGGAGACAAGAGATTTTTGGAACCCCCACACCTTCGTAAAACTTGAATTATGTTTTTCTCGAGACTCATAGCTGTAGCCTGACCCTCTGAGCTCAGAATGTGACCTTACTTGAAGAGCAGGGCATTGTGACTGCACTAGTCAAGATGAAGGCATCAGGGTGGCCCCAATTCTATATTACTAGTATACCGTGCAAAGGAGAAACTTGGACACAGAGCGACCCTGAGAAGGAATGTGACGTAAAGAGATGTCTCTAAGGCATGGAGAGAGGCCTGGGACATACCCTTCCCTCACAGGAAGCTGGTGGAGGGCAATTGTGGCAAGCGCAGTGGCATTGTTGGTGGTGACGCTCACATAGACACCGCACTGTGTGGCAAAGCAGATGAAGCAGAAAGCCCAGCACAGACAACCTATAAGCATCCCACATCTCTCACTCAAATCAACTAGGAGGCTGCAATGGTTGGAATGAGATGAGAGATCAATTAAGGTTAGTGGGTTTGTTTTTTTTCTTTTTTCTAAGCAGCAGACAGTTTTATTCAATGCGAGCAAAAAGCAGATGCAGCTCCCTGCAGCCTTCAGCCATCTAGTCAGACCCCTGAGGGCTGGCAGGTCACTCACTAAGTGAAGTGGGGGAGGTCTGATCCTGTAACCTCAGGGGAGGAATGGGTCTGGGTAAAGAAGGGGAAGGCACGAAATGGCTTCCTGTTTGCAAGGGCGGAGCCCATGTTCCTGTGATTCTCCTAGCCTCAGTGGGATCCCAGGCAGAAACTGGTAAGAAAGTAAAAGAAAAATGATACAGGCCAAGAGAAAAGACTTTCTAAGATACCTTTAATACAGAACTCAAGAATCATATATACAAAGAACTCACCAATAAGAAAACAAACTCAAACAAATGAGAAATAGGCAAAATATCTGAATAGACACCTCATTAAAGAAGACATTAGCATGAACGATATGAATGAGATGGAGATGTGGTTTGAAAAAGAAATGTCCCCATGAGCACATGTGTTTGAATATTAGGTCCCCCAACTGGTGGCTCTCCTCAAGAAGGTTATGAAAGACCCTCAGAGAGGACCTTTCCTCTCTGATGAAGACCCCAGAACCAGGACACTCCGAGACCAGGCCACAGGATGCAATCAGCAAGAGGTTTATTGAGTAAACACAGGTACCTGCGGGCAGCAAGTCTTTCGGAGGACTTGCGCACCTGCCAACTGGAGGACGGGCTTTTTATAGGGAAGAGCAAAAAGCAAGTTTACAGAAGCAAAAGCGTGGTTATCGATCGACCGGAATGAGGCGGGGGCATGAATGGTTTCCCCTCTTAGCATGGGTGTCAGCAAGAAGCAAGTTTACAGAAGCAAAAGCGTGGTTATCGGAATGCGGCGGGGGGCATGAAAGGTTTCCTCTCTCAGCATGGATGCCTGGCAACAGTCATCCTGTTACTATCTTATAACTAACCTGCTTTGTTGACATCCTATCTTATTGACATCTTGCCTTGCAGTCTTCCTATCTCTATCTCCTGTTCTCTCAGGCACCTGGGATGTTCTTACGGGAGCAGGCTGGCTGTTGATCCGGAGATTTGTTTAAAACAAACAGGACGTTCCCCCGGGAGCATGCTAGCTGCGGGTTTTGAGGAGGGGGTCTGTAGGGTCTTTCATTTCCCCCTTTTTCTTTTGTTAATGAGTTAAATCTTTTACTCAAAGCAATTACAGAACCTCGGTATCTTGTTGTGGTAACATGTGATACTGATGGGTCAGTACTAGGGCCTGAATGACTGACAGCCTGTCTTTTATAAACTGGACCAGGCGGTTTAAGATGCAGGGCCCAAACAGGAGAATCAGAAGGAGGATAATCAAGGGACCCATCAAAGAAGACAATAGAGTTGTAAACCAGGGAGACTTATTAACCCATCCGTCGAACCATCCTTGTTGTGATTCGAACAGCTTTGTCTCTGTCTTAACCTCTCTCTAAGCTTGGTCATGGATCTTCTAACCAATCCAGTATGGTCAGCATAAAAGTAACATTCTCCCCTGAGTGTAGCACAAAGACTCCCTTTCTTTAAAAGCAACAGGTCCAGGCCCCTCCTGTTACGGAGCACCACCTCTGAAAGATTTGCTCAGACAATAGCCATATGAAAACTAGTACAACTGATGGGACAAAATAACTTATACTTTACAGAGCAGTATTGGGAGAAGATAGTAGAACATCTCTAGGGTGTACATAGCTCTTAACAAAATTATCTGAATGAGGCTTGAAAGTAACTACATGGTAGACATTGTGAACCACTGTAGACCCGAGAATAGCACCCAACACTGTGGCAATAATAGTCTTTTGACTACAAAGAGCTTAACTCAGCCCTAAGAAACACATGGATGCCTTCTCATAAGAGGCAAGTTCAGTATTATGAATACAAATCTCTTTTGCTGTAGACACCGGGAGTGTTGTTCCTCAACTCCAGAGAATGTGCCGGAGAAGTCAGTTTCGGTCCAGCTGGCACCACATGGCATCTACAGGTTTCCATTGCATCCTGTAGCATCAGCTTTATCCAAATGTACAGGGTTGTGTCCATTGTGAGAACTTTAACAAACAATGAGAGAAAATGCAATACAGAATGACAAATGTTTAAAACAAAACAAAAAGCCCTAAAGCCAGAGGACAGCGAATGAGGACATAAATATCTTTTTGAGACTGACTTACTCAGGCTTTACATTTGTAAGTACAGCATTAAAAAAAAAAAAATCTTAACATCCCATTGATATCTATTTTATCATATATTAAACCATATCTGTTTATCTTTTGAAAGCCATATCATTTCATAACCCCACAGATTAAAACAAGATTTTCCTGTAGAAAAGCAAAACCTGTCAAGAGGTAAGGAAGCTTTAGGTGTGTTTGCTTTTTCTCTGAAGTTATCTGCACAAAACGGTCTGATCCGGAAAAATCTCAAACTGTAAAAAAATAATTCCTGTCAATAAGTCCCAGACACACAGTGGAGGAACAGAACAGAATTGCCTTTTGCTTCTGCTGTCTGATATTGTGCTTCAAAAGACCCTAAAGAAAAATGAGCAGAGCCCTGTGGGTTTCTGACTCTAGGAAAGAAGAGCCTAAAAGGTGATGTAAGCCCACCTTATAGCGGATGTGCCTCCCCTGTGTAAGCCTTGAGCTCAGGATTTCATCACCAGGGTCAGCCACTGTCAGCGGATACATGAGCAGCAGCTAACTAGCCAGGCAACAGAACTAGTGGCAGCGATTGCCGGGGTGTTTTGAACCCAGGACAGGACAGGAGGGAGGGAGGTCTGTCCAGTCATTTTTGCTGGTCTCCAGGGCCAATTATGTCAATTTGTTCTTTTAGAATCTTATTTATCCTATCTATCTGACCTGAGCTTTGGGGTTGGTAAGCTTAAGTTCCAATTGATCCCCAATGTCTTGGCCACACCCTAACTTACCTGGGCAACAAAGGCAGGTCTATTATGGGACATGATTATCTTGGGCATCCCAAACCTTAGGATGATTTTTTTTTTTATGATCTTCTTAGCCATTACATTGGATGTTTCAATCTTGGTCAATGTATGATGGCTGTCTTCTTTGGCAAATGTGTGGCCTCCTGGAGGCTCAAAATTTCAGCAGATGTCAACAGTCCTTTTTGTCTGTATATTGCTTTGAAGCATACCTGCTGTTAGTATAGACGTTCCCTCTGCCATCTGTATAGCTTGTATCAAAGCCACAAGTTCAGCGTTCCGGTCGGGCCGCCATCCCTGAAGGGAGGTTACTGGCCCAGATCATTTGCTTCCTGTCCACCAATGTTGCCCCCGCCTTCCGCTTACCTTCAGTCTTGTGTACCTGCTTAGCTCGGACCGCCAGCCTTGTGCCCCTGGCAAGCTTCGCCCTCATTTTCGGCTCTGCCTGGCACAGCTTAGCCTGCCATTTTGCCATTCGCCTGTCCTTTATGCAGATGCTGGTAGGATCCTTAGTCCATCGACGTCAGCCCAGCACAGGAGCAGTAGTCTGGCACAGGAGGGCACCTGTGGTAGCATGGTGACTGCTGTATCACAGTCTGACATGGGTGAGGGGAGCAAGACTGTAGAGTGAGCAGTCAGAGCTCATGCAGGCTTTAGAGCAAGCACAGCACCAAGGCAGTTGCTAGGAGGTGAGGATTTCTTCAGCGGTAATGGCAGGGAGAGGTGGTCATCCTGGTGAGGAGGGCGTGGTAGAGGCAGAGGCAGACAAGCAGCCTGCGTCTCCTGCAGAACTGAAAACAGCAGCGAAAGCAAAAGTCCCTCGTTTGGTCAACAAAAGGCTTTGGTCATACATTCAGAAGTGACCAGGGAGGAACGAGTCATTTATTTGTCTTTTTCCCAAATTTCTAGTTCGTAAGGTGTCCAGTTTGTATTCTTTACTCAGTTCCAGTGTTCCTCTTCATTTGTCTTTGATCTTCTGTTGCCCAGGCTCCTAATCTGTCTGAGTCCTATCTTTCTTTTGCTTCCCTTTCTCTGTCCCTCGTTTAACATTTTTTTTTTTTTGTCTCTCCAAATTTTACTAGGTATAATCTTGTGACCTATCTACTTGCTGTAACTTTTTCTTATATCTGATGTTGCCTGTCCTATGTAGGCCATGGCTACTGCTGTCTGCTGACCTTCAGAGGTTGGGTAAAATGCCTGTAAACTTTTATTAATCATTTAAGGAGCATAGATTTTAACTGGTCCCTGGAGAACCTCTCTTACCTTGGCCGAATTAGTGGGGTGCCTTGCAGCCCCCCCCTGAGATTTGCCATGAGCCCAGCATTTTGACTGTCAGTTTCTCCCTTTAAGAATTAATTAGACATTATCATGTAGAAGAATGAAGATAGATCCATATTTATCTCTATGCACAAAACTGAAATCCAAACAAATTAAAGACCTTAACATAAAACCAACAATATTGAACTTTTTATAGAAGGAAAAAATGTTTAAAATTCATTTTCAAACACAGCCTCAGTGGCATAGACATTGAGAGAAACAATCAATAAATAAGATTTTTAAAACTGAGACGCTTTTTATATAGCAAAGGATATAATCAATGGAATGTAATATCAACCTGTAGAATGGGGAGGTATCATGAGACATATAAGGAACTTAGGAACTTAATCCTCATAAAAACAAACATTTCAGTACAATTATGTCACAGACCAAAACTGTAAATTCTCAACAAATGAACTTGAAATGACTGAAAGATATTTAAAATTTGCTTAAATATAACATCCTTAATCATCAGGGAAATGCAAATTAAACAATTCTGAGATTTTATCTTATTCCTGTAAAACTGACCAAGATTAAAAATATCATTTGACAATTTATGCTTACAGCTACTTTGAACATTAGCATGGTGGATTTTCAGAATTAGATAACATATTACCTTAAAAACTTAGCGACATCCTTTATATTATCATTGACAGAATCTGAAAACAACCCAAAATGCACCTTTTTTATATTAATAATAAATGAGAATCTTTGCCATGTTTTTTTTTTAAATAGCCATAAACATTATAAAGAGTCAAAAGGGCCATTTTAACTCAACCTCATCATTCAGTAACACTCCCTTTGCCATCGTAGTGGGGTGAGAGGCTTTAGCAGATCTTTGCCTTGTGGGGCAACTCGGGGCCCCCACCTTATCACAAGCATTGTGAGCAAACAAGTGTTAAATTCAGATCTAAACATGGGCTGGCTTAGAAGCTCAGCTGGGCTGTTCATATGGCCCTGGCCCTGTGCCAGGCCTTTTACAGCAATAGTTCTTGAAGACAGTGTAGTCCTGCATCCATCTAAACAGAGCTGGGAATTTACTTCCTCTGGACACACTGCATAGTAAGAAATATAGAAACCAACAATCTGTAGTTTTTTTTTTATAAGCATATTATTTTAAAGTGACTTAATTTAATTTTCCCAATTTTTAAACCAGAGGCTTTTACCTGGATGCAGCACATGATGACTGGTATAGAGCATCCCCGGAAGACAGATGTTATCAGGGCTGGTAGGCCCTTTTAATGTCAGCTTACTCCATTACCTGCCACTCCTGAATCCACATTCACCATTTACCAACAGCCACAGGGATATTTACTTGCAATCTCTTGCCCTACTGCCAAAATGGAAAGGTCCAGGTTCTTTAGGGGACCTTTGCTTTTTAATAGGGTATCCGACCCCAGAGAAATAACCTACTGTAGGTTCCCAGGCTTACTGGGTCCTGTGGGGAGGAATTAGCACCAGCTTGGACCCAACTGGCTGGCATGTCTCCACAGGAGGCCTTAGTTCTGTGACCCTGGCGTTAGCACCAGCTACTTCCCCTGGGCAAGGGCCACAGATCTTTAGCACAAGGTTTTACATGGCATTTGCAGATGGGGGCTGCCATTCAATCTCTAGCACCTTATTTTCCAGGGAAAACAAGCCTTCTCCACAGGGAACCCCACTGGGGATCCTCCCAGGACCTGGCTTCAGTCTCAGCTCTGTCCATAGTGAGCTCCTAGTTGTATAGCACAAGCTTCCCATACCCCACCTCAGTACTCACAGCAATCTAGCAGCTTTTCTCTGAATGGGATTCCAGAGGCCCCAGGAGGAATTCCCTCCAGGGAACTTGTGAGGTCAGGATTGGTCCACCGACTGGAAGCCTCAACTCAGTTCCTCTTTAGCCCTCACACTGCCAGTAGCAGCTGTGAAGACCTTTGCACTGGCTGTAGGGGGAGGGAACACCTTGGATTGTCTAAGGCAGCCCTCCTTCCCCAGTCCTCCCCTGCGGTGCTGGTGGACTTCAGGTCAGCAAGAGAGGACGTCACTCTCAGCACAGGGATTTCAGGGGGTGCCCACAGCTGCCCCCTTCTCTGACTTGGGCCAGGGTTGCTGCCATGCCCTGCCCTGCGTCCTGCTGAGAAGTTTGCTCAGAGGCTGGTTGCCCCGCCTAGGCCTGGCTCCAGGCTGTGCCGCAGGAGATCACAGCCCTGCTCCCTCCCCCCCTTGCAATAGCAAGCAGGGCAGTTCAGCAGCACAGCCTCAGCAAGGCACAGCCTAGAGAAGTAAAGGAGGGGCAGACTGTCAGCATTCCTTTTGGATTTTCATAGAGTTGGGGTCAAAGAGGTGGTTATTTACTGCCCCATGGTACCAGATTTAGACTCGAGTACAAACAGATATACAAAACAAAGAACATATTAAGCACAAAAAATACACAGACAATACAGATGCGCCGGCTCGGATTCGGCGTAATGCCGAAAGCAAAATTTCAGACGGAGACAATGGGAGTCCAGACCTCCCTTCTCCAACCAGATCCACGTATCTTTCCGACACGGGTTGAGCCCCGAAGGCTCCAGACGCCCCTGGAACGTCTTCCAAAAGGCTGCGAGGGAAAGTCCGAACTCGTCAGTTCCTTTCTACCTCGCCAGATTCAGAGCACTCAGATCTGAGCGTACAGAGCTTAACAAAGAACACAAATGACACAGACACAGACTAACGAATGGGTGCTGGCCAGCTTACCTCCCAGTGGTGGGTCGGTAGCTCCTGGGTGAAGGTCTTCAATTCCCGGCCAATGCACCAAATGAAAGACCCTCAGAGAGGACCTTTCCTCTCTGATGAAGACCCCAGAACCAGGACACTCCGAGACCAGGCCACAGGATGCAATCAGCAAGAGGTTTATTGAGTAAACACAGGTACCTGCGGGCAGCAAGTCTTTCGGAGGACTTGCGCACCTGCCAACTGGAGGACGGGCTTTTTATAGGGAAGAGCAAAAAGCAAGTTTACAGAAGCAAAAGCGTGGTTATCGATCGACCGGAATGAGGCGGGGGCATGAATGGTTTCCCCTCTTAGCATGGGTGTCAGCAAGAAGCAAGTTTACAGAAGCAAAAGCGTGGTTATCGGAATGCGGCGGGGGGCATGAAAGGTTTCCTCTCTCAGCATGGATGCCTGGCAACAGTCATCCTGTTACTATCTTATAACTAACCTGCTTTGTTGACATCCTATCTTATTGACATCTTGCCTTGCAGTCTTCCTATCTCTATCTCCTGTTCTCTCAGGCACCTGGGATGTTCTTACGGGAGCAGGCTGGCTGTTGATCCGGAGATTTGTTTAAAACAAACAGGACGTTCCCCCGGGAGCATGCTAGCTGCGGGTTTTGAGGAGGGGGTCTGTAGGGTCTTTCAGTTACAGAGCCTTTAGGAGGTGGAGCCTTGGCAGAGGAGTGCAACCCCAGGCTGGGTTCTGAAGTCTTACAGCTTGCTGTTGCCATTTTGTTTTCTTGTGTGTCATGAGGCTTGACCAATTCTTCCTGCTCCTGCATCCATGCCTTCCCTGCCTTTGCCACATCTTCCTTGCCAAGTCGGACTCTGTCCCTTTGGAATTGTAAGGCAAAACAAGCTCTTTCTCTCCAGAGTGGCGCTTTGTCAGAGTATTTTATCACAGCAACAGAAAATAAACTAATCCAAGAGACTCAGCATGATGTAACTCTTGATAACTGCCAATCCAATTTATGTAGATAGAAACCCCTTGCTCACAGTATTCACAGCTGCTTCCCTTACAGCTGACAACATTTGTAAGATCTGGGATGTCCTCTAGCAGGTGAGTACTAGAAATATTATTTCACAAACACACACACACACACACACACACACACACACACACACACACCATGACAGACTGGAGGAAACTTAAATACCTGTTTCTAAGTAATAAGCCAATCTGCAAATGCTTCATACTTAATTCAACTACACGGCATTCTGGAAGACAGAAGAGTGAAGACAGTGAAAGCCCTTGACTTTCCGTCTCGGGTAGCAGGGCACAGAGGGCTTGTTTGAGACACGAAAGCTGTTCTGGGTGATGTGGCAGGGGTAGGCACATAGTGCTGCTTTCAAAACTGACAGGATGCCCAACACGATGACCCCTAATGCAAAGTGTGGACTTTGGACTAATCTGCTAACATGCGTCCACTGATTATAATAAGATAGCACACCCATGCAAGATGCTAATGAGAGAGAAGAGATGAAGAAGCAGAGAGGAAATACCCGGGAAGTCTCTACTGTCTGCTCAATTCCACTCAGAACCTAAAATAACTATAAAGATAAAATCTAAATTTTGGAGTGGTATTATATTCAAGGTAAGCACCCATCCTTGGAGTTACATCCCAAGCTCTATAAAAATTTGATTCTATTCGTTTAAATACCCCACTTTGAAATTTTAGCTATCTCTTTGTTTCTGAAAAATAAAACTACTCTATACACCAATTAAACCTCTCAGTAGGATGACCATGAGCTACTTGATTTTTCTGCTATCCCAGTCCAGTGTGCCTGTTAAGCGTTGCTGTGGCCACTAGTCTTAGCAGAACACATTATGAAGACCACAGGGGCTGTCTGTCTCCCCTTTTGAGAGAGGAGGGACTTGAGGCTCAAAGAGGTAGAGAGACTTGCCCCAGGGTGATCTGGTTCAATGGAGGCTGAGCTCAGGTGGAGGTTCCAGACCTCAATACTCTGTTTTGGATTTCCTTCCCACAATGTTTTCCCAAGGCCTCAGGGCTTTGACTTTGTTTCCCCTCCACTCTTTGGTAGAAGAGAAATGGCCAGCTGGGTTTACTTTTGTAGGTGCAAACTCTGAATTGTTGATGATTAGACTTCAAAAAAGAAGAGGGAGAAAGACGGAGTGATAATCCAGTCAATCAAGAAAAGCTACCATGAGAAAAGTGCCAAGACTATCATCAAACCAGCATATCTTGAGACATGCTGTCTCTTAGGGACCCCATATCCCTCACATTTGGTTGGGACTCAGGTAGGCTACTTGTGCACTCCTTCTCCTCCCCCATTCTGGTTCTCTAGATACTCCTAAACCTGCCACTGGCACCCATCAGATAGTCCTGCCAGCCCACTCTATCCCCTTGGGACTCAGCTTCTACTCCTGGTACCCAGGCTCCTCTAGTTCTTCCTTTACTACCTTCCTTAGTCATTCTTCCTAGTCCATCTCTATCCTATTGTGACTCCCATTGACCCAGGTCTGTTCTCTTCCAGGAACCCCACAGCCACCTGGGTTGGTGGGATCCCGGGCAGGCTACCTAGTCCCTTTTCCCCCTCTCTAGAGTACCCCTAGGTCTGCCTCTGCTGCCCTCTATGGATTCAGACTCTGATCCCACCAGAGAGACCCCCAGGATCAAGTCCCTCAAGTCTGATAACCTATCACTCACCCCATCACTACATTGATCTAAGACTTCTTGGAGCCTGAACCCAGAATGACCCCAAGACTGAAAAACAAGCATCATTCTTCTGGTTTACAACTTGTCAGGTGAGGTAACAGCCATCAAAGAACAAAACACCCACCCAACAAAGGTGAGACCAGATATCCACACCAAAAACCATCACAAATGTGCCAACTCCAGATGCCTAGTTCCAAGGATGGAACCACAAACAAGAATAACCAATGCAATATGCTTCCTTCAGAAAACAGCATTGTAATATGCCCCGAGAAAACCAATTTAGCTGAAGCGCAAGTCAAGGACAGCAATTATGAATATGTTCAAAGGCCTTAAGAAGATATGAATAGCTGTTTAAGGAAGAGGATGAAAAGACAGCTGAATGAAATAATGAAAACAATACAAGATATGAGCAATGGCCAAACCCTCAGCTCCTGGTCGGACTCACACATAGACAGCCCTACAGAAGGCTACAGAACAGTTTGCCTGTGACTGTCCCGGACTGGTAAGTGGTCCTTCTTTCCTGAAATTTGTCCTGGCTTTGCCATTCCTTTCTTTTAAAGATGTAAAAAAATAGACCTAAAATATCATACCCAAAGCTTGGTTCTTATTCTGAGAACATGCCTGTCACATCTGCAGCAAGCCCTGGTCTCTCCACAGGCTTCTGTTGGAAGGGAAACACTTCTGATTCGGAAAAGCTGCAAGACCCTAGCCACACAGCCCGTCTAGATTAACTTCATGGAGGTTAGAAGAAGAAGAGAAAGAACATCTGCTTGGGAAAGGGTTTCAAGGTTCCATGGTATGCTGCTGGTCTGGCTTGTGGAGGCAGTGCTGAGATGGGAACAAAGAGCCTAGAGCTGAGGAGAGAAGCCCAAGCAGAACACACCGTGAAGACCACAGCTGGCTTCCAACTCTGTCCACTTCCAGTTTGGATCATGTTACCATCCAGCATCAAAGAGGCCCTTGAAGGACGCTCTGTCCCCGGCCTTTATATGAATTCATTGAGGCTGTGTGTTGACTTGGACGGCAAAGCTAGAATCCTAGCTCCTTCCCACTTTCCAATGCTGTCTCTTGATCAGACGAGATAAATTCTCTCAGCAGGGTTCTTCCCAAAGACCAGGACGGTGGAGGGTGACATGCTGGACACGCCTGTGGGAGTAGGTGATATTTGATGCACAGGTTTTATGGAGCATCTGCTACCATCACTTGCCATTATTGAGCATTGGCTGTGCCAGCCACTTGTCTAAGCACCATGCCGTAAGCATTTTAGCTTCATTGTCTCCTTACAAAGTGTGCCCTGTGAAGGTCACCAGCTTACCAAGAGGTAACTGAAGCACACCTAGTCACGTCTTTGGACCAAAGTCATGTAGAGACTAAGGACAAACCTGGGAATTAAGTCAAGGGGCATGTTGCCAACCCTCTTCCATAATGCCTTTTTGGTAGTCGGCAGAGGTCTGGGTTGGTATTTCCCCGCTTTGATGAGCTGTCAAGTACCCATCCAATGTACTATTGGGCATTAATATTGTAGACATTTACACGGCTTCATCACATGAGAATTTACTGTTTTAGGGCACATTTCTTGGCCTCTCAGCGCCTGTTCCCCACCTATGAAACAGGCTTGGTAACAGTCCTAAGCATGTGGGGCTACCGTGAAGGTCAAAGGAAGTAATATGTATAAGGCACCTAGTACTCTTTCAACTTGATAAACGAGAAGAAGCGTTTCAGAGAGATTAAGTCATTTGCCAAAGATCACACAGCTGGTGGCTCTATTGCCTTCTTGGACAGCAGAGAGAAGGGAGTTGGGGGCTGTTTCTGAAATGAATGTAATTCACTATAAAATGAGTGTAATTTGGACATCAAATACAGTGGAGAGTATCAGCCGCTAATAGAGAAAATATGATTTAGTGGTTGGTTTTTAAACTAAACAAATTTACTGTGGTCTCTAAATGAGTCTCATGACAAGACCAAAGCATTTCTTTTTTGCCCCGGATTACCAATATCATATGTTAAGGAGAGAAACCAGATGGCTCTCTAGCTGGTGTCTGTGGAAATATATAGAATGGACTGTTTCTTTATAGCTGTTGGCATATAAAATAAGTCATTATTCTAAATAGAAAAATATTGATGATGTCATCGAGGCCATCGAAAGACACATCAACCTGATCTGATGAGCTGGAAAATCAATAGACGCTTTCCAAACAAGATGACATGCCCTTTTAATTGGTTGTGTGAATGTGATATACGGTGCCCCGCGAAGGTCCAAAGTTAATTCTCCTTGGTTTGGGGTTTTGATTGTTGTTTCTGCCTGCAGTCACTTTTGCATCTACTTAATATATTATTAATAGCAATAATAGTACCTGCCGTGTGTGCCCTTCAAGAGAGGACAGACACATTGGTTATGTGCGCGTGCACCACAAGAAGACTGGCATTTCCACCTGCCTCCCAGACGGCCGAGGGATACTGCTGTGGATTGTGCTGGTGGTAGACAGGATATCAGCCAAAGACTACACTTCTCATGAGATGTCAACTCAAAGAAAGGTGACTCACTTGATGAAACCAGTCAATTCTGGTTGAGGAACAATGTCCCAAGAGACAAGAGACAGAAGTCACCAAGAAATATCCCAGCTACACAGCAGGTTCTGAAATACTGGCAGTTGCTCTATCTCCCAATGAGACCTCCTGACCTTTTGTAATGTACAAAGACACCCTTGCTGAAAAGTCCTTGAAGCATTTGAGAACAAGGAAGTGGCTCTGCGTGGTCTCTCTGTGTGACTTCAGTTTCCCCAAAAGCAGGCTCAGGTAAACATTAAAGGGCTTGCTTCTGAAGGACTTGACCTCCTTTGTGTATGTCTTGGTACCTTTCCTTGATTTTGTATTTTTGGTGTAAATTTCCCTTTAAGAAATTGACTGCAAGTCCAGAGAGGCCAAGTGTGGGGACAGGAGTGAGTAGAGTCTCCGTCCCTGGAAAGGTGGAATTGTAGGAAACTTGACACTCACTTAACCAGTCCTTTCTTTGGACCAACTTGTTAGAAAGTGACCGTTTTTATTTAGTTAGTATGGGTTGGCTTGGATGACAACAGATAAAATAAAGAACAGAGCCTTTTCTGTAAGAGCCATGCTTTGTGGAAGACATGTCAGAGACATAATTAGAGCGAAGGAGGAGGCCAAGGAGAGGGGTGAGAGACAGAGGCCAGAGTGACAGGGAACACACACACTGCCACCTTAGCCTCACCTCAACTGCCTCCCAGGCAATGCACAGCTCTGTTTTGGCCCTGGGAAGTCCCCACTGCACCAGCTGCTATGTGGACCCCTCCAGTCCAAATAGCAGAATAACTGGAATTTCCAGGCACCACTGTGTATCCTTGGCTTTTGAGTGTGATCGGGAAGCTGAAATGGTAATACCCAATTGTTGTTATGAAAGGAGAGCCAACGCTGTCTAACAGCCAGGAGGTGGGAAGAAGCCAAAGAATATGGTTGATGGCTGGGCTAGGAAACAGGTCTTGATGCTCACGCTGCTTCAGAGGGTTCTAAGCTGGCTAATGGCACCTGTCATGGTGTTACAGAACTTGGGAGGCTGAGACAGGGGATCAGGAAAGAGTTCCAGACCATCATGGATGAAGAAAGGTCCTGCTTCAAAATACAAAAAAAAAAAAAAAATTAAATAAGAGTTCAAGAGAGTTCTTTAGCCTTTAACGACCTTTTCCGAGGGTCCTTATGTACACTTGTGCATAGACAACCCCCATCTATGAAATAGCTGTCTTGCTCTAGAACACCCCTACATTTACACTGACTGCCCTAGTTAGGTTTCTATTGCTATGATAGATGCCATGACTAAAGCAACTTGGGGAGGAAGGGTTTACTTCAGCTTACAGTTTTAGTTCATCACAAAGGGAATCCACGCAGGAACTCCAGGCAGCAAGAAACCTGGAGGCAGAAACTTAAGCAGAGGCCACCGAGGAGCACTGCTTACTCGCCTGCTTAGGTGGTTTCTTATACAACCCAGAACCACGGGCTCAGGGAGAGCACCACTCTCTGTGGGCCAGCCCCCTCCCCCCCATATCAATCATTAATCGAAAAAAATGCTCCACAAACTACTCTACAACTAAATGGAGTTTTCTCAACTGAGTTTCCGTCTTCTCAGATTGACTCTAACTTTTATCAACTTGACAAAAACAAAGCAAAAAGATCAAGCAAACACCAACAACAAAACAAACAAAAACAAGGAAACCCTGACTATCACAGTGACCAATGCCACCTGCCTACTCCTTGTGAGGGAGGCCCCAAGTACACATTCCAGGCTGAGCACAGAGGTGACTCGGCTCCTTATACTGTACCATCTTCTGCCACCAGAACAATGGGTTTGTAGTTTTCTTCCCAGCACAGGGATTCAATCAGAGTGACTTTTCTTTGGAGACCAGTTTTAGAAGGCATGCACAAAAGCCACTCCAGTGACCGCTCAGTAGACATCTGGGAAAGAAAGACAATGGTGGTCCCCAGCTTTTCATCTTTGTTAAAAAAACAAAACATTATTTTATGTGTAGCTGGATATTTTGCCTGCATGTGTGTATGTGCACACATTGCCCAAAGAGGCCAGAAGAGGGCAATGGATCTCTGGGAGTGGCAGTTAGAGATGGTTGTGAGGCATCTTGTGGGTGCTAGGAATTGAACCTGGGTCCTCTGGAAAGCAGTCAGTGCCCTATCTTTCCAGTCCTGGGGGATGGGATGCCTCTCGATCCAGCAGTGTGAGCCTCTGTGTGACTACTTCAACCTAGTGAGTCCTCGGTTTCCTGTTTGTTGTCTCCTCTGACCGTGCCTCCCCTTTTTCTTTATAAGCATTGGTTAGAGCACAGAGAGAAGTTTCTTCTCACTGAGTCCAAGCAAATTCTACTCAGCAAAACATTGCTCATATTTCCCAGCTTAAGGAAAGACACTTGGTTGGGTTCTTTTTGTAAAAAAAAAAAAATCATAACTCTTTAATAAAGATTTAATATTTACTCAGAATTGCTTCAACTAAAGAAGATTAGTTAGATGGTTATGAAAGGATGCCAGATCTCCTTTTATTCATTACCTCACCGTTTATGAGCAATACATATTTATAGTCACGCACTTTGTAATTTTGGAATCTACCTGATTAGTTTGCATACTGGGTTTAATTTCGTCAGGTTTACCAAAAATCCTGCTGCTAAAGCAAGCCTAAATCTATTAAATATTGATGTGGGCTTTGCCAGGTAGGAGTCTTGTTAATATCGCAGCTTCATAAGGCGCTCTGACATGAGGTGACTTAACTCCTCAGCTCGAGTGGCTCTGTTTACTCTCAGACAGGAGGACTGAGAGGGGTTTTTGAACTTGATATTAGCCAGTTTCTTGTACCACGGGGATGCTCGTGAAAGGAAAAAAATGGGCCAAATTAAAACTGGCCTGTGGGTTTTATTTTTTATTTCCTGTAGCTAAAAGTGTATAAGTTGAACTGCACTAAATAAAACACAATAATTTGTTCTTGAAATTAGCAAGCCCACGTTCCACCCATAAAACCGCTGTTCTGTGATGTAAGACTGGGTTTCATTTCAGTGGTCTTGATTTATTGTTTGGTTTGTTTTATTTTGAGGGGGGGGGTGTGGGGATAAGACGTGTGCAGGACAGATCTATTAAAATGGCCAACAAGAACAGATTTGCAAAGGTTTATTAATCCTTAAGACGTCTGAGTCAGTGAGTTGAGAACATTTAAATGCTGGGAAAAAAATTTAGAGGTCTTAAAAATGTATATGTGTAGCTTGAACCAAAATGTTCAGTGAGAGTTCAGAAAGGCCTTCTCCCTTCCCCTATCTGTTTTACTGCCTGCTGTAAAGCCATTCTGCAGGTGCTTGCCTTTAGTACTAAAGGGACAGCCTTTTCACCTCACCAGATAGAACATGGTGAATTAGGGAATGTGAGCTGGCCTTGACAGATCCTAGCCTGGTGAGGTTCCTCTGTACAGCTGTGCGAAGCTCTGACAGCAATGGGTATCCCTGGAAAAAGTGGAAAGCAAACAGTTTGGTTGGAAGGAAGAGCCAGGGTCCTTCTGGGGAAGTTTTAAATTCTTTGGAAAGAGAGCATAAAGACAAAAGCTGTCAGAACAGCTCAAAAGAAACTTGGTGAATATGGAAACAAAGATATCTTACTAGTGGTGATTCTATTCCATTTGAGTAAACATGGAAGATAGATTTCTGGGTCATGTGGTAGTAGTAAATATATAGATGGAATCTGTATGACCCCTGATGACTGGGGAAACTGTCAGAGAGCCAGAGCGAGGGAAAGAGGGAGACAGGGAGGGCTGGTATATTGGTAGACACAAGCTTCAAACTGTTTTCAGACCCAGACACCACCTCACTGCCCTGCCAATCAAATAATTCCATTCTTTGTTGTAGTGAGAACTTGACAGATGTCAAGAGCTTACGACTAGAAGGCTGAAGAGTAGACCAGTTTTAGCTTTAAGATTGTTGCAGGAAAACTTGACAGATGTCAAGGGCTTATGACTAAAAGGCTGAAGCGCAGACCAGTTTTAGCTTTAAGATTGTTGCAGGAATCCAGTTGACATCACAGTCACTCTCCTTTGGATCCACTTTTCATGACTTGATTTTACATGGCATCAAAATGTCTGCCAGTAACTCAGGCCCAGTGGAGAGGATGCTAACTTCTTCCCCCAGGACGCTCAGTAAAAATACCATTGTATCTTGTCCTTGGTTGGATCACTTTACCATCTTGAACCAATCAAATGGCCCAAGGAATGAGAAGACTGAAGTTCAGGCCCAGGTCCCAGACTTTCTTTTGAAGTCAGGAGAAGCATAAGATCTCCCTAAGTATGAGGATTGGGAGGAAAAGATCCCCTGGGGAAGAAGATTATGGAAAATGCCTGGAAGAAACGAGAAGTCAGCTGGCCGTTCTCTACAAAGCAAGATCGAAGAGCAGAAAGTCCCAGGGCCAACTCTTTGAGCCACAGTTGCTGCCCCAGGTTGGGACACAGAAGTCAAGCCTTTGGAGAACTCCCAGAAACAACTAAAGCACACTGTGAAGGCTGGGAGATTTAAACTGCTGGCGTTTGTGTTTAAGAGTGGAGTGTTGATTTGCCTTCCAAAACAAGTCCTACTGGGGCATTTGATTATGCTTGAAGCTCTCTAGAAGACTCATGTCACTTATGACAGAGTTATATAAACTTATGCAATAAGTTCCCCACATTGATCTATTTAAACTCACTGTGGTTTGCTCTACTGAAGTTGTAAAAGGTTTCATTCCAGAAGAAATACAAATTTACAGACTTACTCTTAGGGCAGTGAACTTGAAATTTCCCAAGACTGTAGCAATAGCTGAGGTCTGAGTGCATCCGTCTTTCTCGCTAGTGTCCTCAGCGCCTGCCACCTCTCTTCTCGATTTCTCCTGACCATGGCTTGGTTCCTTCTCTGCTCCTAACACTGCCAGAGATTGGCCAGTTCTATCTATATTTTTAAAATCCTACTTTGGTTTTACAAGTTATTTTTAGTGTCATATAAATTTGCAAGATCAACTAATTTTGACTTTGCTTTTTATATAATTTCCAATTCAACATTTTAGTTGATTTTATATGCATTTTCTATTTCCTTAAGCTGTATGTTGAGCTTCCTTCTTTTTTAAAAAAATAAAATTTTCATCACATTTGTGTGTGTGTATGTATGTGTGTGTGTACCACGTAGCTCACATGTGGAGGTCGGATTATGACCTCCAGAAGTAAGTTCTCTCCTTTCACCATGCAGGTCCTCTGAGGTTCACGCTCACACTCATCAGACTTGGCAGCAGGTGCCTTTACATGCTGAGCCATCACACTACCTAGCTCACTGATTTTTCTTCCTTTAAAAAGTCCTATTTTATTTATTCTGTGTTCTTGGAGAATATGAGGATACAGGGGTGTGGGGTGTACATGCCATGACACACTCAGGTGGAGGTCAGAAGACAACTTGCAGGAGTCAATTCTCCCCTTACCTCTTGGGTCTCAGGGATTGAACTCGGATCTTCAAGCTTGACAGCAGGTGCTGTCACCACCTCACAGCCCCTTGCGCATTTCCTTCTTAAGGAAACTATATTTTTATTGGAATATGAAATGTTTGTCTTCAGGAGTCACTTTCTGTTCATTTCTAGGCTACTGTTCATTCAATTCTACTGTTTTCTTTGTTGGAAATAATAGGAAATGTGTTTGATATTTTTCCTTTGCATTACCAAAGTAAATTTCATTCTTTATCTTCTTGTTTATAGGCTTTTCTCACTATTCTAAGAACCTATAACCTATCTGGGTTGACATTTTGCATTTTTGCCTTGCATTTTGGCCAAAAAGCCAAGTTTTTATAAATAAGTAATGAGATTAAGAGAAGAACAAACTTTGTGGCCCATTTTATAGAAGTGCATACTCTGATATACATGGGAATGTCATACACTGTGTGCTTGAGAGAACACACTTTTCCCATCGACCTTTCTATCATGATTTCTCTTATGCCAAAGTTGATTTGTGGGATCACAGTGAGCTAAAATTCCTCACTATAGTTATGAATTTTATAAAACTATTCTCATATGGATAGGAGCTTTTGGTTTTTTTTTTTTGAGACAGAGTTTCTCCATAGCTTTTGGTTCCTGTCCTGGAACTAGCTCTTGTAGACCAGGCTGGTCTCGAACTCCCAGAGATCCGCCTTCCTCTGCCTCCCGAGTGCTGGGATTAAAGGCGTGTGCCACCATCGCCCAGCTGGATAGGAGTTTTGTATTATGTTATTTTACTGATTAAAAAAAACCTCAAAGCACACCATTTTACCTATGATCATGCTCTGGTCGCACTTTCTACCACTTTATATGACATTAATTTTGCTAGTCTAACAACAGAAAGATTCAATTTTTTCTGTATTTAGCCTATATAACAATAGCGATCATTTATTTATGTGTCTATTTATTTATCCTAGGTATATCTTTTATAAATGGTACCCAGCATGATTTTGAGATTTTGTGTTAGATTGTTTTTCCTTCTTTAACTGATCTTTGTTTTTAAAATATTATTTTTAATTTTAAAAGTCTATTTTGTTTGCCTTTTTAATTGAAAAACAGTAATTCATACAATATATTCTGATCATACTTTTCCTCTCCCCTCATTTTTTACATTTCTCCCTACCTCACTACCCACCTAACTCCATGCCCTTTTCTCTCTTTAAAAAGAAACACACACACACACACACACACACACACACACACACACACACACCTCACTCAGAAAAAAAAATATACTAGCAAAAAAGACCAATAAGAAAAAAATGCCTAAAAAGCAATATGAGACAAAAAGCATAAAAAAGTACCATTGAGTTTGTTTTATGTTGACCCCGCTTCTGGGGATGAGGCCTACCCTGAAGTGTGGTTGAGTCTCCAATGGGACTCCACTGGAGAAAATGAATGCTTTCCCTTGCAAGTGGATACGAATCAGAGATAGCTTCTTGGTTAGGGGTGTGAAGCCATGTCCACTTGATGTGGGAGTGTCATATATCAATCTGTTGATTTCATTGATTAAGCAATAAAGAAACTGCTAGGCCCATTTGATAGGCCCACCCTTAGGTGGGTGGAGTAAACAGAACAGAATGCTGGGAGAAAGAAGCTGAGTCAGGGAGTCGCCATGGTTCTCCCACTCCAGACAGATGCAGGTTAAGATCATTCCTGGTAAGCCAGCTCGTGGGCTACATACATTATTAGAAATGGGCTAGTCCAGGTGCGAGAGTTAGCCGAGAAAAGGCTAGATATAATGGGCCAAGAGGTGTTTAAAAGAATACAGTTTCCGTGTAATTATTTCCGGGTAAAGCAAGCCGTGTGGAGCTGGGCGGGAACGCAGCCCACCGCAGCTCCTTCAACATCCACTTCTTCCTCTCCATGCTGTGAACCCACCTGACTTAAACCTGTGTAAATCCTTGCACGCTTGCACAGTCTCTGTCTCTTAGTCCTATTGTATCTGTAGGGCACTGTTTAGAGTCATCCATAACCTCTGGCCCTTACAACATTTTTGCTTCCTTTTCCACATAGGTTCCTGAGTCTTAAGGGAGAGGTTTAACGAAGACTCATTTAGGACTGAGTGTTCCAAAGTCTCTTACTCTGCACATTTTTCCATTCTGGATCCTTGTTATTCTCATCTACTCCAGGAAGAAGTTTCTCTGATGATAACTGAGTGAGATATTGGTCTATGGGTAAAGCAGAATATCATCAGGAGTTATTTTATTGTTATGTTCCTTTAGCAGAGCAATAGTATTTGGTTTTTCACTAGGTCCATGACCTATTTAGTCTCAGATTCTTGGCCACCAAAGAGCACTGTCAGGTATAGGTTCCATTTGCTGGAGTGGGCCCTAAACCCAATCAGAGTGGTTGGTTACTCGTACAATGTCTGTGCCACTATTGCACCAGCAGTTTTCTCAGACAGGACATTGTCTTTGGTCACAGGTTTGTAGCTGAGTTGATGCTATCTTCTCTGATAGCATGCAGAGTACCTTCTAGTAACACGAATGCTAGTTAGTCTATAAGGGTGAGCCTGTAGGAATGCATCAGCTTGACTTTTCTGGGCCCAATTTCATATATAAGTATTGTCTTCAGCAATAGGGCCTTACCATTAGTCTGTGGAGAGCACCAATAGCCATGGCAGTAGCCTGAGATGTTTGGGGTTGCCCATGGGGTCCCTTTTGCCAATGACTCAATAAGATGTTTCTCATTGCTGGCACTGGAAGTTTCCTTGGTGGGATAATATGTTTAGTTGGGGCATTGTCTACGCTGATATTGGTGACTTCATTTAGATTTCTTTCATATATTTATATATTTTAGGAAGTTTCTTCAATAGCAGGTTCCTATATGGCCCCCCAAATGGCCCTTAGTGTTAGTTGTTCCTATCCATATTTATTCTTTGTCCCTCTCTTTGTCTATTAATAAGAAAATAATTCATATTAATTATGATTTCTGGTATGTTTGACATGATATCTTTTATATTTTTATAAATTCCCCCTTTAAGATTCTTATTTAAAATATTTCTCTAAGTTCAGTATTTTAAATATTTCTTTCTATTTCTTTGATAGAAAAATTCTTCTGTGTATCATATATATAATCATATATATGTATATATATATGCGCCATGGTCACAGATAATTTTTTGTAGAAATATGTATGTAGTATTATGTATGTATATACACATATGTTGGGTGTCATCCCTCCTCAGGAGCTGTCCACTTTGATTTTGAGACAGGTTCTCTCACTATGACCTGGATTCACAGGTCAGGCAAGATGAGATGGCCATAGTCTTAGAGACTCTTCTGTCACTGCCTTCCAAATGCTAGCCTTTGGATTACAACTGTGTCCTACTACATCCAGCGTTTTAAAGTGGATTCTGGGGATCCAACAAGGGTCTTCATGCTATTGTCTACATAAGGAAGTCATTTTCACTACAAAGAACTTAATTTCAGAAACGTTAGCCTGGTGTGTTTAGCCATGCGTCTGCTCTCTGCTAAAGAGAAGAATCGCTTTATAACCTGGTAGGCACTTAGCCCTTTCAACCTCCAAGTGCAAACGAACATTAAAAAGTAAGCAGATTTCTTCCTGTATTCGTTCTCTCAGACTGTACCTCTGTTTTCCCAGCCACCGTTTCCCTGCAAGGCTTCCTGGATTTGTCTTCCATAACACTCTTTCTCTCTTTTTTTCTCATTTTGTCATGTATGCTCTCTCTGTCTTGGGATACATTTTGTCCATCTCATTTTCCACATCACTAGCTGAGTGGTCACCATGTTCCAGCCTATTATTCATTTTTTTCTGTTTTATTTCAACATTTAGAAATTACATATTTAATCTCAAAAACATTATGTCCTTTGATTGTTCCATTTAATTATCATTTTATATCATTTAATTTTTTTTTCATTTTTCCCTCCAGGAATATGTTGTCCCCAAGTCAATGTCTTGTTCATTCCAGGTTGTAACTGTTCTAGGAGGCAGCCAGCAACTGTGGAAGGCTAAGCTCAGCATACAGGCCGGGTTAGATCCTGGGCCATGGGTGAAGACACTCAGTTTCAGATAGCCAGTCTTGCTCAAAGAGTCAAAAGAAGAGCAGTCTTTGTCCCCGGGTTCTGCAGACCAACCATCTGAGCCATAGCCTCAGTATGGGCCAATAATATCAATAGAAGGCCTCATAAAAGCCACCTTTGATTTGAACCACTTCTTGTATCTCCATTGTCTATAGACTCTTGGAGCTAGCAACAGATCTCTCTCCCTCGCTAGAGGGTGTATACAGAATCCCAAATCAAGATCCTTTCATGTATAATTGGTTTGGAATTATGGGAACTCCTGAGTCACTGTTTAGTGCTAAGGCTCTTCTATTGGGAAGGGAAATGTTTTCTTTTTTCTGTAAAGAGGAGTGTAACAGGATTCCTTTCTGACTTAAGAGTAGTGAGAGAGAATTCCAAAGAGACAGGAAAAGTAACATTTCCTATCTCGGTGTTTTCAAACCGAATGCAGACGATAGATATTATTTTCCTCTAGATAGTCCCATATGTTCATTCCCCATTAGCCAACTCCAGGAGATGAGTCATGACCAGTCTAAGTCGGGCATGGAAACTCCATTCCCGTCTGCCAGGACATGCATTCCAGCTACTCTGTGACTAGGGAGGGTCATAACAAATCCTGGCCAAAAGGATGAAATGTATATGTGTTGGAGGGGTTCTCCCTTGCTGTTCATTTTTTGGGGGATAATTATATGAGAGATAATGTCTGGAGCAGCGGAAGTCATCCTGTGATCATGAATCAAAGGAGACCATCACAGAAAGCCAATATATTTAAGACGGTGGATCAGTGTCAGACAGGAAGAATCGGGTTCCTGGCGATAGGGATGAGCCACTAACATATGTTAAGTGATAACGGAGGCACTGATGGCTTAATTCACTGGAGCCAAGCACTCTGACCCTTGCTTCTGAAGCCATTTCTAACTCAAACGGATGTTTCAGTTAGCATGCTCAGATCATGGAAGGCAAAGATGAATACTATTTTATTTCACAATAAATACAAATAAAGACTTTAAATTCCATACACATTATAATTTTGAAATCAGGGCACTAATGCAAATTCCTATTTGCAGGAATCTCTATAGGCCCAAGCTGATGGACCGTGACACTCTTATGCCCCTTGGGAATGGATTGGGAAAGAGTTCCAGAAAGGGGCTGGGAAGGCAAACCAATCCTTACCCGTAATAAGGATCAATAGTCAAGCAGGTTATTGCGGCTTCTATAGCTGCTGCTGGGCTATTATTTTTCCACCAGTAACTGCAAAGGAGCAAGTTGCTGATGTGTGAGGCGTTTGGCTGCCCAATATGCCATCCTGGGAAACCTCCGGTGTCTACCATTCAGATTCAGGGAGAATAGTAAATATATTTTTCATCTGAATTAAAGTAAAATGAAGCTGTGATTAATAACAGCTGGAGGGTGTGTTATTTATTATATTTTGAATTCTACCTCTGAGATATGCTGCTCTTTAAGTGCTTTTCCCTTCCAAAAGGAGAAACAGGTAAAATAATAACACATGCCTCATGCCGGGTGGTTATTGTGTGCCAGGAACTGTGCTAAGTATATCACAGGCCTTGTCTAGCTAAATCCTTCCAAAAGTTCCAGACTAAGTTGTCAAAATCAGTGTCTTATGTAGAGACAAACTAAGACTGAGAGCTGTTACATCGCTGACAGAAGAAATCTTGACTTTTATTTAGATTTGTCTTATTTCATGAGTGTGAGTGTCCTGCCTGCATGTAGTAGCGGCACCACATGTGTGCCTGGTGCTGGAGGTCAGAAGAGAACATTGGATTGCCTGGAACTGGAGCTGGCAATGGATGGAAGCCACTATGTGGGTACTGGGAACTGAGCCCAGGACCTCTGCTGTAGCAGCCAGTGCTCTTAACCACTAAGCCATCTCTCCAGTCCCAACAACCAAAAACTGTAGGAACCAAGGAATGCAAGGAGCGGGAGGAAAAAAAATTCTTCCTCGGGAAAGAGCACAGCAACTGGTTATCCAATATCAAATATTTAGCCCTGAAGATATAAATATGCATGTACCATACAGACCGAACAGGTTGTATTTATATATTTAGGAAAACACACACACACACACACCAATTATTAAAGAAAAAGAGGCCATGAATGTGAATGACAGAAATGGGGTGTACATGATTACGGGGAGGAAAGGGGATGGGGAAATGATGTAATTAAAATCTTAGCAAAATTTTAAAATGATATAAAATGAGATACAGATGTTTTAGTATTGTTTGCTTTAAAGAGCATTCCTAATAATCTTTGAAATTGCCATTCAGCGTATTTTGATCATATTCAATACACTCCCCCATCTCTTCTCAGATCCACTCTCATCTCCCTACCCTACCCAACTTTTATGCCCTTAAAAAAAAGCCATGGACTCCAATTTGTGCTGCCCAAGCACTGCTGGGAATAGGGTCGACCCTAAGGAGTGGCCAACCTACCAGGAACCACGCTCTTAAAGAAAAACCACTCTCTGTGTCCCAGCAGCATCCATGGCCGAACTCCTGAGTGAAGGGCAGGGCTTCGTGCTCCTCTCCCAGTGAAGCCCTATGCCATCTTCTAATCGTGTAGTTTTATACCACTTTGCCCAACAAGCCTACAATTCAACATGATAGTCTGGGTCTTTTGGCTGAGGTGCCTCTTTCATAGTGGCATGTTTGGAACTTTAAATTTAATTTTTCAATATTTCCTATGACTTTGAGGTGGAATTGGCAGAATTAAATCAATCGATGGCCAACAGAATACGCGATGTAATTTATTTCTCCATTATTAGCCAATTCAGTGTTTATTAATGGTCACATGTACACTTCAATTCTATTAGATTCTTTAATCAAGTTCAACACAATGCTGAAGGTTAAGTGAGAAGAAACATCAAGGGTGTAGTGGGGCACAGTGCAGATAATTTGGACATAAGACATTACATGTGGTCTCTGGCTCCCGCCGCATATTGACAGAATATAATTCCAATTTTCACACTGTCACGGAACAAATGAAAGTGTGACTTACGTCTCACAATTTGCATAGCTGATTTCCTTTGACCGGTCCATCATCTGTCGGACAGTTCTAAAATTGCCTTTCTTTGTGACATCATTCCTATATGCTAAAGCTTCAAGGAGTTTCCAAACTAAAGCATGACCCTATCATCTGACACACAAAAAACCCACTCCCAAATGGTGTGTCCGGCTCAGCAAATCCATAGATCATGTCGCACTGACTGGCAGGCCCGCAGCTGCTATCTCGGAAAGTTCTTTTGTTGTTCTGGGTCCTGGGCACTCCTGTGGTCATGAATGCTAAATACATCCCAAGGGCTTGGTGTTACCCAGCACAGACTTCCAGTTTGCTGTGTTCAACCTTGATACAATAGCATGGTTCAATGAAAAGCCAAATTTAGGAAAGTTTAAGTCTTTTTTAAAAAAAAATATGATGATAACGAAGGGAACTGAAATGCCTTTGGCTTGAGGCCACCTGCCTCAGCTCGTGTAGTGGCTAGTTTATGTGAACTTGGCATAAGCTAGAGTGGTTAGAGAGGAGGGAGCCTTGACTGAGAAAAGGCCTCTGTAAGACTGGGCTGTAGGCAAGCCTATAGGACATTTTCCTCATTAGTGATTGATGTGGGAGGGCCCAGTCATTTGTGGGTGGGGCCTCCTCTGGGCTGACAGTCCTGAGTTTTATAATAAAGCAGGTTGAGAAAGCAACGAGGAGCAAGCCAGTAAGCAGCACTCCTCCATGGCCTCTGAATCAGCAGCTTCCGCCTCCAGGTTCCTGCCCTAATTTCCTTTGATGATGAACTGTGATTTGGAAGGGTAAGACAAATAAACTCCCCTTCCCCCCAAAGTTGCTTTGGTCACAGTGTCTCATCACAGCAATAGTAACCCTGACTAACATCCCTTGGTTATGTTTGGGCAGCACTAAGACTCCCCAATCTATGTGCATACCCCTTCTTGAAGAAGTTTCTTTGCCTACCGCTCCTGCTTGAAAGATATTCTTAAACAGTATTTTACAAAATATCATATGGTTTGTCCCAGGCTAGCTGGTTAGACACAGGATGTGCACTGATCTAAAGAAGCCAGGGCACACAATATGACATGAGCCATAAAATATGAGCTGAGTTAACCTAGATCTCCATGGGCCAACAGAGGAGAATGAGCTATCAAGGAGAACTGAAGTGGGAGATGACAGACAGCCAAACAGGGCCAGGCAAGAGTCTAAGGAAGTGAAGTATGAGTTATATGAAGGAGCAGGAGATACAGGAAGATGGGTAAATGTGGTGCTTGGGGTAACTGGAGGCCATTGGCAGAGAAGAGGAAGGAGGAGAAGATGTAGGAAGATAAGGGGAAGATGTACTTAGAGTAAGTGGGAGTCATTGATGGAGAAGAGAGGAGAAGAGAGGAGAGGAGGGGAGGGGAGAAGAGAGGGAAAAGGAGGGGAGACTCCAATAGTCTAACTATGCTGTTTCTCAGTTCTTGTGATGACTTTGTATATATTTACAATAGATGCCCCCCAACACATACACAGAGTGGTAATCTCTTCCCAGAAATCCAATGGGTCTCAATCACAACATGGAAAATGGGAGAGAAGATCATCCTATCCTGGTATATCTTGAGAATGGGTACAGGTGCACACAAACACAAGTGTTTCTGAGCTGTTCGCTTAGGGTTCAAGGCTTCATGATACACCCTCACCCTAGAAACTGCCATGCTCTAAACCTCATCCTTCAGAGGGTCTAAGAGGCTATAATCTTGCAAGGCTTTCTCTGGATGTGACCCAGAAGTCTGGAAATTGAAGCTGTCCCTATCTGGTCCCACCTTAACTCTGCTCTAAAAATGGTTACTCATAGTCGTTAACCATGAAGCAGGAAACTTCCTAAATGATGAGGTGGATGCAGACAGGTGGGCGCTCTGGATCTTTAGGCATTTCAGAAGAGACTCATAGCTGACTTGAGTGCGAATCCACAGTATCTAGGAACAGAACCCAGAGAGGAACCCCCATGTATGCCCTAGGGAAATCAGCATTCAGTTCAATAGGGCTTGTCCCACTGTAGCTCAAAGCTTTGGCAAGTGGGAAGGGACAGGCGGAACTATCTAAATAGCTCTCTCTCTCTCTCTCTCTCTCTCTCTCTCTCTCTCTCTCTCTCTCTCTGTTTGTGTATGTGCGTGTGTGTGTGTGAGAGAGAGAGAGACAGACAGACAGACAGACAGACAGAGAGAGACAGATGGGTGTGGGGACTATATTTTCTGGAAAAAAAACTGAAATTGTTTTAACTTTAACTTGCCTCAACTTCCTGGCAGCTATGAGTCTCAAGCCACGTTTCAGTATTTCTGGGTTTTGTCTGACAAAGCAGAATCATGTAACTAGGGAGGTAGGGAGCAAGTGGGAGAGAGTGTAGTGAGGACAAAATCAAGAAACTGAAAGGAATCTCAGCCGCAGAGAGTCTGGAGAAGCAGAATCTTCCTACTTCAATGGGCAGCAAGAGGAGGTCTCAGAGTTTAACCACTCCCTCCACTTGTCTTTCTTGTGTCAACAAAGGCTGAAAAGAAATGGCCTCATGGTGGCCTATCTGAAAGACTGTCTTCCTTTCTCCAAATCTCCTTTCCATCGCTGTCTAAAATACCCTAAGCTGAGAGTCATTTGTTCCAACTACAAATCGTCAGACATTCTCTTCAGATCTGTGTACATGCGCACAGATGACGTTCAGATCTGTATACACATGCACAGAAGACATTCTCTGTGGCAGTAGGAGGTTTCTGAGCACATTGGAAATGTTGGGCATTTGTGGGAGCTGTGGGCAGAGCAAAGCAAAACCCCGAGGTATCCACAGGCGCACAGATCTACAGCCTGTGAAATTCTTCATCTGTTGTTTCGTTTTGTCCTTCAAAGCAACACAAAAGGAGGCTATGTGTGTTGTTCCCTCCAGTAGTTAAGAAAATCATCGAGGCTTTGGGACAGTTTATGGCGTTCTCCAGGTCAGGATGTAGAGCAGAGTCCAGATGTGAGCAGATCCTTAGCGGAGTGACCTCTTCTGCCCTATGCGCTGGAGAAAGTCACAAACTGCCTTAGGTCAACTTAGCAGGCAAGTCATGGGGAGTATTAGACAATGTCCATCCTGCCCTCTGAAGACCAAGTCTTCCCTGTGATGGGAGGCTCCAGGAGGGGATAAGCTAGCCCACTGTACTGAGACATGGCATGAGTTCCTGTCCCCCTAAACATAAAATTTTAAAGGAAACTACAAAACGTCCATTCTTGTTCTTGGCTTTTCTTCTCCACCCATGTTGCTTTTACATAGAAATCTGACCCAAGATATAATGCAGATGGGGTCATCCTCTGAACCTAATGACCCCCCAAACTGGTAGTTTAAGGTAATAAGCACCAATTGTCTCCATTTTACTGGGTCAGAAAATTCAGGAGCAGCTTAGCTCATGCCTTGGGATCAGGGTCTCCGAGAAGCCACCTCATCTGATGGTGTGTTGGACAGCGGGCAGGGCGTGATTACCCAGCAGGCAGAGAAGACCTCACTTTCTTGAAGGCTGTTGGAAAGAAGTCTCAGTTCTTGGTCAAGGGACCTCCTGTGAGGATGCTGAATTTATGGTAGCAGATGTCCCTGGAGATCAAGGGCAGGGGCATGATGAAGAAACCATAACATTTTGGGTATCCTACTACCAGAGGAAGCCCCTGCTGTCACGTCTGACCCTCTTCCACTAACTAAAAACAAGTCCCCTCCCACTTAGGGGTGCTAATCAGGTGTACTTCTGGAGGTAAAAGATATCATACATTGTTACATATTGAAAAACCACGCCAGAGGGCCAGTAGAATAGTGAGTGATTGTGATAATGTGTAAGAAGTCTGGGACTCTTTAAGCTTTCAGTTAATGCAACTGCTGGGTAGGTTCCTTACAGGGACATACCTACAAGAGTCAGATAGTAAAGCCGCTCCGATGGAATACTAAAGGGAATTGCAAAAGAGTACACGGTCTCAGAGGCAACAGGCAGACACTTGCAGCAGCACATTACACCCAGAGCCCAAGCCAGCACAGCCAAGAGCTGCTGAGTGCACACTGCATGCTCGCGAGGCTCCGCTTTCATCTCATAACACTGGGAGACTGGACATGGATCGTGTCCTATCTCACACACAAGGAGAGAGGGTAATGGTGGAGCTGGGATGGGAGAGGCATGAATGGGGAGCTGGGATGGCCAGCACAGGGTCTCTTCTTACCTGGGTGGTCGTGAGACTCATGAAAATCATCCTGAAGGAGGAGGGTGGGACTCTGAACTGTGAACTGAAGTTCTCCAAACAGTCGAGGTGGAAGAGACGCGCGAACACCTTATAGACGAGGTACAATGAAGACCGCGCTTAGATGCACACAGCTACTGCGTTTTCACACAAATCTCTTAGTGCTCTTGGGAAATGGGGCTTTATGGAATATTTCTGTCTGAGTTTTGCACAGCTCATGCCAAGAGTCAGATTTTGGTCCTTCACAGATGGAAATTCCTGAAGAAACTGACCTTTGAGGGATAGTAGTGGGGAGGGCAGGGAGAAATGCCCATGGCTTCTCTGGGCCTAGCCCCAGAGAAGGCGGATGGCCCACATGGTCTGACTTGCTTCTTCTGATGCCTGCTGAAGTGACCACCTCCAGTCTCCTGCCCCACAGGTATGTCTAGCTAGTCACTCTCTAGATAGTAAACTCTGTCTTCTTTACTGGGGATAAGGGGCACAAGTCTTTCAAATAATAAAACATGGTACTTTTTGAGAGTTTTATACCCGCATACAATGCATTTCGACCATGCTAACTTCCATTCTTCTCCCTAACTCTGTGCAGAGACGGCTCTCAACCCTTACCTCCCATCAACCTCCAGGCCTCCTCCCACCTCACAATCTCGTAGGTGACGGGACATCCACTGGAGCATGGTGGACCTATCAAAGACCATGCCCTTAAAGAATTATGACTATTCCTCCTCCAGAAGCCGCAATCTGTCAATCATTTGTCGGCTAGCTGTGGGGTTTCTGAGGCCCTCCTCCCTCTCTGCTGAGATGTTGACCGGCTCAATCATGTGTAGGCACCTACACTCCTGCTGTGTGTCCAGGAGCGCGGGGGCTGCGTCCTGCCCAGAAAGCTCCAGTGCACTCTCCTCCACGACCTCTGGCTCCTGGACTCTTAGAGGTGGAGGCATGCTGGTTCTGGTTGCGGCTAAGCTTTCCACAGACACTCTCTGCACTTTTATCAGCTAGCTATAAAGCACATATCTTAGCAACAGGGGCCATTCTCTGAGGAGGAGTCACCTCAGGGCCACAGAAAATCTCTATGTAGATTGTTGAGATTAAGTCAATTGGTGGTGGGTCATTGGATATTTTAGTTAATTAGCACTTAATATTGGAGGTAATACATTTCTTATAGTCTTCAAATAATTACCATCTAGTAAGGAAGACTTTGGTTCTAGAGTAAATGTGTGCTTATGTTAATGTCTTCACGAAGACCCGGAAGTGATTGCAGGTTTCAGCAATGAGGCAAGGTCTTAAGGGCCATAGTAAGAATAGTTCAGAGGCATGGGGTTAAGAATGAAAACAAAGAAAAAAAGGTTTTTCTGTGGAAACCCTAGGCTCACTCTGGGGGTGGGGGTGATGTCAACTTTCTATGTTCTGTGTCTTCAAAGAAGGATAAGTCTGGTTGGTTACAGGATTTTGTTTTTGAAAATAGTATGCAAATTTAGGGCAGAGCAGAATTGTCCAGAGACCAAGGAGAAGACCGGTGCCTTTATTAGCCATCTACTTCCCCTCCTACATGCCTCTCAAGAATATCAAGTAGATGGGTTAGAGTATTCAAGCTGGAAAGAGACTGCTATTGGGCTTCCCAAGCAGACTGCCGTCCAGTGGCCTGACTTCTCTCTTCATGCAATGGTTGTTTATAACTTGCTGGCCAATTTAGCTCACCACGCCCTTTGACCTACTTACTTCTATTTCTCTTTGGGGTTACCTCCATAAGAAAAGGATTTTTAAAAAAAGCTACATTGGTCAAGAGTTTGGCCTTTTTTTTTTTTTACAATTCTAATTGTTAAAAAAGGGGCAAAAATAGGTTTATTAATTTGAAATTGCCCTTTCAAATGCAAGTGAATGTTGCCTCTGTGTGACTTTAAAAATGGAGCATAATTCAATGAGATCTTGGAAATCGTGTAAGGGCAACGCAGGTGAAGCCTCCAAGCTGACTTTCCAAAGGCTAAGTCTCTTATGAGTGTGACATCCAGCAAGTCCTTGTCAATGCGACACAGGAAGGGACTCCTAAGACCACAGGAGGAGGGACCACATGCACATCTTATCATTCCTCTCTACCTCGTGAGGGATGTGAGAAGAGGCCCCCAGGATTATTGCTGAGAATTACCCAACCAACCTGGACCGTATACTTTTACTTGACAAATATTCACATAGTGGCTTTCATGTCCAATACAATTCTAGGAGTTGCTGAACCATTAACCCACCTTTATGACTCTCAGAACTATGAGGCAGAAACTGTTGTCAATGTTATTTTGCAAGTGAAGAGATGGAAGCCCACCCCACTACCAGCACTTGAGTTGAGGCCCCCCCTCCAGGCTTGGGGACTCAGAACCCATGTCGCTGTCCATCAAGTTTGGCAGACTTCTCTAGTGTTCATCTCAAGCTTCCCGAGAAGTTTCTTTTTAATCCCCTGTGATCTGTGCCTACTCCTCAATGCACAAGTGTCCCTGAGAACATAGGGACTTTGCTGGCTGGGAAGCCACATCTGGCTGGGCCTCCAGGGTTGAACAATGGGGTCCCTTTCAGATACTCCGGGGATTTCCTACTTCAAAACACCGCCAGCTTTGTCGGGACTGAGGAAGAAGACCCTTAAGGGCAGAGGCTAAGAAGCAAGCTGCCATTTGTGTGGGATTGTGTTAAGACACGCTGGTGTTTGGAAGTCTGTAGCCATGTGGTTCTGGTTGTGCCCCTATGTGTGAAAAGTGTTCATTCATTTATTTATGCTTTTACGACCACTGTGTGTATGCGTGCGCTTGCCTGGGCTTTCTAACATAAACAGAGGGTGCGAGGGTAAACTTCCAATGGACCTGGTTTCTGCTTGCTGTGTATGTTCAAACCCTCCAAAGCAAGAGTTTAAAATCAACAGTTTTCTTTCTGGGAGAGGGCCATTATTTGTTCAGAAGTGTCCGGGCTGACAAACACACCAGGCGTTTCTGTTCTCTTCATGAAGCTGAAGCCCAGGCAGAGATCGGAGCTGTCTGGTATGTAGGTCTCCTAGGTCACAGCCTCACGCCTGCAGGTGGCCAGGATGTGGTCCCTAAGTGGGCGCCATGAAGCCCTAAAAGCTGGAGACTTCGCAGCCCCAGCTACCATTTCCTCAGCCCTTAAAATGTTAGGACCCATCAAACTCTGCCCAGTGGTTTCCAGGAATGCTTCATGCAGAGGCTTTACCTGAATCTTCAAGGACTCCTGCAGCTGTAGCCGACAGCTTTTGTGTGTCTGCAGAGGTACCAGTCAAGGCTTCTCCCCGGAAAGCGATGTCTGCCGTGATATTCTTAAGCAAGCTAAGAGCAGAAGTGAAAAAAGGGTACAGAATAGCTTGGCATAGGGCTTTGAGCCGTAGGCCTCTAAGGCTGGGAGGATGAACATACCCAGCAGAGGGCGCCACCGCGCCGGCGCTCACCAAGCTGTGCAAACCAAGCACGGGGATGCTAAAAACCACTGAAGAGGGATGATTCCTAACTATGCCTCTACCCGCCTCGACCTCCCTCTTCCTCTTCCTCATCTCCTCCCAGCCCCCTCCTCTCTCCCTTCTTTCCTACCCTGTCTCAGTCTTTCTTTCCATCCATCTCTAACTCCTAACCCCTCCCTAACGTGAGCAGGACACTCCAGGGAGCCTGAAGTCTAGTAACTGAGTGTTAATTATGTCTGAGTGGATTCTAGAGAAAAAGAAAACCATATACTGTATCAGCAGAGAAATAGTTTCACTATGAGGAAACTAATGATGCTTTTATCAGGAACAATATAAAGATTGCTTTTTTACCAGTGTGTGTCCCGTAGGGTTCAGGGCTATGAGATATTTCTGTATCTGGCTTGAGGTTCCTCTGAGCTTTTACATAATCAAATCAATATAGCCATGATTCACCCTCTGGCAACAACGGCTCGCTGCAAGTTTGCTGTTGCTCCTTTAGTGGCTAAAGGGAAAATAAATAAATATATAGAGAGGAACTTATTATGAATCGGTAGCCATTGATTTGTTCGGTCTCCCGACTTCCTTTTTAATTGCACAGCACACGCACGTTCTCACACACAGGCAGTAGGATCCCGTAAGTTCACGGTCAGTCAGAAATGAGGTGGCCAGGATTGCCTGAGGGCTTGCCACTGTCCTTTCGGAAGAGGAGGCTTCCTGTGCCGAGTGAATAAGGCAGAGATGGGGACGGGAGTCGGCCCGTTCCATCTGTCTGTACATTGTCTGCGCCCCTCTTTCTCGTCCCTGTGAATTCCCTACATTCCGGGCATGATTTTGGCTCTTGCCTTTCTCTTTTAGTTATCTTGGTTTTATATCAGGAATTTCCCTCCCGTCCCCTGGCAGAAACCATCTGCCTAGGACCTAGATCTGCCCCCAAGGCTGTCAACAAGGCCCCAACCTTCTCCTCCCATCCTGAGGACAGTTGGTCTGGACCTAAAGAGAGAAAAAGCTTGAGAACAGGAAGTTAAGAGAGAGCACAGGAGGCATGGGGAGCAAGCCACCTAACCATCTCCTGGGGACCTGTGTCTTCCCTTCTGTGTCCTGAGCAAGTCATGGGAGGGGAGCTACTCCAACAGAGCCGGAAGCATTCACAACACACCCAGTTTGCTGTTTCTCTCGCCATTCTCTCCCTCAAAGTAAACAAACACAGCGCTCCTCCAGACTAACCCAGTGAGAGGAGTCAGGACCACACAACTGTGTCATCTGCTTTTCCTTGGCAAACTGGGATGACCACAAAATACAGCTTTTCTAGTGCCTTGTGCGGCTTAGAATCAACAAAATCAGCTGATGAAATAAGTGTGTTATTCCGACTGGGGAGAAGCCGCGGTGGATCCTTCCAGACAATCTGCTGGCCACCTCGTAGGGAGGAGTGCTGTGTGCTTTGTACGCTGGCCTCTAACGTGGAGGTCTTATTCATAGGTGTGCTTCGTTTACCCCACCCCCGCATGAAGAAAAACATGAGAAATAATAGCAGAAACAAGACAGGAAAGAGAGCCCATTCGTGTAATCAGGTGCACTAAGCCCCTGGGAAAATAGTATCACAAAAATGAACAAGTTCCCTAATTATGAGGGAATCTTGTAACCGAGCACAGTTCCTTGACAATAACACCATACTCCCGGGAGACAGCGGAAGACAAATTCTGAAAAGCTCTCTCTGGCTGGTGAAGTAAAAATTTGCCCCCAAAGAACATCATTTGCAGTTTCTCAGTGATGTTTACAGTTATCAGGACAGACAGGATCCAGCTGGGCTGTGGGGGAAGGGAGGGACTTTCAGGCAGACTTACATATGGTGATAGCAGCCCGTGGCTTGTTAACATACAGAAATTCCCCACTGGCGGCCCTTTACTAAGCATCTACTATGCACCAAAGACCCCCCAAGGTACTTTGTTTATATTATTGCAGTATAGGAACTTTGACCCTCGAGATAGTACTGTGTTTTTCCAGTAGGTGGTGATGAATAGAGTTCTACAACTAACTGGTCAACCTACAGAGAGTGGCAGACTGTAGACTTTTCAGTCCTAAATGAGATTTCTACCTCACGCCACTCTTCCTAAGGCTCGGGGTGATGGAAGCAGAGGGATGGAGAGATGGTAAGAGCGCAACTGTGTATGACAACAGGCACAAGACTGTGCAAGATCTGGAGCTGGAAGGAACTGGGAGCTGAGCATGGAGCCCTGCCCCAGCCCACTACTGTCAATTAACAGCTACTAGGAGAAGGGAATTTAAGTATGAGGTCCCTGGTAGGTCAACCACATTCCAGTGGATGGGCCCACACCTAGGAGTATTTGGGCAGCATAAACTGGCTTCAGGTTTAATTGTGTTTGCTTTGTTTTGTTTTTATAAAGACACTGTTAGGAAGGTAGGGAGGTGGAGAAGGACCTGGGAGGAGATAGGGGGAGGAAAAGGGGTGAATATTAGTTCTGAAAAATTTTCAAAAAAATAGTAATTTAAAAATGATACTGCAAAGAAAGTCTTAATAGTCCCATTTTATGAAATTCAAAAAGTTTACATAATTTACCCAAGGACGTAGACCTGGCATAGGACCCAGCGGGGGTCCAGCCAAGACTCTTTCATCTCCAAATCTCTGTTTTGCTGCCATGCCCATCACACAGCAAGCTTAGAAAACCTGCCAACATGACCGCGAGGGGCTCCCGGACCAACACATACTATATCATTGTATGCACTTTTCTAGAACCAGTGTTCAAAATCTTACTGTTGCTAAATTAAAACCACTATTTTATAGACACTGCTCTCACAAAAGGGCCAAACCTTAGCTCAAATGAAAAGGAATTGCTGTAAATCAATTTCACAAAATAGAGTGAGGAAGAGAGATCAGATGCGGTAAAGGACACCAAGGATGCAAACGGGAGGGTGTGGTCTTCTGTGCTGCACTGAAGACCAGGAAAGTAAGAGTGATGGATATTAAGAGCTGCCTGGAACTGAGAGTTGAAAAGGATTCTGTGGTCCATGCGTTATGTCTGCCTTGGAACACTAGGCAGAGTTGTAAAGACGGGGGAGGCTGTAACAACTTGTGAAGTTACTTTGTTCTTCTTAAGCAACCCCACGCTCCTGTCCCACAGGAGGAAGACCCTGAGAGATGAACAGTTATTCTAATGCTTGAGCCAATGACTCTCCAACTATAGCCTCTTTGCAATAGGTCAAAGCATTTCTCGTGGTTCTCCATCAATATATTTGCCTTTCTGGGGAGAGGCTGAAGATTCTATAGACCGGCTTACAGTTTAGATTATTCCCAGGCGGGAAGAGTTGCAGGAGGAGACTCCTGCCCTCGTCTGAGGGTGCCAGAGGCAATGTGCCCTCTGCACAATGGTTTCCTCCTGTCTTCACCACGCAGTTGTGAGAACGGAAGGAAAGGGACGTAAAAAGCAGCGATTGCAATGCTCACAGAAGTCAATAATGGTGTCCCATGGTCCATTCGGTCCCATCACTCTCTTATCCATGCAACAGATGCCCCTCAAAGCTTGGGAGACAGCACCAAGTTTCCCTCCGACAACAAGAGGCAATTCACTGCTCAGGACGCGCTCGGAAGGCTTAGCGGCCATTGTGGACATCACGGCTCTGGCATGCTGCCCTCCACCCCACCAACACACAGGCACACAGACTTTGACCACACACTCTCACACCAGAAGAATCAGAAAATACACGAAGAAAAATCTAATAATACTTACTTGAGGTTTTTTTAAACTCCTTGGGGGTAGATAGATACAAGGCAGTAAACCAGCATAAGAAAAGAAAAACAGTTTAAAAAAAAACTAATAAAAAAAAATCCCATAGGAAGAAAATGGAAACCCCCACCCCCCAAAATGGAGCTAAATTGTGTGGTTGCCCTTAGCCGCCTTCCTGGAAGGGGGCGGAAGCTGAGAGTGTTCGGCACTTAACGCTGGGATTGTTTTCTAAACAGATTTTCTTAGCGTGTATTTTTCACATTTTTTTAACCTTTCTCAAAACACCCTGGCCAAAAGCAGTAAAAATGCTGTGCTATTAAACTTAAATTAGGGGCTTGTGCAGGCTGAGGGACCCAGCTGGGTTTCCTCTGGCAATAGGGGAAAAAAACGGGGAGGGAAAAGCCACCGGGCTGTAATGCCCTCAGGTATTTCCCTGGTGCCCCTTGGGGAAGGCCCAGCTGAACCTGGCCACTGGCTAATAAAGCAGAGGCAGGGGGATGGGAAGCAGTGATAGAAAATTTTATGAAAAATAATGAATTAAAATTTTTATTGTTATTTTTAAAAATGAAAGAAAATGCATGTGAAGTGGGAAAATATTTACACCTACATGTTTCCAAACCCAGGGACGGATGATGGGATCAGCTTTATTCTGTGCTTTCAGTGTCAAAGGGTGGGGTGAGGGACTGTCAGCATTTGGCAAAGGGTACTCCGAGGTAGGGCATAGGAGTTTGGAGAGAGGCCCACGCTTTATTCAAAACAGTAGGTTTTTAGTTTACGCCATGCTGGGAACAACAGACATGTTCACAAGTCATCACCAGTTATGGCCAAAGAAAAGCCATTTGCCATCCCGTACTTTTTCTTGATCTTTGGGGACCAAACGCAAAGCGTCGCCTTTGTTTCTGGGTGAGCGTGAGGCCTGGAGGACACATGGAGCCACCTCCCGTTATGACTGCCCATACAGCCAGACAAGGCCAGAGGGTACCCCAGGAAAGCTGTCTGTGCGCAGAGTGGCAAAGTGGATTTATTGATCTCATTGGAAAGGGGGCACTTCCACTTCTCTCCGAGGTGCTGGCCTGGGCGTGTCGGCAAGGCGTCCCTTTGGACCTATCGACCAGAGCTGAAAAATAACTAGAACCTTTCATCTGGATGGATTTTGCCACCGCCACCGCCAGTGTCTGATGGGCCATCCAGGAAGAAAGGGAGGGAGAGAAGCAGCAGCCACATCCCACTGTGAATGGCTCTGGCCTGCCAGCACCCTGGGTGCCCACATTGAGTGCCCGCACGCTGCTGCCGGTCTTCTGGTGAGGGAAGCTGACCAGGGCTTTCTAGATCCTTGGAACAAAGACAGCCGCAGTTGGCCAGGGCCTTTAGCTCCCAGGTATTTTACAGCAATAGGCAGAACATATAAACAGCCTGCTGTAGCCACCCAGCCTTGCGGCTCAAATCTGAGCTTAGGCTGTGAGGACATGACCAAAGGAAACACATGTTTGACCAGACATCTGAGAACGTCTGTTTATTTTGCTTGTGTGAATGCAGGCTGCCTGGCCTGAGGTGCAGGCCCCGGGGAAGCACAGGTCATGCCGAGTACAGGTGAAGCCTACCTTCGTAATTGTCCTCTTCCTTATTAGAATCGCTCAGGGTGATGGGTGTTTCTCCCTGTCCTGAGCAAACCTAAATTTTCAGTAGATGAAAATGTGGATACAAATAGAGCAAAGGTTTGGACACCCCCCTCTTTTTTTTTTCTTGTTCCTTACTTAGCTCAGGAAACCAAAGGTCTCAAATAAGTACACAGCCCTCTTCCCTGGCCAGGCCAGAAAAGGTGATGCTTCAAGAAAGGGTGACTAATGGACCTGTCCTGGAACAGCCTGGAAGCTAAACATATGGAAGGAAGAAAGATGGGAGGAAGGCGAGGAAAGAAGGAGAGGGAAGGGGAGGTTGGGATGGGGAGGGGGAACGGGGATGTTTCCACTGGCTTTTTATGAATGTCCAGGCGCTGGCCCAGAAGTGGCTGCTGTCTGTCGGTGTCGGTGCCGGGTTATTCTTAGCAAAGTGCTTAGGGGAGCTGAGCCTGAGGGGCTCTGGAATGGAAAAGCAACAACAAAACAAAACAAAGCTTATTCTGCCTGTCTTCCGGAGGTATTCAAAGCGAGGTGAGGAAGGCAGATCAGATGGGGGCCGAGAGATTGCAACACGGTGAATGCCCCAGCCCCCCAAATCATGATTGTTTTATGTGGTGTTTTCCCCTTGGTGAGGAAAATGGGATGCGGTGTCAATTACTGGGAAAAATATACAAAGTCCTAATGGCTAATCTATTCTTCTAAGTATGAGGAGGGCTAGTACACCTAAGAGACTCCATCTAATTGTATAATAAAACTCGAGTCGTTTCCAGCCAGCTCGGACATGCCAGTTCTGTTGGAGAACTTGCTGGCTGCTGCTGCTACTGCCGCCGCCGCCCTAGGCAGGGAGTAGTGAGCTGACCCTGGCAATTGCTGGTGGATAAAATCGGACAAGGATCTGAAGGGCCTGGAGAATCTGGCTTCAGGGAGCGATGAGGCCGGTGAAGACTCTGGGCAGTAAATTGTACCTCCTTGTTTTATGCGTCCCCATGGTGGTGGTTGTCTTCTCGGCTAGAAACATCTATGTCAAGGCCCTAATCGTGGGAGGCACTCCACAAAGCTGTTCCGAGGTGTCCCTTCCTTTCTTTCCCCTTTTCCTTGTGTGTAGATCAGATGGCCCCTTATGGAACTCAGAATATCAAGCATTTTCATATCATCTGCTTTAACTTCTTATTCTTAAAATCCGATGGTCAGTTCATAGATGCTATTCCAAGACAGGCTAAGTTGTTCAAAGCCCCATGGCTAAGAAATGAAGGTTACCCTTGCTATCTGTTTCTGTTCTCCCATCTCTGTTGCTGACTGAGGCATGAGGTCCCATGAGGTCTCCCTGAACAGCAATCCCTGAGGTTGGGGCATGGTGGGGACCTAAGGTATGGGAGGCCTTTGGGTGCCATGAGAAATTGGTGGCGGCCATAGGCATCCTAAAATTAGATCTCTCCTTTCAAGTCTGTCTGATCTAAACACATGAAAGTACTTGAAACCCCATTGCATGTAAACCCAATGACAGCTTCTAACACCATCACAAACGGCAAAGTCTCTGTTTATTTAAACATTGGGGATTTTTTTTAAAGGAAAAATACAACTGGGAGTAGAAGCCACTGGGTTATAAATGAGCTCTCACCCTACCAAGGAAAAAAATAATAATTATAATAAAAATAATGGCACCGTATTCGCTGATAAACCAGTGCCAGAAAAGCTCTTGGGGATCAAGTTTTGTCAGTCCCCAGCTTTTACCAATTTAAATTCTTGGCAGAGTATTAAAAAAAAAGTATAAGGTATTTGAAACTCCAGTCCCTCAGGTACTAAATCTAGGGTTTCCTGGCAAAAGATGAATGTTGCCAGAGCGAAAGCCTCGCGCCACAGGGCCGTATCTCCATGGCTGTTCGTATTTATACTTCATAGACAAATATGTCATTCTTTCAGGATCCCTTTACAGGGCCAATTTTTCCCCCTCATATGTTACCCACCCCCTTTGGATAAAAATGAAAGCTGTCAAGATCAGGACACAGGCTTTGAGCTAGAAATGCCCTTTGGTACCAGAAGCCTTGCTTCCGCAAAGTCGCCCCAATTACTAAGGCACAAGGATGATGAACAGACGGGAACAGGACCTCTGCGGAGATGGTCAGCAAGTACAGGGTCCGTGTCGCCTGGGCCCATTCGTTCACTGCTCTCTCGTTTACAGTTTTCTTGTCCCTGTGAAGAGCAACTGTGGACCATAAAGACTGAGAATGTTCAGTCTTCCAGACAATACCGCCAGAGGGTAACGTGGGAAAGCGCTCATTCTCAGTGAACAGTGAGAGAAGGAATCCCTGTTAGCGGTGTCTGCGCTCCGTTCGTTCGTGAGCCACGGGCATGCTCTCCATCCTTGCCTTCTGGAGCTTGAGTCCAGGTTCCTGAATCTCTTTGTGACTCTTCCACTTTCAATTGTATTTATTTTCTCTCCTCTCCTAGCCTGCTGACAGAGTTTAACACAGCCCTGACATATTTCAGATGACTCAGCGCCCCTCCACCCCACATGTCTGTAGGCCACATTTTGACCACTCTCAATAATAAAGACGGCACATGTATTGAATATCTAGTATGTTTGGGGTACCACCCTCAGTCCTTGCCCAATTCTAGACTTAGAAGGTGAACCTCATGATTATCTCGGAGATGGGAAATTCTATTACTACTTAAGTGTTTTTTTTTTTAACCGTGGGAGTCACTGTATAACAAATTGCAGTTTGGCAATTCCATTCTTTGTCCGGTCTAGTGTTTCCTACTTTCACAAGTAGAAAACATATTCTATACATTTATAAAAATTAGTTTCCCATTAGTGTTGTGTTATATCAATCTTCTGTATTTCATACAACCTGAGGCACACAGGGATGGATGATAACTGGGGTAGGACTTTCAGGGAGTCGCCACAGGAAGTCTCCATACTTTCTGTGAGTACCATGTATAGTTTATTCTACATAACAGTTTCCCCTTGGTTCAGGCTGTTAAGGCGTCACAAGATTGGTTGAGGCAACCTGAGAGCCTTAGCACCCTATTGCAAGAGCAGAGCTGCCTTGTTTGTACTGGTCCAGAAATCAGACAGCTGCCCAATGAGCATCTTATTCTCTGTCCTTTCTTCTTATTCTATTTCAAGAATTTCTGACCTAATCTCACAGTCTCAGAATCGAGTTCTCTGTGTCCCATGCTGGCCTGACCTTAGGACTTCAATCTCAGGTGTCCGGTTCTTGCCTATGGGAATTTAAACATAATGGCTTCACCCAGAATTCAACAGACCTCCAAACAAACCTTCCTCTATAACCCAGAGCCATTCTCGAGCGCCCATCTTCCTCAGTGCCAACAATAGTAGCCTTGCAGTAATCCTAACACTTCTGTTGGGCAGACACTTCATATACGCCATGTGCTTTGATACATTTGGGTTCATAGTCAATAGAGTCCCTCTCACAATTTTTATATGTATATATAATTATTATCAGTATATGTATATTTATAATTATATGTAATTATTAGCAGTCCCATTGTTTAGACAAGCTCAGAAGCCCAAGGAGGCTCACAGAGTATCAAGCTGTGGAGGGCGGGTATCCCTTCAGAACTTCATTTGTTCTTTTCTGTAGCTCACACCGTAAGCTCTGCACTCTGTGTGACACTCAGTCCTAAGAAATGCCTGTTGAAGTCAGCCTGCCTCTCGTTAGTTCATGTGGGCACCAGATCTCTTTTTCTGTAGCGCTTTAGAGTCATTACAGAGAAGCGTTTCTATGCCACAGTGAGGAGACAGTGAGGACTCCTGACAGAAGAACAGAATGTCTACACGCCTTTCTCATCAGCCTTCTCTGATGCCACCCAAGCCAGATTAATGTCCCTTGAGTGTCCATGATTCTTGGTACTTTTCTTGGGGATACCCCTGACTACTAGTCTATCTAGTGATGATATGTGTGGACATGGCCAAGTGTGTCATGTCTGTGACTGCCTACTACACAATAGAGTCGAATAAATGTTTGTTCAAAGAATAAGTGTATAAACAATATGACATTCCTGGGTGAAATTCACATACAGAAAAGTCCCATCCGTGATATTAATTGAAAGTCCCTTGTGTCTATACATTTGCATCTTCTTAGGGAAATTACCTTCTGGTACCTTTTCCTTTAAATCCTCTGACCTTTACTGCAGGTCAAAAGTTTAAGGAGCTCTGGAACTAACGACAACTTGGATTTGAATTCCCCACTCATTAGTATGTGAACTTGGACATTTTATTTAATTTCTCTGAGCTCATTTCCTGTCTACAGAATGGGGACTTTCAGGTGATTGAGAGGAATATTCCGATTTACATAAACTTTCAGCATAGACCCTGGAACCTCGTGGTGCCATAAACAGTGGCGATGCTGCTGTTGCTGTTTTCGTGGGCTCATTTTCTTCCTTCTCTAAGAGCTTGCAGCCAGTAGAGGAGACAAAGAAGGGCTTTGCATTTTCTATCACATCTCATGTTCATGTCTAACCACCCCAGCAATGTGGGCCTACCTCAGACCCTTCCCCAGGCCTGTTCATGTTCACTCACAGAAAGGAAGTGGTATTAGAATCCATTCGGCATGCACCCTTCGGAGCCCGCTCAGAATTGCAGCTCCAGCTTGCAAGTCAGGTGAAGTCACCCTTCTGCTTGCAGCTTCCATATTTATGAAATGGTGCAGTTGATGCGTGTGTCATATAGGGGTGTAGTGAAGACGAAATTAAATTGTGTTATTCATAAAAAGGCCTTTTCAAAAGTGGGCCTATATATAAGAAACATTTTCTGCCTTCATGTCTTGTATACCTTCTCCTCTGGTCCATTCAGCCTGCGCCTTCTGTCAGCTTCCACACGCCTGAGGCAGGAGACCTTAGACTCAGAGACGATTCACTCCAGCCTGGAGCTCCACTGTCCCCAGAATACACTGTCCAAATACCCTTGTTAGTGTATTAGGGAAATGTGATAGTTCTTCCTGCATGGATTCTCTCATCTTTCTGGGCACCAGCATCATGGTCAAGCTCAGTCCTCCCTGTGCCTCAGTCCTGATCCCCTCTCTTACCTGTTAATCCCATGTGTCAGTCACCTAGCTCATCATGAACCAATATGGCCCTCTCTCTCTTCCTAGACCTGCCTCTACCTCAAAAGCGGCCCTACCCATTTCCTCCTCCACGAGAACCCACCCACAATGGTCAAACTGGTGCACATTATCCATGCGCTAGGGCTTCTAAGTCTTGAATTCCAACTCTGCCCCAGAATTTTTCCCCACACCTGCAATGCTTCTCACTTGGAGAAAAGGTAGAATTGTGTTTTGGTTTTTGTTTTATTTCAGCCTTTCTATTTCCTGTTTCTGTGGTGGTTTTTCAGCATTTATTGTGTCTTAAAGGCTATCAAGTACACAAAGGAACGAATGGTGAGGAAGAAGCTGTAGACAACTAACTGTAATGTATCTCCTTTCTATTCTCTCAGTCCTTTGTCTGAGGATGGACGGTTGCTGTGCTGTGGAACAGGCAAGGCAGACGGTTACTTGAGGCAAGAACCAGAAGAATGTGCTCCAAATAGAGGCCACTTGGGGGAAGTGTGGGGAGGAGCTCCAGTTTCCCCAGGTGAGAGAGCAGGAGAGAGATGAGAACTATGGAGGCAGGCTCTGATTAGTCCCCCCACCAAATCTCCAGGGATGTCTGCCTGCACACTAAAGTATTGTGTAAATCTCCAGGGATGTCTGCCTGCACACTAAAGTATTGTGTAAATCTCCAGGGATGTCTGCCTGCACACTAAAGTATTGTGTAAATCTCCAGGGATGTCTGCCTGCACACTAAAGTATTGTGTAAATCTCCAGGGATGTCTGCCTGCACACTAAAGTATTGTGTAAATCTCCAGGGATGTCTGCCTGCACACTAAAGTATTGTGTAAATGGGTTACTTTTCAAGGTTTCCTACAGGGTATGAAGTCCGCAAGCAGGTTGAAGAAGGACGACAGTCAAGAGAGCTGGAGCCACCACAGAGCTGGAGGACCACCCAGATCACAGTGATGACAATATCCTCAGTAGTAAGGGGAGAGGCCAGATATGCAGCAACTCCTTTATGAACAACTTTCCAAGGCCTGTTGTCGTAGAACAGATAATCTCATGACGATACAGTTATGTAGACATCCATCTTGTAAACAGACCCAAACCTCAACCCAACACTTTGTGGTATCATCAGCTCTTATCCAGGGAATTAGAGACAGCTTCAGGGACCCTAAGTAACCAAGGAAGGGAAGAGCATTATGAAGTTATAAAAAGCACGCTAGTGCTTGAGGAAGAGAACTCAAATAATATCATGAGCTTCATGGGGCCACGCCATGGGAAGTCTTGCAAATACAAAATGTAGTTTGGATTTTATTATCCAGGATGACACAGATAGTCTTTGAGGACACCTGGGACATAATCTGATTGACAGCCAACCAAGGATAGGTTTCAGGAGATATGTTTGAGTTCAGGTGCCAGTTAGGAAATTGCAGAGGTCGTGGAAGAGGAAGCAGACCAAAGCATTGTGTACAGTAACTTTTCTTCTGGACCTAGCCCAATGCTGTTTTGGACTTTGCCTGTGTAGCCATGGCAACTGGAGCAGAACAATACTGTGGTAGGTCTATGGTAATAATAATGGGGCTGCTGACATTCCCTAGTGGTTGTCAAGACAGCGCTGCCCAGAAGCTTCCCCACCTTCAAGAAATTTAGGGGAGCTACTAGCATCTATTAGAAGTAAAGGATTAATTGAAAATGGGATTCCATAATACAGCTTTCATGAGACCCATCAGCCATTCAGTGCAGCAATCCATGATGGGATGTGTCTTGGTGGCGATGTGGCTGTTTGGGGGATCACTCATGTTCCTGTAAATAATACCTCACCCACGCTCTCTGAGAAAACCCCAATAAACTCCTTGGTTCCACCAAGTTGAACTTTGATAAAATTGTGCTTCAGTCTGTCCTAGGTGTCTATCTTTGCATGACTGGGCATGCAGTTTTATCTCCCAAGGAAAAGATAACATAACAGACACCGATGAGCATTCTTCACCAGGCTCCTTCTTACATAGACAGATGGGGAGGGGGACACACCATCTCCGATCCACATGGGGAGGAAGTCTTCATTCCAGGTAGTCTATCAGAAGGACTGGGCTTGTGTATCCAATAATAAATTTGCCTTTGATTGTTCCCCAAACCCTGCTTTCTCCATTCCCAATATACTTATCAAGGAAATGAGCCAAGCAAGCTCCAGTAGAGTAGGTGGTTGGTGGGTTGGAAAAGATGCTGGCAGAGGGCATGCGGGCCTTCTACTGGGGGTTGGATGTTGTGGGGGGCAGGGGTGGGAATGTTGTGACGGCGGAACCTGGGTGATTCTGCTGTGTATTGATCAAGCCCCATTTGCCCGTGAACCTCATCAGCTCCTGCTTAAGCCCACACTTCCCGAGTAATTGACTCTCGCATATTGATTAAGATGTTGATGTGTCCCAGAATTTCTTGGTGGTGATGCAGGCACGCCTCCCGGCAGGCTGGCTTGGCAAGGCTCTCGCTGTAAGGCTGTCACCGCTTGCTCCTTAATGGATAAAGCTGTCATCCGAGAGCTGGAATGTCTTGCAGGCACAAAGACGAAATTAACTGTTCAATAATGTATGGGACATGGAAAAAAAAACTTTACCCAACAACTCGAATTGATTGCTGTAAGTGTTTTGACTGCATTCGCCTGCTTTGCATAAAGTCAGCGACTTTGGCTAGCCCGATGTTCACATACAGCCATTTCTCAGCCTCTTTTAGAGTAAGTGTCAAGAGACGGGTGGCTGCCAGGAAGCATCTGTCTGGGGGCAAGGAGTAGGCGGTGGGGTGGGGAGCAGGTGGGTACCACTGACACCTATCTGGGGATCTCTGAGTGATCCCTGTTCTTTAAAGCAATGGGTTCCTGGCAGTTCGATGGCTTCTTGCTAGAATGGCATCTTGGGTGAGTTTGGGGAATCACTGGGTGTGGAATTCCTGGAGCTGTATGACCTCACTTGCTTCAGGCCCTCCTCTCCCTCTCTCTGAGTTAGGCTGATACCTCACAGAGAGCCTGTCAATCAGAGTTGGAGTGGAGCGGGGGCATTGGAGCACAGCATCTACATACACCAGCTTGGTAAACAGCTCACTCTCATTTCCACTCATTATTATCTGGTACTGGTTAAGCATGTGCTGAGGGTCTCACGGGTTCCAGAAAGGGCTAAAGGTTTCTCTCTGTCCTCTTCTTTTCTGACCCGGAAGAAGAGGAACATATCAAGGCAGCCTGCTTATATGCTCCATCTTTTCTGCCCAGCCCAGTCTTTTAAAAACATAACAAGGTCCTTTGAACACAGCCCTGTTTTATCGCAGGCTCTTTATTGAACTTCTAATCAGCACAAGCAGCTGACAAAATAGGAGATTGCAGATTCGCCTGAGCGTTATGTATCCTCCTCCTCGTGAGTCTAAAAAAAATCATAACATTAAAGGAAGAGAAAATAAACAGGCCCCTTCAAAAAACAAACGAATCCCACCAAACCAAGGAAATCCTCTCACACCCAGAGGAAAGCCTGCCGCGTGCCTTGCAGACTGCAGCTTGGTCTTTGGAGCCTCGTGGAGGTTGTTTCCAAAAAAACAAATAGTCACCTCGTTTTTGTCACCCACTAGGAGTGAGGGCTAAGCTGCGGGCCCATGTCCAAGGATTCCTCCTTCATAGGCCCAGCCAACCACAGACATGTCTGGCCTCTTGCCTAAAAGGGAAGCGGGACGCAGTCCCTGTCCTGACCCTCTCTCTCGACCCTGCTCCCCATCTGATAGCTCTGGGTGTTGGTATATTGTCCTCTCTTGAGGCCTCCTTGACTCCGTCTTCCTTATTTACTTCTGTTATTCTTGAACAACAATGGAGGTGCGTGTGTGCCGGGCTCTACTTAGTCCTTAAGCGCTGCATGAGGAAGGAGGCACACACTCCCCTTCTGTCTCACCTGACACTCAAGGATCAGGGCCCTGGGGCAGCAGCCAATGGACAAGAACCCTGCCTATCACACCAAAACCACTTCTCTCTTTACAAAAGGCCACTTCGGAGTCAAGGCCAAGGTTGAAGGTAGAGAATTCTGGGAAGGCTTTCTAAGTGCACTAGGGGAGTTTACCACGTAGATTCCTCTGAGGTGTGATGGATAGTTGCCCCTCAATCTTAGATAAGAGTCATAAATTTAGTCAGAACTACAGTTTATTCTCATGAGTATCTGGGGGAATTGTCCTAGACCTTGGGTGACCAATAGTCAACTCCCCCTTTGGGGCTCAGGGCAATTACATTAAGTGACTCGAAATAAGAATAGAAATGATTTCTTCTGAGGTCTCTGTCAGTACCGCGTAAAAAATCATTTGTATCTCATTATGGGACACAAGTGTGCCAGACAGTCCCCAAATGACACTGGATGCTGTTTCCACCACTGGTTATTTCAGGTAACAATCGCCAGGAAATGATTGTAGCTGCCTGGGTGGTCACTTTTCCAGGGGCTGCTGGGATTGAGTCTCCGTCCCCTCCCGTCTCTCATCTATGGCTGCGAAGGGAAATGAACCACTTTTGTGCACAGCAAATCCTTTCCTCAGTTCTCCTTCCTTCCTGCTCTCCATTTTGCCAGTTGAGTTTGAGAAAGTGAAGGTAAGAGTTACACTTTGGGGTGTTATTTACAGTAAGCATATGGGTGCCCTCTACAACCCAAATTGGGAAGGAGAGTCTTAGAAAAGGAAAAAAGAAAGAAAGAAAGAAAGAAAGAAAGAAAGAAAGAAAGAAAGAAAGAACAATCAAAGCCAAACAACGTAACTTGTAGCATCTGTTTGTTTTTTCCTCTTTGTGATTCTAGGCTTTTTTGGGGGGGGGGTTCGAACGCAGTCCCCCACTACCACAAACCATGCAGTTGAGTTTCCCAAATTTGAGGAAGTCGCAGGGGTCAGCGCATCCTCGGAAGGGCAGTGGATAAGCCTGGCTCTGGGGAAGTCACCTGCGTGCTCATGGACGCTCCCGGGCCAGGTAAGTATTCTCTGTCTTGTTTCTGAGATGCTACACACAGGGTCCCCAGGTGGACTATTCACAGTGTTCCCAACACTGTCTGCATCATAACCCGCACCATTCATGCCTGGTGAAAGAACTCTGCTCTGGGCTCACAGAGCGGACACGTTGGTGAGCTCGAGGTAGCAGGCAGGGTGCAGCCCAGGCAGGCAGGATGGGAAGCAGTTTCTGTTGATGGTGTGTGGTTGTGAGCCTTTCTGCCGCTTCGACTAAGACAGCGAGCAGTGCCTGTTTGATGTCTGGTCTTTGGGAAGGAGACCCAGGAGAACATGAGCTGGGCTTGTCTGAAAATCAAAGTCCAAATTAAAAATTTATTCCAGTGTTTGAAAAACTCCTGGCCAAAACCTTCATATGGAAAGGAAAAAAAAGGTACAAACTCTCTGGTTTCTTCAGTGTCTCCAGTTGAGGACTAGAAGATTTAGTTTTAAAAATAATCAACTAAAAGCAAAGGGCAAATAGTTCTGTAAGCGGACCCAGGTCAGATAGCTTTGCTAAAGCTTCAAGGGAAGCTGTTTGTTTAACCACTTTGGGCAAGTGGGAAGCTACATGTAGTTTAGTAATCGGTTTTGAATCCTCTTCTCCTTGCCTGTTTGATCATTTGGTTCTTCTCTGAAACTGGAGGACAGAGAACAAGAAAAGGCTCCCATTATCCAGCCCCGCCCACTCCGCAGCCCCGCCCACTCCACAGCCCCACCCACTCTGCAGCTTCGCCCACTCTGCAGCCCTGCCCTCACTGTGTTCAGCAGAAAGTCGTAGGGGAGGATTATTTTTTTTGTATAAAATGATATTTTATTTAGCTAATATACATTTAATATTTAAAATGTAAATACAAATTCCAATGATACAGATTCCTACTTTCCAACATATAGCCGATATGATTAAAAGATAGTCATATAAGATCTCTAATAAATAAAAACATTAATTTTATCTTTATTACTATGGAGACTCAGTAAATAGAATTACATTGAGGAAGGGTTTTATATTAGTATAAATACCATAATTTCTTAATATTAATATTTTCATAATGGGCTTCAAATATCAAGGACAATGGCACTGGGTTTTGATCCTACTGCATGAACTGGCTTTGTGGGAGCCTAGCCTGTTTGGATGCTCACCTTCCTGGACCTGGATGAAGGGGGGAGGACTTTGGACTTCCCACAGGGCAGGGAATTCGGACTGCTCTTCAGAGGAGGGGGGGGCGGATAGAGTGGGGGGAGGGGGAAAGGAATGAGGGGAGGGGGAGAGGAATGGGAGGTGGGGAGGAGGCAGAAATTTTTTCAATAAAAACAAAGAAAGTAAGAAGAAAGAAAAAAGTTAAGAAAGTGATCAAAACAGGCAAAATTAAGAATAAATAATATTTTGAGTGAATCTATTCTATTTAATTGATTCCTTCTTATATCTTGATATTTGGGGAGGAAAATAAAGATGGCAGACCAAACCATTGATTAGTAATGATGAAACTATTAGTCATAATGGATATTTTATTATACAGCAATAGGTTAAAGAAAAAAAGTGAAAAATAAACAATAAAATTCAATCAGGCCATTAAGCAAATTATTTTAGGAAAAAATGGAATTAACCCAATATGAGAGCCTTTTTAGTGAGGTGTTGGAGAGAAGAAACCAAGTCTAAGGGCAAAGCAACCAGAGGAAGGGGTGGGACCAAGACTCGTCATTCACAATGAAAGCAGAGAGTAGAAAGGGAGAACAGAGGAGCCAGGTCAACAGTCAAAGCCAAGGGCAGTCACCCCTGGCACGACTAAGATGCAGCCCCCTGCAGAACTGAACCCAGGCTCCCAGGTGAGTTTGCACAGGTCCTCTAGCACAAGAGCATTGCTAGTCTAGTGTGTAAGCTTTACATTTTAAGTTTAACTTGGGTACAGTTTCCTACTTAGTTTATAGTTTGATAGACGTTGTGTGAACCCACTCGCTTCTCCACCACTCCAATCTGGACATGAGATAGGGCCCTCAACGCAGAGCTGTGTTCCCCAACGTCATTCTCCAGAAGAAGGCCTCCTTTAGATATCTCTCATCATGGACTTGTTTTCTCTCCCCCACTTTTTGTGAAGGGCACTTAAGGTCATAAAATATTTTTATTGCGTCCTCCACTCATTTAATATTATATTTATGATTTGTATTTGTATTAGACAGGAAGAGGAAATTTGTTTATTCTCACTGATTTAGAACACTCCATGTTTCCATATGTAGTTTATAGAACTGTAGTGTAAATAGGCATTTATAGCCTTCCAGTCTTTTGCTAGTAAAGATGGCATTGCTATGAACATTCTTGTGTATATCTTTTGCTGTCTGTATGCATTTCTGTGGTTCTGTTCCTAGGGGAATGGCTGAGTCATATGGTGTACATATGTTAGCTTCAGTACACACCACAGAGTCTTTCTCAAAGCTGATGCACCTGGCAACCTTCACACTAACTGTGAGGGCTCCCTGCTGTCCACATCCTCAGTATTGTCAATTTACCTCCAATTTGTAGCAAGTGGCTTCAACTGAATGGTGACTTAAGTTTGGACTGATGAATGTGCCTATTTTCCAAAGTTTTTTTTTAAAGAAATAAATTGAGCTATTTTATTTTGTGAAGAGACGATTCAATTATTTTGTCCATTATTAATGTATTATATATTTTTGCTTTATATAGGAGATCTTAAATATTCCAGACATAAGACATGTTTGTATGCTTACAAAAGAGTGTTATATGTGTGTTTGTGCAAGTGCAATGTGCATGCGTGTGCAGCTGCAGGGTGCATGCGTGTGCAGCTGCAGGGTGCATGCATGTGCAGCTGCAGGGTGCATGCGTGTGCAGCTGCAGGGTTTGTGTCAGGTGTCTTCCTCAATTTCTCCCACTTTATATATTGAGGCAGTTTCTCTCTTTTTGAAAATAGTATATTTTTTATTAATTCTTTGAAAATTTGTATTTGATCATATTCATATCCCCCCCCACACTGTTTCCGAATCTAATCCCCCTCCCTACACACCCAACTGTGTAATTTTTTTTCCTGAACCCATTGATTGTGGTTTGTATTATCCAAATACTTCTGAGTGTGGGCCCTACCCTGAAGCTTGGCTCACCTACCAGCAGTCACGCCCAAAAGGAAAATTTGCCCTCCTCCTCTAGCAATTGTCCATTGCCAATACCTCCTCAGCTAGGAATGGCATTTTGTTCCACCATCCCTCTCCATGCAGGGATTTTGTCTGGTTTGAGCTTGCACAGGCCTTGTGTCTGCTGTCACAATCACTGTGAGTTCACGTCTGTGACGGCCCTATCGAATTCAGAGAACATTTGCTCACTGTAGTCACTCACCACTCCTGGCCCTCATACTCTTTCCACTCCCTCTTCTGGAATGATCTATGAACCTTCAGAGCTGGGGTATGATATAAATGTCCACTTAGGACTGAATGAACATTCCACAGTCTCTTCTTTTGGAGGCATGGCGTCTGCAAACTTGGAGCTCTCCTGGACTTTACATGAGTTCCAGGGCTCCAAACCCTACTCCTCACACTTAGCAAGCGCCTTACCTAGAGAGCTATCATCCCAGCACTAGAATATACACATTATCATATGCTTCTCCTTCTTGCTTTTTATTTTTTTAAACAATATTTTCATTAATTCTTTGAGAATTTCAAATACTTTGAGAATTTTACATTCACCCCTAGTGTCCCCCACTAGCTTCTCCTGGATCCACCCTCTCTTCCTAATCCCCATGCTTAATGTCAAATCTCTCTCTCTCTGAGACCACCTTGCAATAGATAACCCCATCCTCTCACTCTTAACAATCTTTCCACCCCTTCTTCTGTGATGTTCTCTGAGCCTTACATATGGCGGTTCTGTTGTAAATGCATTAATTGGGGGAAGGTACCCTACAATCAATTGGTCCCTGCCTTTTGACCAGTGTTACGTTCATGTTTTCTCTTATTTGTGAATCTGTAGATGGAAGTAGATAACATGAAGTAACCACAGATGCCAGGAAAGTGACATGAGTGACATGAGATACGGGAGCACGAGAAGGGGTGATGGCAGGACACAGTTGCTATGGAAGGCACAGTTCTATGGAAGGTAAATGGGAAAATGAGTGGTTGAGTCTTACCAGGGGAGGGAAGAGTGGGGAGGAAGGGCAAAACAGAAAGACAGGGAAGGGGAGGTAATAGCACTAAGGATGTTTGAAAAATCCATTAGGAATTATATTACTTTATGGTTACTTAAAATTAATATATGCATACATACACAAAATATTATTTATACATATTTTAACTTTAACTAGTACACTAATTATTATATTAAAACATTATATTAATATATTTGTTAATAATATAATATATTAACATGTTTATTAATAATGAATATGTTATTATATAATATATATTAGTTAAAGCTTTATACCAGTTAGGATGACAATGCTACCCCCAAAACCATAGATTTATCTGACAAAATCTCAGTGCCAGGTATGGGAAACCTTTCTAGTTGTTGGCCAGAAGAGGGCAAGAGACTTCCCAGAATAATACAGGTTCCTGCCATTGCTCTCACAGTCTTCCAGAAGAGAATGTTAGGCTATTGCTAAAGACAACACACACTTAGGACACAATGTTTTGGGGAACTGATCTGAATCTGACCTGGAGGTCTCTTTACTAAGGACCACATCTGGAAGTACTGGAAGGAAAGAATCGATAGTTCTACCCAGCTGAGATGTCTATGAACACACCAATGACCAGCATGGTAGAATATTCCCAAATACACAATAGTGGCATTTATATCCCGCATGTAACCAATCGGTGGCTAATCGGACTTAATGCCCACTCAAGAGGAAGGAATTGATGCCTCTAACTATAAACCTATCCACTGCCTGTGGCTAGAGAGGTTGTGGAACCTAGAGGAGAATCTATTACTGCCATTTCCTAAGCCAAGGTAATCTTTAACTGAATTCTAAATACTTACCCTTAATTGCATATAAGTATAGTTCCTACTCCTTCTAAGTTTCTTAACCATATAGTTGGTTTTGTTTTTTTTAATGAAATTTTATTAATTTCAAGAAGACTAATTTCTTAGTGTTTCATTTTATGGTTAGTGAGTTTTATATCTTGTTTTGATTGACCCACCCTAAGGTCATGAGGCTGTTGTTCTACTTCATGTTATACCAACTTTATTATTAAACTTTTCCTATTATATCTAAAATCCATGTGTAAACAACATTTAAAAAATAGTATAAGATAGGACCAAATTAATTTTTTCTTTTGGGAATTCAAATAACTGAACCATTTCTTTAAAAGACCGTTCTTTGAACACCACCCTCAGTACGTCCTTGTGCAGCAGATACAGGACATCTGCCCTGATGCTGGACTCTTAGCTCTGTCCTATGGCCCCAGTGTCTCTGATGACACCAGCCCCACGATGCCTTAAGGACCACTGAACTTTGTTGTTGGTTTTTTGTTGTTGTTTTTTTGTTTTTGTGTTTGTTTTTCGAGACAGGGTTTCTCTGTAGCCTTTGATGACTGTCCCGGAACTAGCTCTTGTAGACCAGGCTGGCCTCGAACTCCCAGAGATTAGCCTGCCTCTGCCTCCCGAGTGCTGGGATTAAAGGCGTGCACCACCACCGCCTGGCTTGGACCACTGAACTTTGAATTCTCACCTTCCTTCTCCTTAGGTTTTGTCTCGACTATGTGTATGTTTTGCATTTCATATAAAGCTTAGAATTAGCTTGCTAATTTTCATGAATAAAAAAGAAAAGGAAACAAAAAAGGAAGGGAAGGGGGGATAAGAAGGGAAGAAGGGAGGAGGAACATGCCAGGATTCTCGTGGATATTACTGTGAAGCAATAGATCAATTTGAAAATCATTAATATCTTTACGATGTATGCTTTCCCAATACAATTTACATAGTAAATTGCTTACGTCTTGAAAAATGTTCTCTGCAATGTTTGCATTTTTAGATAATAGGTACATAAAGTTGGCTAAATTTATTTATACCGAGTTATTTAATTTTAAAATACTATATAATTTATTTTAAATTATGAATATGAACAAAGTTTTATCAAATATTTTGCTTTGTCTTTTGAGATGGTCATGATTTTTCTTCTTTATTCTGTCACTCTGTTGAATTTTATTGACTAATTTCTGTGTTGAACCAGCCTTGCATTTCTGAGACAAAGTTGCTTTGTGATATTTGATCCTTTAAATGTATCTATAGATCTGAGTTTTATATCTGTGACAACATTGCATGTTTCAGTGCTAGCACAGTATTAAGATGACGAAATAAACTGCCCAGCCACCTCTAATTCAGGTGCCAAGTATATTCTGAAGCTCCCTGATTTGAGATCATGTCTAAACCCTGGTCCCCATGATATACTTATCTTTTGGAGATGGAGAATCAGAAAGCAAAAATGACCACAACTCAGACCAAAGGGGAAAATCTATAGTGTAACTAATTTTCCTTCAAAAGGACACAGAGAAGATGAACCTCTCAGTAGTAGGTTGTAATGTTGGGAGACTGTGAAGGCCAGGATGGTGAACTGTAATTATCATTTATAATGTATACTCATAATCATATTGCTCCTAGAACATCTTCATTATCTTTCACTTTTGAAATGATTGTTGTTCCCAACAGACTTGGGAATCCACTTTTATTAGGCCCTGATCATCAATCCAAACCTTTTAAGGTAAGAGTGTTGCTACCTCAGAAGCCAAAGAGACATTTCCTAGCTGGAAAGTGAGCACTCCGAAGTCATTAGCCTCCTGGACCTGTGAGCCAGCCCGCCTGTCACCGAGGATACATTGGCCTCAAATTAACCTGCTCCATTTGCCCACGCACGTTGTCCTTCATTCCACAGACTACGTTCTCAAATGGTTTTAGGCAAGCCTTGTTTCATTCCAGAGCTACGTTTCAGGGGAGGGAGGTATGTCTAAAGTGAACTTGGTTTATACAGTTTTATTTGTAATGCAGCATGTGTTTAAAAGAAAGTCATACTCGGTGCTTTGAGAGTCCCTTGTCTCATCTCATTGATGTCAGAAGTCCTCGCTTGCAAGTCTGCAGGCCTTTCATTTGCTGTTGTAGTAGCACCATAGTAATCAGGACTTCTCACCTTCTGTACTCCCTAACTACAGGATGCTTCAGGCAGCACTGCTCTCCTCAAGCCCCGTGGAGGCCTCCCTCTGCACACTGTCTGGCATCTTCTGTCTGTCTGAGCACTCCCTGACTTCCCCCTCGAGTTCACCAGGTCTCCTAGTCCTGCCTCCCACGGGTGCCACTCTGTAGGATCCATGTCCTTGATGATTGCCTTGGCCCGGGCACACTGACCTGTTTATGTAAAGACCCTTTGGACTGCTCAGGGACAACTCACCAGTGACCAGAGGCAGAGCAGCTGTATCAACTCAGCTCGGGGAAGCTCGAGTATCCAGTGATCTTGGCTGTGTGGAGTTTGAAACTAAGCCCAGCGTATTACTCACGGCAAAACCAGGGGCCAGCCAACTTAAATAGAGCACTCCCTGAGTCGTTCGCAGGACGATTAGTGAAGGAAGCTCCGACTGAAGAGCTCCTATTCTGTGCCTGCTTCTTATTTTTTTAAACAACACACTCTCTGCAAGCGAGATGGAGAAAGTGGAAACCTCAAAGAATGTTATTTATTAATTTAAAAAGGTCCAGCCTATGAACACATGCCAGGTCCCTTTAACTTGATAACAATGGCCAAAGTTCAATCAAGCTCTACCTTTCTTCAGAACGGGGACTGAGGGCTTTGTAAGTAAGCACTGTGGCATTTAATCTCCATGTCAATTCTGCATGGTGGGTCCCATTACTCTTACTCTCTACAGGTGGGCAAGCAGAGGCCCAGGGAAAGCTCAGGACATACTTCTAAGTGATGGAGTTGCGATCTTTATTTACCGCCTTAGCTGCTCTTCTATGGGTGCAAGTCAGGGACTTTATTGAAGAAGATACCTCAAGAGAAACATGCGGCATTACCCCATAGCTCTGAAGGGAAGCTGGGTTTTGTTTGGGAGAACTCTGCAGGCCAGAAGTTTGGGTGAAATACACCCTACTGAATCAGGCAGGGCTTAAATGTGCAGATTTCCAACCAGAAGATTCTTTCATTGGGGGAAGAAAAGGGATCGTTGAATGGACTTACAGAAACTATTTGTATTTTCACATTCTTTTTTTCTCTCTGCAGGATAACCGAATTTTTTTCAGGTCATGGTTTATTCTCTCTTTTGGCCTTTCTACCTGGGATGGTTTTGAGGGGCCTGAAGCTAAGTCCTTTGTGCCCCACTAGCCAGGCCTGCTGTATCTTTGATTAGGGTACCACCACTGCCCTGCGCAGCTGAGCATCCACGTGGACACGTTTATTGGAGCAACGAGAATCTCACTTCTAAACAAAGCCCCAGGAATTCGATTGTTTTCCATGCAGAAAGTTTTCATTTGAAAAAAATAACCCTCTTTGTTTAACTAATGAAAAGGAGGGGGTTGCCACTCACTTCTCAGGCTGGGTAAGAATTCCACGGGCAGTAATTCTATTTCTTAGTGGAAAATGTTTCGGTTTCTTAATGTTGTTTTGCAGACTGGTCCCTTCCCAGCCCTTGCTCCGAGGACCACACATAAACACATGTACACCCTCATGCATGCACAGTGCTGCATTTTCCACCCTTCCCTGTTGAGGGTTAGGGATGGCTGCATCCTTTTTCCAACACCTGCAGAACAAGAATGAGGTGGGTCAAGAGCTGTCACCCAGCCAGAGGCTTCCTGCTTGTTTAGGAACACAGTGCCTTTCCCAGCCCCATTCTAGCCCCAGAGGCTGGGTGGGCTGTGGAGAAAGGACACTGGACTCTCAACTTTCCTCGTTTCTGTGTATCCCTATGTAGAGCAATTTTCTCACCAAATGAACGCTGTGGTCTCTAGCAGGCCCTCCTCATGTTAGTATGAAATGACGAGAGTACTGTCACCTTTGAACTCACTGTGTGGTCAAAGAGCTGCTGAGTGGTCTAGACCACACAAAGCAAATCGGAACATGGCCCCAGGAGGCAGCTCAACAGCAGGAGAAAACTCATGCACACTCAGTTAGACAGGCCCACTCTGTCAGTTAGATGCCTCAAGTGCTGGGAGCCCCAGAGTCTAGACTTATCAGCCAGGGGTGTGCAAAATCATGAGCAGTATGTCGGCAAAATCTCTCCCCCCCCCCTTCTTTTCACTGGCTTTCTGGATGTCCAGCCCCATTTGTATAAAACAAGCCACCTAGAATTGAGAGCTGGCCGGCAGAGCTGAGTGAGAGCCACAGAACCTCCCCAGGTCTGCTGAAACGCTGGCGTGAGCTGTTGACATGGCATAGCGTGGCTGTTAGATCCACCACCAGTGGGAACTATGGCATTCAGGGATACGAAGGATTCCTTCTCTCTCCAGATTTGTGAGCAGGAACGATGCATCCACCCCGAGCATGTGGCTTAAACACAGCTGTTCACAAAGCAAGGAGGAGATGCGGACAAGATGACCATTGTGTGCAAAGAGGCATTTAGAAAACCCCCTTTCCTTACGTGTAAAGAAAAGAACAGCTGTTAGCATCCTGAACGAAGAGCCTTGAAGGTAGATAGGATAGTAAGAAACAAGAGTGCCAGCCAGATGAATTTGGGTTTTAAGTAATGGAAACCTTGCTTCTATAGTAACTACAGCAGATACATAAATAAGTAATTTATTGGTTTGTGTAGTCTAGACACGTTTTTAGTTAGTTCTTCGGCTGGGGCTAAATACACAAAAATCAGGTTATATGGTTAGGGCTCACCACCCCACTCCGTGTGTGTGTGTGTGTGTGTGTGTGTGTGTTCTTTTTCTGATAAACTTCCCATCTTCAACCCAGGACCTAGCAGAAACAACTTGTCTCTTTAGCATCTGAGCACCAAACCTTGGGAAAATCTTAACTGTCCCACCCTAGATGAGCAACTGACTCTAGAGACAAGCCATTATATATTCCTTTGCAGCAGTCGATCAGATGTTAGATATGTGCCTATTCTGGGCTAGGAAGTGTTCAAGCCACTGGGATACAGTGGTGAGCAGTGCAGGTAGAACCCTGATCCCTAGAGCTTACTGTACGAAGTCAGCATCTTAGTTGAATCCCGCTGTATCAGGAACCACACAGAAGCATGGCCTCCTCTCAGTTCACAAAGAGGCCAGCATTTTCCCAATGAACAAAAAGCCATGACATAGAGTTATATTTACTGAAGGTAACATATGACAAGCACACCGTGCTTCAACCAGCAGTACAACAGGAGGCCCTGCTGCCCCATGAAGGCATCTCCTGAAAGCAGGTAGCGGACAGCAACAGATGACAAATCTGTTTCCAGGGAGACAGTGTAGAGTTCACTAAAGAAACCCTCACATCTATGCGACATGCAAGGCATGCCGAGCAATTCCATCGCAGGGAGGGAAGGGCGAGCAGGACAACCCTGTAGGTCTTGGCACCTGCCCTTCTCATACCAGCTTCAGGAGGCTTCCAGGAGCCAGAATTGAACTCAAAGGCGACCAGGGAGATCATAGCCAGAAGTCTTTTTATGGTGAAAGAAAACATCTATACATGTATAGATTTGAGAAAGGGGGGAGGGGTTCTTTTGAAATTCTGTGTTTGGAGAGACCAACATCCTTGCTTCTTAAAGACTTGGATGTGTGGGTTGCTAAGGAACTCTTACCATTTGTTGAGTACATGCTCTGTGACAATGCTTTGGTTATATAAAGACAAACACAGTAAAGCTTTGCTTCCTAGGTAGAGTTCTGCACACAGCTCCTGCTACAAAACTGTATAATTGCACCCAGGGATGTATGCAAAGAACATTCCCCCATAGTACGTCCAAGACACTGAGTAGGCGTGCCATGACTGTGAAGGAAATGAATGGATTTTCTTCCTTACCTTAGGATATCTTTACAGAGCCTTGGACAAAAACCTCGGAGATCCTGGAGCGATGAGGACAGGCTCTGGGCCATCTGAGGCCACCTCTTATTAAGCATGCTTAACCTCAACAGAGCCAAGGTAGTGTACAGCAAACATCCCCCGGGCTTGCTGGACAATCATTACTTTTTATTATGCTTCTTACTGTCAGGTACTCTGAAATCCACACGGACGGGTCCTGTGATTTCAGGTGGTCCCCAAAGAGAAACTCAGGCATCAGTGATGAGCGCAGCGGGAGAGGATGCTGGCTGCCTATCTCAAAAGGGCACATCACCATAATCGCAGATAGCTTGTGAGCATATGCAGAAAGAATGCATCGCAGAAGCAAGTGTCAGGAGCTGCCCGGCAGATAGGGATACACAAGCCAGATGCCCCTCCCTGCTTCCTTCTCCCCCTCAAAAGATGCCTCTAAAATATGTGGTGGGGGCCTGTTTTATCTCTCTGCCTCACAGAACCTCCTCCCAGGAGCCACCTTTGCCGCTATACCACTAAACCCACCCTGGCTCTCCCTTGGGCTGGATGCTGCCTTCATATTTCATGCGGAATGCGGCAGCTTCCCAGGGAGCCTAAGGCATGCCCTGCATTTTGATGCGCTGGCCAGCTCAGAGCATGCCTAATGAGGAGGCTTTCACCACGTGGAGGAGTCAGGCTTGGTGGTGGAGACCAGGAGCAGGGGGACAGCAAGGCGCTGAGGGCCATGGGGGGGGGGGGGGGATGGCAGATGCCTTTGTGAGACACCATTTTGTCACCAGAGGGGATAACTGTGGGCCAATGCAAACCACACTAGGATCAGACTAGACCTTCAGAGAAAGAGCAGGGAGCAGCCTTGGGAAAAGGATAAAATTAAAAGAGGAAAGATAAGGCAGGAGGGTTTAGCCTCTCTAGGTGTTCACCTTGCGGTGGGCAGAACTGGTCATTTCTGTGTTTCTTTCTCTGGTGGGCCCCTCTGAGTTTCCTTAGGGACTGCTTCGTTACCTGGATGATCCTGCTGAAGACAAGGTTTCCCTTCCCTTAAAGCCCCATCTACCTTAATTTCATCCGTTGTTCCTTATTTTGACTGGCTCTGTCAAGATGAATTGACTTTTGCTTCCCTGAGTACACTATGGAGGCAGAGCGGGCACCTCTGACCGCCAACCCAAAGCTTTAAAGTGTGAAGAGACACGCATGTGCACAGCCCTCCCAACACTCCCAGCAGTCCAGTTCCAGGGGGCCAGCTCCTGAGTTTGATCTGGTAGCTGCAGCAATCCCATTTTACAGATGTGTGTAAAGTGAGAAACCCACGGATGTCTGTGAGGAAGACTTATTTATCGAGGGGTAAAATGGGGGTCACGCCCTCACGAATACAGGGGGAAATGATGCTGTTACCTCTTTGTCTACCAGAGGAGGATGAGGGGGCTCCCAACAAGGCCACAGAATTATGCTGTGCCAGGAAACCTTCTGCATCAAAGAGAGAGAGAGAGAGAGAGAGAGAGAGAGAGAGAGAGAGAGAGAGCGAGCCTAACTTCAGTTCTTATTCAGTCATGTTTTCTCTAATATGACCCAAATGTCCTTTGTCGAATCCCCACATGTATGAATCAATAGAGTTTAATTTAAGGCTGAAGTGTCAAGCTTCCAGCCTGGACTTTCAGACGAGCTGGCTGCCCATTGAAGGGCTGGAACCCATTCTTCTGCTTGAGCATATAGGGGATGGAGTCACAAGCCATGATCACCAGTTACCTAACTTAGAGAAGCACTCTGCTTTGGACCAGGAATGTCTCCCAAGGGCTCTGCTGAAGGGCTGGTCGCCAGCTTGTGGCAGTCCTGGTAAGACTAGAACTTCTAAGAGGTGTGGCCTATTGGGAGGAAGTCAGACATTGCAGGTATGTCCTTCAAGTGTGAGTGCTTGACCTCTGCCCCTTCTTGTCTCTATTTTCTCTCAGTTACTGTGGGGTGACCTCTGCAATGGAGTCCTTGCCCTGGATGTTCTGTGCCCTCCTAGGCCTAGAGGCAAGGAACTATGGACAGAAACCTCACAAACCATGAACACAAATAAATCTTGTCCTCTTTAAGTCTATTTTCTCAGGAAATTGGTCAAAATGAAGGAAAACTGAGCAAGACAATATAATAGAAACAAAGCTTTAAATGTTTAGAAAAGATCATTATAATATGGAATCTAAGTTTGCTTTGAAACTGTGACTCCTCTGTCTCTCTGTCTCTCTCTCTGTCTATGTCTCTGTCTCTCTCTCTCTCGTGTGTGTGTGTGTGTGTGTGTGTGTGTGTTTGTGTATTACCTGTTGTTTTTGCTCTGGGAGAAATAATCGCTGATTGAAGTAGTGTCCCCTTGGTGAATGCTAACCAGGTGCTAGACACTTTCTTTGTCATCTTCTTGACATGGAGCCAAGTGAGGCTGTCCCTCTGTGAAGCTGTGAGGGCAGGTTGGAGGTACACTACACATCTCAGGAGGCAGGATAGGAACCATCTTTCCATCAAGTTGTGGGTTTTACCTCTGTAGGAAACATTTCTATCTGGTCATGCCGCTTTGAATGTATCTTTACTACAATTCCCTTTGTCAACATCGTTCTTCCTTATTTCATCCATTAGGCTCCTTAAGTAATTCCCTCACAGTACTTCTTCCTGACTCCCCAGATCTGAAATCAAGAGACACCTGCGCGCTAATGTTCACTGCAGCTCTGTTTACAACATCCAAGATGTGAAGTACACTTGTGTCCATTTACACCATGTATAGGTGGAGGTTTGACAGAACTGAGCCTGGTGGTGCTGGGCTGTCATTTCACCCACTGGGAAGGCAGAGGGAGAAGTATCTAAAGTTCAGAGCAGTTAGGGTATAGTGTGAGTTCAAAGCCATCCTGTGCAACTTCATGAGCCTCTGACTCAAAATAAATGCTAGAAGGAGGGTTGTAGACACAGGTAGAGAGTCCTTGCCTGCCATGCCCCAGGTCCCATGCATGTTCTATCCCTACCTAGAAACACGCACACACACACACTGGAACACTGCTCAGTTTGAAAATAGAAGAAAATCTTGTAAATGACAGCACGGACAATACATAAATAAAATAATCTAAGTACATAAGGACAAGCGTTCTTTGAACTTGCTTATGTACAGACTAAAATAGTCAAATGTAGAGAGGAAGGTCCAGTTGCCAGAAGTGGGGAAAATGCTGAGCAGAGGATCTCAGTTAGGTAAAAGGAGCTTGCTGAAGGCTAGGACCCAGCACAATGCCGATAGCCAATGGCACTCCACCCAGCATAGAAAAAATTGTGCTAAGCACTAAAGTACACATGTACACTTTTTCTTCACATGGAATTACCTTTTACTCTCTCTTTCTATGTGTTCTTGACATTCTGTTCTTTCCAAGAGCTGAACAACCTCCAATTTAAAATTTTAGGCTTTATATTGTTATTCTTTTCCTAAGTAGAGGAAATCTCAGGTTCTCAAGGTAGGACTTTCCACTCCCCAGCAGGTGGTTTATCACATTTCCATTTACACATCCTCCAGTCTAGGGAGAATGCTGCACGAAAAGGCGGTTCAGCCCTCAGGTCTGAGTTACTGGAGAGGTCTTCACGTCTGCCTTGCGAGGAAGCTGCCTCTGCAGCCCACACAGCCAGGGGATCCAATGTCTAGCAGACGGACTTCAGCCCCAGCACTGGTTAACCAAAACTCCATAATGAAGTCCCACAGTCTGGGCTGTATAAACAATGGGAAATTTATGTCTTGTAGTTCTGGACGGTAGAGGTCAAAGGGTCAGTGAGCTGCCAGGGAGAACTGTTCCACCCTTTCCCTCGGCCGATGATAAGGTTTCCTAGCAGTTCCTGGTATTCCTTGGGCATCTATGTTCACTTGCATCTTCACTGGGCTCTCTCCTATGTGCTCGTCTGTCTCCAACATTCCTGTTTTTACAAGGACAAGTCATATCGTGTTAGTGGTCCACCCTACTTTAGTATGATTTCATCTTAACTGATTTTATTTACAATGACTCTATTTCCAAATAAGGTCATATTCTGAGAGGCTGGGAGGTCAGGGCTTCAATATATAAGTCTGGGAAGGCCACAGTTCAACCAACAGCTGGTCCTTGACTGCCAATGAACCCTTAAATATGAAGAAGACACTGTGTTGTCTTGAGGCTTCTCTTTGTCTGGTTTAACAACCTCCAGTTTTTTTCCAGACTTTTTTTGTCTTGGACGTTTCTTCTGAATGCTTTCCCTGTCAGTGCCTGGAATGGAGGCATTCTGCCAGCTGGGCTCCAAGGATTTTGCTTCACATCAGCTCCAGTCAAGTTCAAGTTCACATCCTGGCTTCCTAGGTGTGTAGAGCATAGCTAATATTGATCCCAGACTCTGCTGGTCCCACCAGGTCTCTGCAACATGGATTGGTCTTAAACTTGGATGTCCCTAGCCAGTAAGCTGCCATTTAGTTCCCTTTCCAGAGCAAGCAAACCCAGGAGAGAGAGAGAGAGAGAGAGAGAGAGAGAGAGAGAGAGAGAGAGAGAGAGAGAGAGAGTTCTAGCACACTACTGGAAACCGCCTGTCTGGTTTGGGTAATGCTACATTTTTGTGGTTCTTTTCGTCACTCTCTGATCCCCACGGCTACAAACCCTGTTCCAGTCTTCGCATCAAATCCATCACCAAAATGAAGATCTATGACGTGGTCTGAGGCCACCTCATTTGCTGGATCCTGAAACTGAGGCCTGGAGGTGGGTTTGCTTGCTGAGCGCAGTTTCTCATAAACACACTGTGTTCACGGTGGACCTCTCACCACCCTGCTGCCATGCACACCCTCCATGAGCCTTATGTGCTAAGGTTTGTTCCATTTTCTTGCAAAATACTGAAATTCCCAGTTCTTTGTTTTCCCTGGATGAGTTCCAGGGAAATAATGCTTTCCTACTTTGGAAATCTGTCCCACATGTCTTCTTTTAATACTTCTGATAAATCCCCTGCTCATGATTCAGATTTTTCGGTCCTCTAGTCAGTGGCCTTTGGAAACAATTGGTTTTGATCAGATTTGTTTGGAGGGAGGCAGGGATGAGTTCTTTCTGCCTGATGATCCACGTTCTTTCCCAGGGCACCTTTGGAGCCACTTTTCCCTTACAGATTTTTAATTTAGTTTCTATGCTACTGTTATGATAAAACGCCCGAGGATGGATGGTAGCTAACGATAAGAGGTTTGCTTAATTCATGGTTGAAGAAGCTTACGAGCATGACACAATGGTGAGAGTTTCATGGTAGGGTGGGGTGGCATCGAACTGTGGGGAGCAGGTGAGATTTTATATGGAGAGAGAAAGGCAAGGCCAAGTTTTCTCTTTCGTGACAATTCTCCCTGGAGAGAACTAACCAGAGTCCCACAAGCACTACATCAATCTCTTCAGGAGACAGAAGTTTCAGTGACCTCAATATGTCCTCTTATGTCCTACCTTTCTCATCAGCACACTGAGGATCATACCTCCAACACAAGAATTTTAATGAGATAAACCAAGTATAAACCCAGGGTCACAAAGAAACATGAAAGCAGAAACAGGGCAAAACAAGTCACAGATTTTATATATTTATATATATATATATATATATATACATATATATATATAACAAGTCACAAATATATATATATTTATATATATAAAATGTATACATACACACACATATATATTTGATTTTAATTTTCTTTTTTGATATAGGGTTTCTCTGTGTAACTCTGAAGCCTGTCCTGGCACTTGCTCCGTAGTCTGTAAATCAACCTGGCCTTGAACTCACAAAGATTCACCTATCTCTGCCTCCCAAGTGCTGGGATTAAAGGCGTGTGCCACCACTGCCTGGTTCAGAATCCTTTTTGAAAGACTATGAAAGATTGGATTAGAAGAAGGTCAGAGTCAAAAGCTGTATGGAGCATGAAGAAATATGGAAAGGGATGGTGAGCTCCAGCTGGCTCTGACTTACATATTATGTATGCAGATGGGACACATCTACCAGCCCAGATCGAGGTCACGAGCCTGGCCCTAATCCTTCCAGGACAAGTTCTGATATTCTTAGGGAGCAGGAGCTTTAGCTTGTTTTACATATGGAGTTAGCCTCTCTCTCTCTCTCTCTCTCTCTCTCTCTCTCTCTCTCTCTCTCTCTCTTTCTCTCTCTCTCTCTCTCTCTCTCTCTCTCTCTCTCTCTCTCTCACACACACACACACACACACACACACACACACACGAGCGCGCGCACACACACACACATATCCTCACACCGCAACATTAAATTTTAGTAATCAGCATGTAGTGATCAGCAATAAATGTTTCTATCTTTTATTATTTGTTATTCTTAAAACTAACAAAGAGCTCTCAACTTTAAAGATACTCCTCTGTCAGCAAAATATTTCCTGTGTGCACTATAATTTATACTTATTGAATGAAAACATCATCTCTCACAGTCTATCCTCTGTCTAACTGTCTTGAATTTCCAACACAAATAAAAGAGGTCACAAAGAACAACAGAGCAGACATAACCTAAGTCGTGTTTCCTTACCCTTCCCATCATGGGCATTGCTTGGGAAAATCTATTCCTCAGATGCAGGGATCTTCTTTTACATGGAAACAGGCTGCTCCCCAAGGGAACTGCAGCAGTCCTTACTTCTAAAGGGGACATGTTACAAGCTATATGGGTACAGTATGTGAGCTGTCACATGGGATACAAGGGTTATTGAATGCTGTGAGACATAAATGTGTTGTACGCTATAATTGGACTGCAAACTGTTCTCCAAAAGGTTCCTGATTTTAACCAAATGCCTGATTGCCAGCCATGGGACACTAGGTGGTGGCCTGGAAGAAAGAAAGACATTCTACAGAGACACTGTGTTTCTGTCTTACTATCAGAGCACTAAAACAATGGACCCCAAAGATAGGGGAATTTCCCCGGGAATCTCATGTTGAGAGAAGGAAGACAGCAGAGAGGGTCTTAGAAAAAGAAAAAGTCCTAGAAAAGGACTTCCCACCATTCTGACACCTCGTCAGCTCCCAGGGTGAGGCTGAAACCCAGAAAATAAGGGTGAGCGTGAGCATACCTTGTGTAGAAGCACAGACCCTCAGCCCTCTGTTGAAACTTCAATATCATCACGTCAGGACCTAGAAGATGTCCTGGGTCTCTTTATCCCTCTTCCCAATGTGTGTGGCCACACCAAGTAACGTTACCCTGCCCCCCACCTCCACACACTATTAACTTGGCTCTTGTCATTGATTGGTTGAGGAAGGGTGGCTGAACCTGGCTTGGAACTATAATCCCAAGTTCAGTATGAGAAGAAATAAAAACTGTTAAAACACCCGGGTCCTGGATACTTCCGCTCTTGATGCCCCCGCCTTAGTTGCTACTCCTGGGGACCTCTTGGACTCACGTGACATCGCATAGACGACAATCACAGGCGAGGAAGACAAAGGGCCTGAAATAGGGGTCTACTCTCTAGTATGGTTAATTATGCTTGCTTTTCTCCTTTGTGTAGTCAAACTTGATCTCTTATCTGTTTTGCTGTCCAGATTTCTGCAGGGCACTGCCATCTCGGGCCAACATCCTGCCTTAAGAGTCTTTGTCTTTCTCCCGCTGCCTGTCACTCTGGATGGGGACAGTGCTTTGTATAGCCCAAGTCTTCAGGGCATGTGTAGTGATGGGGCTGTTTTCTGCAGTCTCCAAAAGTGTAAGAGGAGCTCATCCCTGTGTTTTTGCCCTTGTGACTTGCACCTTCCTCCTATTCCTTTTATTACCTAAGCTAGTGGGCTTGTTTTTCCCTGAGACAGTTATATAAAACTCTCACTTCTCCAAATCCATATTAGCTCATCTCTACTCCCTCTGCTTCCTCGGCCTCAGAGGACCAAGACAGGGGAAGGAAGATACAAAGGCAGGAAGCATAGAGAAAGCTCCAAAGAATTATGCTCGCTGGACCCACCTGAGTATGAAGCTCGGGTCTCAGTGCCTGGGCTTGGTTTCCTTGTTTCTCCGTCAGAATGGAGGGGACATATCCACATATCCATGGATGTTTCCTGGGAGCAGGGTGCCAGCGTATGCAGGAGCCAAAGAAATGGCTCTCAGGAAACTTTGCTGGCTCTCGTCTGTCCTCCTTAGGGAGAAATTTAGCTCTGTGAGTTGGAGCGATTCCTTATGCCCATCTCGGACCCTGCAGTTTAGATCTTCATTAAAAGAAGGTCCATTGAGGGGCTTAACCACGAAACTCTCCATAATAGTGAATACCCAGAATTACTTTCCACCTGATACTGCTTCATTTAATTGGACTAAAGTAAGCTCCCTTGGCTCCAGACTCCCTTGAAATCCTGCCCAAATTTGCCTGGCTCCTGCGTGGACCTGAGTAAATACGCGGCAGGTGCGCCAAGGGGTGGCGAGCGAGGCTCCCGTGAACTGTAATGTTGCCGCATGACTGATTCTCCCACCCTTCGGCCCTCCCTCGAAATCCCAGGACCATCCCTGCTTATGCAAAGAGTAGGCTCCCCAGTGCCGTCTTACGAAGAAGTGGTAGAGCAATTTCATTTAATATTGCTAGCGCTTCCATTAACCCGACTATATTGCTCTCCATCCTCAATTTAAGACTCCCTCTTTCTCGTGATTATCGCTGCATTTCAGAGCACCTGAATGTCCTCCCCAGACCTGTGAGTCAGCCTGGAATACGAGGATGATGGGATGATCAAAAGCTATAGCTCCTTGGGTTCTCGGACTTGGAAGCAATGCAGCGTTCCTGCATGATCCTGGAGGCCTTCGGAAGTGGCCCAGGCGCATCCTCTAGGTGGCTCTGGTGTTTTCTGTACATACTGTCTCTATTTCTCTTTGCTTTCTCCTTCCTCCCTGGGTTTCCCCCTCCCCACCCCTGGGGGGAAACAACAAAGTTGGGGCTTGTGGCTGTGGTGTGGATAAACAGAGGCCCGTTGAATGACAGGTGCCCCTTGACTTATTGTGGGGTTATTTGAAGAAAAGTCTATTATAAGATCAGCTTGCAATGGAATTTATCGAGATATGACCTGTTATGATTTAGACACAAAGCCTAACTCTAAAAAGTCATGAATTGAAGACTTTTAGTCCTAAGGTGGTAGATCCAATCTTTGAGAGATGAGTGCTCCAATCTTATCAATGAATCATCTCTTGATGGATCATCATTGACTGGACTATTGAAAAGTGGTGGAAACTGTAGAAGGCGTGGCTTGATTGGAGGAAGTGGGTGTCTAGTGGCAAGCCTATGAAGGGCGTGCCTTATCTCTGGCCCCTTCTCTGTTTTTCTGCTTACTGGCCACTCTGAGGAAGCAACCTCTTTCTCTGCACATTTCTGCTGCCTAGTTGTCCAGCTTCATCACAGGCCCATAGCCAAAGAGGCAGCTCAGCGGCACCCAGATCCCTGAAACTGTGAGTCAAGACTGTATCTTCCCTTTAGTCAAGCGGCTCTCTTAGGTATTGTGTCAGCACGACAACACTTTGTATGCTGAAAGTGTTCTGAACACAGCTACCATCAGACAGCTCCGTGACCAGGAAAATAGCCTGGCACAAAATGATGACCTTCCATGACATTTCCTGGGAATGTCTACAAGGAAATGTTTTTATTTTTTGCTGATGCACACCGAATAAGCATCATCATGTCTATAATTTGCTTTAAAATGTTGTAGGCATATTGTGAAGTAAGCATGACCCCCTCTAGCCAGCACAACCCTCAGTGACTTTTATTGTCATAGTTTTGAAAAGCATCTTGTCAACAAGTCTGAAATGAAATCTCCAACTCAAACCTCTGAGAATGACTCCACACTGAGGCACCCAGCTGCCACATAAAGCCCTCAGAACCAGTCCTAAATGAAATATGTTCTCCAGTCCTGTTTAAGCCTAACATCCCAACCATCTTTCCCATCATGGTAAACAGAACCACCATTACCCTGATGCTTGAGCCACAGGCCTGTGGGAGAGACCTGATCACCTTCTTGCCTAACCTCCCTTGCCTATTAGCTTTCTGTATTCCATCAGAGATTTCTCCAGCACCCGCTCACCATATCCACAGCTGCCCTTGCTTGGGCAGCAGCCATACAGAATTCTTCCCTTGATTTCCCTTCTCACCATAGCCAGCCTGATTGTTTACAAGGTATAAGCCAAGCCGTTTACTTCCTTTCCTGATCCCTGTGAGGACAGTCAGGTCCAAATGGGGCCCATTGGTCTTTTTCCACCTTCTCCCCTCTCTTTCTTCCAGTCTCTCTCTTTTCCCTAAACCTCCAACCCCTCTGGCAAGGAGCCAGTCTTTCTCTCTCCAGGATGGTGATTGCTCTAGTTCAGCGCTCTCTCTCTCTCTCTCTCTCTCTCTCTCTCTCTCTCTCTCTCTCTCTTCCTCTCTCTCCTTTTCCCCATTTCCAGTTTCTTCCTATTCTGCAGGGACCAGCTTACACTTCTATCCCGAAGCAGCCCCGCCTGTCTTTCTCACTCTTGCACCTGAGTCTCTTTACCTTCATACGGAAATGACCTCCCATCAACGAATGCCACGTGGGCATGGTGCTCGTTATCCAGCGCATCCATTAATGAGCCAAGCAATTTAATCTTCAACGTTCTTCTGCTTTACGCATCTATTTATTTACTTGCTTGTGTGTGTACAGGCATCCTTGGGCCACTGCGCCCCTGTGGAGGTCAGAGGACAACTGTGGGAGCCAGTTCCCTCCTGCCGCTTTGTGGGATCCACTGATCAGACCAACAGACCCACTCTCAGTGCCTTTACCCACTGATCCATTTTGCTAGCCCCCACTACTCTTATTACAAATTCTCGTCTCTGAGCCGTATCCCTCTATTCTCAGTCATTAGTACTTAGCCAAACTGTCTTGCTCTACACTGAGCCTGGACCACTCCTCTGTAAGGTGCACACTCCTTCCACGCTGCCATCTGCCTGTAGCTTTGTGCCCCCCCCCCCCCCGCCGCCAGTATTGCAACACTAATGCCCTTGAAAGGTCCCTCAGGTGGCCAGGTGGATAAAGTGGGACCTATGTACACTACACGTATGTGTTACTTGTAAGTGCTTTATTTGTAATCCCATGTTCCTCTAGGCTGACAATTCAAGAACCCTTATAAAATATGGCACTTCTGATGTTAACATCATACTCCAGTCTCTTGCAGTCCATGTTGCTCCTTCTACACGTGATATGCCGCTGTTGCCCAGATCAGCACGTGGTTGTTTGTTTGCTTCCCAGACACCCAGCAGCTCAGACCCAAAATAATCACACAGAAACTATGTTATTTTAAAACACTACTTGGTCTATTAGCTCTAGCTTCTTATTGGCTAGCTCTTATATATTAATTTAACTCATCTCCATTAATCCGTGTATTGCCATGTGGTTGTGGCTTACCAGGTATAGTTTCGACATCTGTCTCTGGGTGGGGGCTATATGGCTTCTCTCTTACTCCCGCCCTCTTTATCCCAGCATTCAGTTTAGTTTTCCCTGCCTAGCTCTGCTCTACCCTATCACTGGCCCAAAAAAGCTTCTTTACTAACCAATGGTACTCACAGCACACAGAGGGGAATCCCACATCAGGCCAGTGTTGAACATGAAGGCCTCTCCCTTTCCTGGGTGACCCTGGCTTTCCTATCGGCCTCTGCTAACGAGAAGTGAATGCTGCAATCTTGGGGCTCACTCTGAGGTCGCAATTACGTAAGGATTATTAATGAAGCAACAATGTCAAAATTGTGTGAAATCAAACTCAGATTTAAGTACTTAAAATAAACAGATATAAAGTAACAGATGTCCCGTTTTGTTCTCAGATGATTTCATCCCTTGTTAAAAATAAATGTCTGGCTTGAAAGAAGAAAAAAAAATAAAAGGGACTTTACTCCCATGTTAAAAATTAATTGAATCCAGAGACTGGTAAAGCAACTAAGTGGTGTAGGATTGTTTTCCCTTTCTTAAAGCAAAGATATATTTGTGTTGATTTTTGTTTCAGCAAGTAATGAATTCATTGCGTAGCCCCATCTTTGATAGGCCAAACACACGTCCTTTGAAACCCAAAGGGAAAATTTCTCCGAAGCTATTATGCAGATAAGAAGGGGGCTCAGTGTATCTATCTGAGTAAATTCTTCCATTTAAACCCCAAAGGATGCAACAGAAGAGGCTTTGGAAATCAGGGGTCCTGGGTGTCCTCCTCCTTTTCCCGGGTTCCCGTGGAGGGCCCCTGCCTTGGAATCTCAGGGTGGAATTCCCAAAGACGAGGTCTGCTGAAATTAGTAATGAAGAAGGCAAATTAGGTCATCTTGCCCGTCCCCCTGCCAGCTTCCTACACTGTGGTTAATTTTCCCCTCCTTTGATCAGACACGTTTTAAATGTTTCAAGAGATGGAAATTACACAAGTTTTCTCCCTCCAGAGCCCCGCCGTCTACTGATGTTGCGGGACTCGATTTTTTGCCTGCGAGACCCTGAGGAGTTTTTCCAACTGTGGAAGGTTGTTTGTGAGCTCTCAACTGCCGTTACTTCCCCCCATTTCTCATCATTGTTCTAGTTATGGCCCGATTCATAGGAATCAGGAGTCTGTAGGAATGATCCAACTCACAAAATGGCCCTGGGAACATTTAAAGGGAATGGCTGACCTGTAGAGTCTAAGGACAAAAAATGAGAGACGGATAGGGGAGTCCTTGACAAAAGGGACAGGAGCTCGTGGACCTGACACCAGCGAGCTGCATTTGCCGGCGTGTTTTAGAGGAGGTTAAACAGGCCAGAGCAGAAACCGCACGTTTCCAGAATGAAAATACACGTTTCCAAGTTTTTAGAGACTTAGAGGGGAAAATGTTTCGTGTTTTTTAATGAATTAAAAAAAAATTATTGCTCTTGTTTTAAATCCCATTTCTGAATACCCTACCTGGGAAAACCACTATTGATTACAGCGGAAAAATAAAAGACAGGGTATGGGTGCCGGTTGTACAGTGCAGCGGATGTATTTAATACTGCTCACGGTTATTCTGGCAAGAAGAAAGCGCCAAGGTCGAAGTCATTCTAGCCATCCAGGAGGAAGTGGTCTTGTGGCTCTAACAGCGACTCTCTGCACCTTGCTACATAGCCAGCGCACCCTCTGCTTCAGAGGCTGAGCCAGAGACCTGGGTGCTACTACGCATGTCTCACATCGTGCCTCCCCTTCCCGTGTCTGCTCTTCATTCTGCTCTTAGTTGTGGCCAGCAAAGGCGACACAAAATGTCCTTCGTTGCGTTTCTAGTCCTTCCTGCTGCTGTTTTGTGGCAGGCACCGCTGCCAACCTCCGCCCCCCTCCCCCCCCACGCATTCCTTTCCCCTTCCCAGGTCATCCTCCGTTTTGACTTTGAGTGTCGTTATGCTGAACTGTTAAAACACAGTAAGATGGAAATTCACTTTTCCAGCCTTCCTTGGAGCTGGCTGTGTGGCATGGTGCTGGGCAATTAGATGTACGTAGCCACCCTCACCTAGATGCCTTTGCCTCTGTGGCCTTCGCCTTCCTCTTTGTTGCCATTTTGCAATTATGAGTGTGACACACAGAGACGAGGAGATTTGGCAGTAGAGACATTGTAGCCCTGCCAGGAAGCAGGAAGGCCTTGAAAGACAGCCCAGTGTGTGTGTGTGTGTGTGTGTGTGTGTGTGTGTGTGTGTGTGTGTGTGTGTATGTGTGTGTGTGTGTGTGTGTGTGTTGGAGAAAATAAACAACTGTACCAAAATTCACTACCATATGGCTTTCTGTCACTGCCAAAAGCCTTCCTGGCCGATACAAACTATCATGCTGTCAGAGAGTCAAGTGACTTGTTCTTTGCAGTGATGTGCTAAAGGCTGGAATTAAAGGATAAGAACTTTCTGGAAGAACATTTTAAGTTCTATCAAGTTATTGATATCTTCTAACAAGTTAATCAAATGAATGATTCGTTACAATATCAAGGACCTAAAGGACCAGGTTGGGATCAGACTAAATGAGGCGGAACAGAAGGACTGGAGTCAGCAAAGCTCTCAGCAGCCTTCTTCCTGAGTCACTGAAGGGCATGGATTGGGGGTCAGTGGGCTGGGGATGTGGGCAGAGCTGAGGAGGGAGGGGGAGAGGCCGGAAAGGATGTGCTAGAAACCAAGTCTGCCTTGGGTTCTTCTGCGATAGTTTCCTCCTAGCTCAAGGGCAGCAGGAGGGTCTCAGAAAGGGTCATCTGCTGCCTGGGGCTGCACGTTGACTCTTCACGTCCACTCTCTCGCGAACCCTGTGTGGTCTTCTCTCTCAGGAACCCATAGTGTGGCTGTACTATCCTCCTGCACTTCCCTCATGGCACAGATGTGTGCTTCTCATCCCTGTGGTCCAAACGCCCCCATGGGCTTGACTTCACTCCTCCTTATCCTGACATTTCCTGAAGCTCCCAGGACCTTCTATTGCCTTGTTTTGAAGCCAGCGTTTGTAGAGGGTTCCCGTATGCTAGGCAGCATTTTCAGCTACTCCCATGGGCCAAGCCCCTGGATCCTAAGTTATCATGTTCTTCTTCTCCCTCAGGCCTAGAATATTCCATGTTTTCCTAATAGGAAAAGAACCCCAATTTGCTGTGTTCTTCATTCTGAACCTGTTTACCCTCTCTCTCCTCTTCCTCCTCTTCCTCCTCCTCCACCCCTTCTCTTTCTTTCAAACCATCACTGAAGAGTTCTATTGCCAACAACATTCACTATGTGAGCTCCTTTGGCTGGTAAAGAAGTACCTGTTCCTACAGTGTTTTTATTGACAGAAATGACTTCATCTTGGAGCCCGAGAGTTCAGCCAGGACCTCATGGGTCCTGGAAAAAGAGGATTTTAAAGTCCCACATAGCGCAGGGAGGAAGACCTTGCTTACTGTGAGTGTCCTGGGAAGTCACTGGGATGGAAAAGGCACTCCTGAGCTGCAGGGTTCTGTGCTCAAGCCTCAGATAACAACATGGTCTACAATCCCTGCTGTGCCCACCACCTAGCTGTGTGGCCACAGACAAGGCCCCTCTTGTCTTCCGGTTTCAGCTTCTTGTCTACAAGAAAAGTGGTGTTTCAATGGCGCAGACTTCAGGGTCTCTAGAAGAACAAACACCATGAACTAGTCCTCAAAATCCAACAAAGGACACCACGCCCCCTGGATTACTCAGCGGGGAGTTTAAGACAAGAGATTGGCTATTGATGCTTTGAAGGGCTTTGGGAGAGAAACCCACAAAGCCACCTGGAAGCAGAGGTAAGTGTTTCTACCCTGTGAATGTCTCCAGGAGCAAGGAACACATGCACACTGTCACTCGGCTGCAGGTATGGGGCCTTGCAGGCACCTCCTGTTGCATGTTGCTGCTGCTGCCACCTGGACGATTAATTAATTAGTTGAAGTATTGAAATAAGGATGCCAGAGCATCTTAGGTTGCAGTATTCTGTGAGTATTCTCATTGGCAGAACCTAAGCAAAGCTGGCAAAGAAGTCTGGGAAATGTAGTTTTCAAGCTTCTAAAATCTGGAGAGTATTGACTATGGGCTAAGGTTTAACGAATATACCACTGGCACTGATTGACATAATTCCTGGCGATTGGTAAGTGTCTGGATTTGTTAGCGACCATGCTCATAACTATTGCTATCTTTGTTTTCTTTTCTGCAATTGGCAAAGAAGTGGGATCTCAGTCCAGTTAGTTCACCGTTTTGGGCTTCAATTTCCTCATCTGCACAGTGACAGGATTGGCTAGGTGAGGGCTAGGGTCCCTCTCTGAAGATAATTCTTTTCTTCCTTCCTTCATTCAAACAAGAAACATTTGTCAAACATCTTGTTCAAGCCGGACACTGGGGATAGGAGGCTAACTGTGGCTGTGACATCAGCAAGATCAGGCTTGTGCAAAAGTCACTATCTAGTGACAAAGACAATGTGTAATTTCTGCAGGTTTTTAATCCTGAGTCGACCTTGCCTTTAGGGACATGAAAATGGACTCCCAGTCCAGTGCTCTTTTCTACGTACGCTTTTCCCTCTCGGATTACTCTAGCAAAGCACTCTCTCTACCAGGGGAAATTTCTTCTGCCGCTTCCAGGTGCACACATCACCAACAGACCCTCTTTTCAATAGGCTCCATTTCCCATTGTCCACTCCCCTTTCCCCACATTGGCCTCAAAATCAACTCGTCCGCAATGTCGAGGTGCGATGAGTCACAGCTGGGACAACAGCCGGGGACCTGGTCAGTACCTGCGGAGCGGGCAGCGTAATAAAGAATGTAAAAATATGAACGCTCTGAGTCCCTGTGATTTCCCCATTTGCCCAATCTGTCACTCTGCTAGCCATGGATTCCCCACTATCGCTCGTGACCCTAATGCGGGGTGGGAGACCCCGTGCGTTCCATCTTGTATCGCCGCTCACTCTGAATGCATTTCACATATTGCCGTGGAAACGTCAATTCCCCGAGCCAAGAAGACCCCTGCTTCCCAGAAGCTCCCTCTACAAACTCTAGAATATAGATGAGCCGGGTCCAATCACGCGCTGCATCTGGGCCCAGTGGATTTGCAGCACACCTGCATTGGAGGTAAATCGATTGGCGCTTCTTAATCCTGGCTACCACCAGGCAGGTTCTCCCCTACTCATTGAAGCTTAGTAGCAACATGCCCTTCACTGTAAAGAGAATTTTTTTGTCCTCTCGCTTGGGACTAAAGGTCAAAGTTTAAATCTATATTTAATGCCATTTTCTGAAAACTGGATTTGTGATTCCCTTTATGCTGGTATTACATATCTTAAGGGATTTCAGGGGGAGAAATCTGGGAAGCCCAGTTTCTGAGAGTGACCTTTACTTTAAATGTGTAAATAGGATGGAGCTTGTGTTTCTGGGTTTTAAACCTTCTAATTGTGCTTCCAAAGACAGTTCTGGAAACCATAGGCTGGGCTGAACTGCTACACAGAAGCCACTTTGAAATGATGCGACTTTGCAGATGAAAGGCCAAAGGTCAGGCTTGCTAGGGACAGTTTTGCTGAAGCTTTGTGCCCTGAGCCGCAGTGAGCCCGCATTAGAATATGCAAATAGCGCGGCCTTTCACTGTCTTCGGGAAGGGAAAGTTCACGTTTACTTTAACTCTACTTTTCCTTTGAATTTTATAAAACATTATTGAAGTGGCATCAGAGTATCATTCAGAATGTCAGTTTTAAAATATTTCAAATATTTACCTAAAGGTTTTTTTCCACAGCAGTCTCCATAGTCTGAATGTGGCACTCGGAGCTCATATGAAACCGACCCGTCTTCAGACTGCATGTGCTCAGAGTTATATATTTAAAGGTGGTGACGGGGACTTCTCCTTTTCTCAAGGGTCTCCAGCCAGGACAGACAGATGGGAGGACAGTGAAAGTGGGTGAGAAACTAGTAAATTAGTAAGACTTAATAATGACAGTATTAGTCAATGTGTCCTGATAAACTGACATTAAAAAAAATCCTTATTTGCATGTTATTGTCACACAGTCCCAAAATCTTTTGCTCAAACAGACAGGCCCAAGCTGGCTTTGAACTCCTGGTCCTCCTGTCTCCACTTCTCAAGTGCTAGGATTACATGCATGCTATCAGGCCCAGCTTACAAGTACTCTTTGTAAATAGGATGATCTGTTGTTCTTGGCTATGTGGGAGCATCATGGCTATGGAATACTAGTGTTCATTACTCACCTGCATCATACAGTCTGTCTGTCTCTGGGAGCCTTAACCTGTCCTGCCCTCATCCCTCCCTGGGTAGCTGCCCTACCCTCATCCCTCCCTGGGATGCACACAGCAAGGTGAGACTTTGGACCAGCCTGACACTGTCCAGATGTTGACTGCATGGGACCCACAGAAGAAGGGACTTTTTTTTTTCTTCAAAGGGAAGGGTCTAAGTGACCGAGTAGCAGGACCAGGTGACAGCCCCAGCCTGTTGGAGCCCATAGCTCCTGTGAGCGCCACCTGAATAAAAGACAGCTCTCGTCCTGGAAAAGATGACTCTGAGCAAACCCTTTCCGTATCTCTCTGTCAGGCGCCTTCTCTGTCAGACATCCAACTTAGGAGCAGGTTGCAGCGGATACAGGCTGCTGTTTGCAGCTGCCTTAATGACCGAAGCAGGTCTCTTTGTGGTCAGCATTAAGCTCACAGGATGGACCCAAGTTGTAGAGCCTGGGGCAAATTTGTTCACAGTTTACAGCCACAGCAAGCTTCAGTTTTGAAAGAGGCAACTAAATATCTACTTTATGGTCGCCTTAAACTTTCCTCTGAGACCTTAACTGTCACCCTCCTGACAGCAACTCCCAGCTGCGTAAACCCCTCAGGGATAATCAGCTCTCCAGGTGTCAGCCCCTCCTCACTTTCCTGGATGGCCTTTGTTTTCTTATTCTTATGAGCTGAGTCTTCCCACTGCCTTCTCTTCTTGGTCCCTTTGCCCCCAAACAGCTGTCACTGAAGCCACTGTTGACCCTGGCCTTTCCAAAAGATCTCTCTTCCTCTGGCATCTTTTATTTGACGGGGGCTGCCTTAGGCGAAGCTGATTAAACCAGTCCCTCCACTGCCAGCCTTCCTTCCCTGGGGCTTTGTGCTACCTCGGGCTTTCTTCTTACCTCTCCTGTGATCTTTTACCTTCTGTTCTCCGAGCTCCCTTCAATTCTCCCTCTGCACTTTTGTTTCTGTGTGACCTCGTCTATTCTTTCGCTTTTAACTATAGCAGACTTGAAGACACGTCTTTAAACACACACGCACACACAGACACACGCACGCTGAACACACTGCCTTTCTCCAATTCACTACTACTTCTCCCTCGGCTCCTCCTTTCTCTTTTAAGGCCAGATGCCACCAAGCCAACCTAAAATCTCCCACTGCATTGTCTTTGCCTGAGGCCCTTTTGTATTTCATTTCCCCAAATCTCAGAGCCTAAGGTGCTCATCTGATTTGCTCTACTGAGATCTTATTTTCCTTCCTTTTCCAGGCGTCATTCTTCCGCTCCATTCTCAGCAAAACCAATGTCTTAATTCAGGACCCTTGTCTCTTTACATCTTGGTTAACGAAATGTTTGACTTCTACAGAGTTGCGGGAGGCAGACGCTAAAACTGTCACCTTTGAGGCAATCTTGAATGACGCAACTAGGTGCCCGCCGCACTAGAGGCATCTCACCTCACCTCACCTCTTGCAGGCATTTAGGAAATACCATGGTGGCAAAGACATAGTTCTGAACACGGTCCCTGTTGTTAAGCAGACTCGGGTTCAAATTCTGTCTACATCTCTGATAATCTCTGGGACTTTGGGAAAGGGACTAGCTAATCTCTCTGAGTCTCATTTCCTCTTCTCTAAAAGATAAGCTACGGCAAGAGCACCTGCCTGTCTCGTGGGCTTGTGAGAACTGACTGGAATGGTGACTATGGAGCTTTCTCTCCAGGTTTGATACAAAATATTAGTTCAAAAATATAATCTCTTATTAAAAATATTCAGTGGCCAAAGAAAAATGTTCCATGGTCAAGACCACTGTGTGTGTGTGTGTGTGTGTGTTAGCGCAGAGGTCCACCTCAGATATTCTTCAGACACAGTATCTTTTTGCTAACCTTGACATTGTCACATAGGCTGGCTGGCTGTCAAAGCCTAGGGATGTGCCCATCTCTGTCCTCTGTGTGCCACCATACTGACGTCCAGGTTAATTTCTAGCTCATATTTTTCTCTTGATTTATTTCATTATTGTGTGTGTGTTTCCACACGTGTGTTGAGCATGGTGTATATGCACAAATGTATATGAAAATTCTCGGCCTTATTTCCTTGAGACAGGATCTCTCCCTGAATCTAGAGCTCTGTGGTCCTGTTGTCCCCACTACCCACCCAAGCCAGCCTTTCATATGTACACACTAGGATCTGAACTCGGGTCCTCATATTCTCACAGCAAGCGCTCTTACCCACGGAACGTTAAACCTCTGCTCAGTCCAGGTGTGACAAAAGTGACTGTCGTTGCCTCCTAGACCAATCCCTAGTCTGTGAGGTGCGTGTGGAGTGTACCTGGCCTACACAGTAATCTCCTACGTTCTCATCATCTGCTTCCCATGTCTGAGAGCTTCAGGGATCTAGGTGCTACCTTGGAGAACAAGTGTGTGTCTTAGGAAAACAATCTCTTGTGCTCCATGACGCGTCTGAGCTCTAAGCTCTAGATACAGTTAATACCCATAGGCCCACAATTCTTCCGGGAACGTTTCTCAAACAGTAAACTTGTTTCATTAAAATTGTCTAATAAGTTCAATAACACTTTAAAGACAGTTGACAGTCAAAGGAAAAAGAAATTCAGTATAATTCTAGGTTTAGGTTTTTCTCTTTATTCTCTACTCTCCAACCCCAGTTGTGGATGGGTCACCACTAAAATTTGACATGAAGCAGTGAGATCTGGATTGCATTAACCTACTTCAATGTACTTTCAAGGAAGCAGCCTTGACCGGAGGGCTGAGAAACCAGCATTTCACTGCCTTTTCAGTAACTTTGAAAAATCAGCCCTGTAAAGTAGAAGTCTGAAGCCAAAGTATGGCAGTTGTTTCCACATGGAGAAAAGGAAGCCAGGTTTCACTGTCCAGCCCAAGGACCGGAAGCTCAGATGTTTGGACCTCATGATGCTATGCATAGTTAAGTCTCCAAAAGGCTGCTCAATTTTTCCTACCTCAACTTCTGCATCTTTAAGATAAGAACAAATGGTACCTGAGGTAGACAGACAGTACTGTCACCTAGGAACAACATCCGTGGTACTGTCTAGGCAGCATACGGGATGCTCAGAGAGACAAGATGCTTATCAGTGGGATCAGCAGTTATTACAAACCTTTCACAAATTTCTAGACAGAGAAAATTTGTCGTGTCAGAATGAGAAGCACACATTTTATTTTACAAAAGGGCTCTTGGGGCTAGGGAAGTGACTCAGCAGGTAAGAGAACTGACTGCTCTTCCAGAAGACCCTAAGTCAATTCCCAGCACCCATAGTGACTCACAACCCTCTGTAACTCTGTTTCCAGGAAATGTAACTCCCTCTTCCGGCCTCCAAGAGCCCCAGGCCTGCACACGGTAGACAGACATGCATGGAAAGAAAACATAAAATATAATTAGTTGTTTTGTAAAGGTCCCACCTGTTGGCTGCTTGGTCTAAAAGGACATTCATATCACTAGTTCCTTGCTCAGGGGACATAAGAGTCGGGGACTGTAAAGAATGGCAGAGACAAAGGACGAGAGCAGGGCTGTAATCCCTGTCTTCTGGACAGTGGCTGTGCACTCATCAAACAAAACCTCCACAAGACGTGGCCCATAGGCTTCCTATCATGGGTGGGGGAGGGGCTCGTGAGGCCCCACCCCTTTCTGAGGAACTATAGGTGGTCAGTCATTGCTGGGAAGAGGAGTCATAGTCCTTAGGGATGTCGCCACTGCTAAGCTGCCCATGCTCCATTAAACAACCATGCTCATGCAAGCAGCACTTATTAAACACAGGGGGTCCCATACACAGAGGCAGAAAAGTGGGAGGGGAACGTGTGAAGAAGAAAGGATATACCAGGAGTGGAAAGGGATGAGAAGATGATGAAGGGTGAATATGATTGGAGTAGTGTGTGTGTGTGTGTGTGTTATGAAATTGTGAATGGATTATTTTTTTCTTAAAGCCTCACATATAACCAGTTTGGAAATGTCCTCAGATTCACTTACACTTCCTTTTCTGAGTCAGCAGCTAACCCTATTCATGATGATCTCATTTGGCACTCTGATCCCCAGCCCACCTCACAGCATGGACCTCATGCTTTTTGCTGCCGAGTCTACAATGCACGAAGGCACTTTGAGGCTATGCAGTACTATCGCTTTCCTGAGCTCTGCCCCAATTAAGACTCTGTCTACATTGCAAGAATGCACATTCCCTCCCAGTGCACATATGTGTGACAAAGACATCTCCTGCAAATGAAGAAAATGCCTCCAAAAATGTGCTCGTGTTTGCTTCTCTAAATTGACCATTTGTAAAGAAATTTGTGCAGCATCTCTCTGCCTTAGACCACCTCACCCATGGATTACCTACCCTTCACCAACAACCCACCACACCTCATTCTTTTCTCCCCCAAAAGATAAAGCTGCATGACTGGAATATGTGTTGTGGGATATTCTATCACACTGTGAGCCCCGAGGTTATGTTAATTAAATAAAATCGACCTTGTATCAGGAGGTGGAGCCAGCAACCAGTTGACAGAAAGCAGTCATAGAGAGTTAGAGGTAGTCCTAAAGACAGACGAGGAGAGGCACAGGAAGTAGTGGGGAGGGGCTTAGAGTGTGCTGGTCTTTTGGGGGGGTTGGAACAGTGGAAGGACACTCTCTTTTCTGAGATACTGGCTAAGGAGGAAGGTCAGCCAGTTGCTCCTCAACCTCTCTTAGCTAGCAGGTTTTCATACCAACGTCTGACTCCCAAGTCTTTATTGGTAAACCATCAGATATGAATTTAGATTAAAAGCAACAGATATGGGGGATGGAAAAGGTCAAGTGTGCCAGCTGCCCTACTCGGGGCAAGGACTTGGCCTGGAGCTTACCACGGCAGCCTTCCTCTCTGTGTTCTTTATCCTAGGTCTTGAAGGAAGCAGTTTGAAGCATATGTGAAACTGGTCTCCAGGACATAGGGTTCTCACTCTCTACCAACCAGGAAAGCCCGACACAGCCATGGCCCAGACACCTTCCTTGAACCAGGCTGGCAGTCCACTTAGAAAATCTCAGGACACAGACTCTCCCAGCCAATCTAATTACACAACCCACAGTTTCTCCAGGCTGTGAGTCACCTTCCCCTTGAGTTCACAAGCTTTGATGCCACCCTCTTCTGGGACTGGTCACATTGTTGCCATGTGTGTCTTTCCCACTCCTCTCTTAGTCTATGTGGGCACCGTTATGTTCCCCTCTGTGCTCTCCTGGGCCCTTCTATGCCATGCACCGCGCCTGATGCTGTGGAAGGCCCCAGTGAGTGTCAGGTCAATAAACACGGTTAAAATGTCAGCTGACAATTAACCCACTTCAAAGGATGAAGCGCTCTATTTCTAGAAACTATATTGAAGTAATTGGTTCACAGATTAAATCACTAAAGTGCTTACTGGACAAGTGAGTGAGTGACTTTCTTGGCACAGTTCATAACAAGTGACACATCTTTGATCAGTCACCAGGAATGTGAGTTTATCCATCAAGCATTTATTCAGAGCCATCTGAATGCCCAAGATTGCTCCAGAGCTTGGGGGAGGGTGGATAGGAGAGGGAGAATTGTGAGTCCTGGGCCTGACCCCAGACTTCTACATCCTGATGCAGAGAAACTGATTATAAAACCCTCTGTAGAACTCCCTTGACACAGCGAGCTGGCTCCGGGTCCCTGGCCAAACTTGCTGAGATGTAGACATGGCTCATCCAGACAGATTGGTTGTGAGCAGTGTCTGGAGACCACATCGTGTCACAATGCAAGATGGTCACATCATTAAAACATCCAGACATGCGCTCAAGCATGATGAAGCCAAACCAGAGTCTGCTGGGAGACGAGTGGCTCATCACAAGCCTGGGAACAGAAAACTCAAGTGGATAGCTTCAGAGGAGATGCCAACTGGATGGAGGGGCTGTACCAGTCTCTCCCCAAGAGCATCAGCTCTTCATCCTATCTGCCTAGACTGCCCGACTTCCCTTGTTAATGGAAATGTGGTGAGCACACATTCTTTCTTCACTTGACATGGATTTTTTCAACGTTTCTTTTGTCTTTCAGCCCAGCATCTGGGAAAGCTACGTCTGATTTTTCCCAATCTCCTTTGCAATCCTATCAGCCAGTGAGACAGAAGCCAAAGTCTGCTTGGGACTTCTGCAAAGGCTGCAGTCCCCTTCTGACTTAGACATAGACATGCCATCTATTGTCGACACCAAGACAAATACAGAGAATCAGCCCCAAAACTCCTGAGCTACCAAAGCAGGCTTAAAGTATTTTGCTATGGGAGAAAAGTCCAATTTTGCTTAAGCCCCTGCCAAGTTTTCTATTATTTGCACCTAAAGGTAAATGTACTTTTACCTGAATTATACAGTTTTTTAAAAAAGTCTTTTTCTTTGCTTGAGGGATAATTGAAATTGTGTCAACTAATGACACATAGGAAAGAGGTGTGGCAGAGAGACAGTGATTCTTGTAACACACCAAGACCTCGAGGAAGGGCTCTGTGTTGTGGCTATGTAAACAGACCTTCTCCCTTCTCTCCAAATAACACAGCATAGAACCATCTAAAATAGCACTGGGCGTGCGGGTTGAGATAACGCTCAGCACTTGAGAGCACTGGCCATTCTAGCAATGGACCTAGGCTTGATTCTGAGCACCCACGTGACAACTACTAACCCACCACCTAGAATTCCAGTTCCAGGGAATCCAATGCCCTCTTCTGGCCACTAAAGGCACTGCACACATGTGGAATGCAGAGATACATGCATGCAAGACACCCATACACATAAAATTAAAATTGATCTAGCCTCAAAAAATTGAAATAGCATTTTAACAATAAAGTTTCAGTTATTTGGCTAACTGCCCTCAAGTATCTAGTTAGAACTCTCAAGTAATTGGTCGACATAATGATTTGAACCAACAAAACTAATATAGACCTCATAGTGGCCAAGGGCTCAGGGTATAGAACTGAACTTCTAGAGGTGAGGTCCCAGCTGGGCCACATATTGGCTATGTGATTTTGTTCAAGTCTCTTAGCCTTTCTGTGCCTCAATTTTCTTATCTGTGAAGTGGACACAGCATGACTTCCCAAAGTAAGTCATGTAACACTGTTGGGAGGATCAAATTAACGAAAACATATAAAGTTCTCGGAATTTCACAGCCTGTAAAGAGCACATGGCAGAGGGCTCACTAAGGCTGTTACTATTGTTGTCCAGGACTAGGCTGCTTGTTGTTATTGCTTGTTTTTAATTTGACACAAAGGCCCTTCTCCACACCAAGTTAGAGATGAAGTTGTTTGGAATTTCAAATGTGTTTTTGGTGTGAAGTTTTCCCTTTCCTTGTCTACTAATGACCAAAGGGGCATGTACTGTGACATTTTAGTACAAAGATAGGAATAGGAATTGGAAGCACAAATACATATCATATTCCTCAGGTTTCTCAACTGGCACACACAGACATACACACATAGACACACAGACACACACACACACAGACACGCACACACAGACACACATACACACAGACACACACACAGAGACATATGCACAGACACACACACAGATACACACACATGCACACACAGACACACACACAGACACAGATACACACACATGCACACACAGATACACACACAGACACACACACATGCACACACAGACACACACATGCACACACAGACATACACACACAGACACACATACACACAGACACATACACATAGACACACAGACATACACACACAGAGACACGCACACACGGACACACACAGACACAGATACACACAGACACACACAGAGACATATGCACAGACACACACAGAGATACACACACATAGGCACACACACATGCACACACAGACACACACACAGACACAGATACACACAGAGACACAGATACACACACATGCACACAGACACACACACATGCACACACAGACACACACGTGCACACACACATGCACACACAGGCACACATACACACAGACACACAAACACACAGACACAGACATACACACACACAAACACACACACACTGTAGGAGGAGAACCGGTAGTTAAAAACCCAGCTTAAATAGAGTTCTGAGAGTCTCTTTCATTCTGAGTCCAGGGAGCTCACGTGTGGCTGCAGTGTGCTAGTCTGCTTCATGGCCACCATCAGTCTGCCCGTCTTTCCTTCCTCTCTTGTCCTGCCTTTCTTAGTGCTGCCTGGAGCATCCTTTCTAACCCTGCCTGCTGTTCAGTGTGGCCAGACAGGGCTGCGGATAGAGAAGAAGCAAGAATGATCTCCCCAGCCGCACTGCTACCTGGGCCCCTGGTCTCTGCCCACATCTAGAGCCCCACATCTTTGGGCCTGGACTCAAACCTTCCAAGCAGACCAGACTTCACACAGAATATTCTCTCCAGCACCTTCCTTTCTCCTAAGAGTTGTAATAAAAGAAAACACAGTAGGAGGAACCATGGTCCCTCGCATACCAGCAGAACCCGCCTGACTCGGCCAGCAGAACGCTCTGCTCCATGCACACAGAACTGACAGCGTACAAACATGACATGAGGCGTAGTAAGGAAGTCTCATGAGATCGCACAACACGCATTCACTGGATAATTATTGCTCATTTACAGCGTGCCTGGCACTGGCCACACACCAAGAATATCACGACGAATGACTGTGGAGGAATCTAGGTTGAATCACAGTTTCCAATGAGATAAAAAATGAATCTATTCAAATGCACTCCTTCTCCACCGAACATCAGGGCTGTGCTGCTATCACATTCGAGAGTCCAGGATATCTCAGCCCGGCCTTTCCACGTCCCCCCAGAGGACAGACTGATAGACATGCTTTGAAATGCTGTGTTTTCATTTTTCTGTGACTTAATAGACTGTACAGCTCCTGTCCTCAGATCACTGGCAGAAAGATGAACTACAGACTATTAATCCCGAACCCACATCCCAAACACCCACCTGGTGCAGGGTCACTACTGCGGACAGTTATCTTTTGGTCTACAAGGAGACCGAGCACATTAGGAACTTGCTAATCTAAAACACCAGGCGAGCACCTGAGAGCCGAGTTCTCAGGTGACCTGCCTGTGGCATCCCACTAGGACAGAGAAAAATGCTCTGGGGATAGGCTAGGCAGCATTTCTTAAGACTTCAGAACAAAACATTTTTGGAAAGAATTTCAACAAGAACGGTTACAAAAATAGGAAGGCAGGCTAGGCCCACAACCGTTCAATTCTAGTTCCAGCTACTCAGGGGCTAAGGTGAGAGGGTCAGCTAAGCCCAGTGTTTAACAGCCTAGGCAACACGGCGAGACATTGTCTGAGGAAACAAGGAAGCCACATCGCGCAGAACCTAACCAACCCCTCCCAAAACAAAGGATCCAGTGCCTCCAGCTCTTCATGGAAAGCTTGTCACCACCCAGAGTTTAGGCAGCAGTCCTCAGAGGATGGCCTCAGCCTTTGAATAACAATTACTTCTACTCCTACCCACAACCCAGCAGGATAAAGTGGGGACTGGACAAGACCTCTGTACACAAGCGCAAGGAAGGACAGTTCACAGATGGTTCGGGCAATGCGAACGGAAGCGGGAATGAAACACCGCCTTCCCCCAGGCTCTTAACCAACATCTGAAATAACAAGTGTTGGTGAGGTGTGGAGAGACTGCGGCAGTGGCCCGAAGTTGGTGGGAACGTACTGTCTAAAAGACAGAGAAGACAGTACGGGGGGGGAATCCCCCAAACGCTAGACACAGAGTTAGCACGTACCCCCAAACTGAAAACAGGCTTGGAGAAAGATATTCATGTACCTGTGTTCAGAGCAGTTTGGCTTCCAGTAACTGAAAGGCTGAAGCAGCTCGAGTGTCTGTCAGTGGCTAAGTGGTTCTCACACAAGAGAACGCTAGGCAACTGTAGAAAGACACTCTGCTAAGTGAGATAAGCCAGGGAGAAAATGCGGTATTTATACAGCCCACGGATGTGAGGAATCTATAGTAGTGAGATGCACAGAGAGAAAGCAGTCAAGTTTCTCAGCGGCTAGAGGAAGTCATTGTTCAGTGGGGACAGAGTTTCTGATTGGAAAGACAGAGAGATTTTTAGAGATCGATGGAGGTGATAGCTGTGGACCAATGTGAATCTACTTACGGCCACTGAATTGTGCACCTAAAATTATTAAGATCATATACTTCAGGTTTATATATTTTAATCACAGTAAAACAACTAAATAAAAGAATATACATATATATGAACATGTTTTTAAGTTTTCTATATCTTAATCAGAGTGAAATAATTAAAATGTTTTTTATATGTATGTAAGCATATGCCAGATGTGACAGCACACCTGTGAGCCTAGCATTAAGGAAGCAGAAGCAGGAATACTAAATTCAAAGCCAACCTACCTACACAGTGAGGCTCTAAATAAATAAGTCAATAAAATTTGCTTAGAAAGCCGCTGGAGTGGATGGGAGAAGCGGCTGCCGCATTCGGATCACCCCACGCGGAGTGATCTAGTCAAGCCGGATGCTCAGCCTTCATCCAGAGTCCATCCTCCAGGGGGAGTGTGTGATGCAGGGGCATTGTGCTCTACCTGGGACTTACAGAAACAATGCTCTTCCGCTCACCACCAGGGCTGCTGGTGGCTGCACAGGGACTGGGGTACTTCCAGTGTGGTCTGGCTGGCTTTCTTCAAAAGGTACAAGAAGATCCAACATTTTTAAGGTCTTTCTGATCTTTTGTTGTTTCAAGTGAAGCTTACTCCAGTCTAAAGGGTAATTTCAGCCTTTCTGGAATCTATTATGAAGAGTATAAAAAATACTACGGAGCCAGCCAAGTATACACACACACACACACACACAGAGAGAGAGAGAGAGAGAGAGAGATTGCCATCTTGCAGAAATCCCCTGTACCTGCTTTATACCAAAGGAACCCTGTCTTTATCTCATAATAAATTCGAGTTTAGGAAGGATTGCTAGCCTGCCTGCCTCTCCTGCTAATGACAGGCTCAATTATGGGTCCTAATCCTGCATTCCTGACACTCCCCTCATCCCTGCATAACTTCCAGGGGAGTCAAAGGGCCCTCCCTGGCCCTGCCAGGGTGACATTAGTTATGCAGGAGCAGCGCCTGGGGCGTGTTGGTGATTTTAAGGGTCTGCTCCTATAACGACACACACTTGGAAGCCCGAAATGCACACACTTTGACTCTTCACCTTACGCTGAAATAAAAAGCCACAGTGACTCCATTAAAAATATAAAATTCCTCCACAGGAAATGAACACCAGTTTGCTTCCAATTTACATTGGTTTTAGCTTTCACCTTCCCCACTCCCCTTTTACGTTTAATATTAATGTCTAATTCTATGGGAAGTATTGTCTATAAGGGGAAAAAGAGCACACACATTGCATTGGGGTCCTTGCATTTTATTTCCTAAGCTGGGCAGGACGTTTTTGCTTTGCTGCCTCTAGCTCTGTGGTAATTCTTTGCAAATTCACGCATAGGCTGTTCTCTTTAAGTCACCCTGGGCAGATGCCTAATGACCTCTGGCTTATTGAGAAGTGGCCTTGTTTTATGTAAACTAATCATCCAGCCAGCTATATTAATAACGAGACCATAACTCATTTTCATCCTAGGCACATACTGTGCACTATCAGTCTCCTAATTAATCCCAGGCAATTCCGGGGGCAGGTATTATTAGTTCCAATTTTCCTCACTGCTCCTTGAGCTGGAGACTTGGCAAACAGAGGGTCATGCTCCATATCCCACAGGCATGCCCCTGAGTCCCAACCCAGAGTCCAAGGCCTCCAGACACCGTCCCTGTGGACCCGAGAAGCCTGGGAACCAGCACACCTCTGCTGATCTCAGGCCATGAGTTTTCCTCGGGGAGAAAGAACCTGGGTCAGCAGACATCAAGCAAGCCCGCTTAATGGACAAAGTCAATACAGCTTCCCGAGAGGAAGAAAATAAACTCAAAGCCTGGGTACACTGAGCCCACGGCTGGGGACTGTGGTCTGAGCAGCAGAGACTGTCAAACATGCTTTCCTAAGCCTTCCTTCTGCCTGCTCTTGTCTCCCAAGGTGCAGAGAGCTAACTCCAGAGCCCAGCTAGCCTGCTGGCTGTGCAAAGCCGAGGTCTTGAGTTGAGTGCTCCAAACTTCTCTTGCCTCTCTGACTCACACAAAATCATAATCCTAGGGCTCTTGATGAGAGAGGTCTCCAAAACAGGAATCCTCCTTCCTACTAGGAATACTCCCTGCCCCCAAGTTCTGAGATTCTGGCCAGATGAGCATCAACCATGACTCTGCCTAGTTCTAATGATACTGAGAAGATGGTCGAGCCCCCTGCATACCCTGCAACCTCCCTCCAGCATCCCTGTCCTATGAGAAGGAGCGTTAAGAAAAGGATAGGAGATGGGTGCTGAACCCTTATCTGCCCATTGGCTCTATGGGTTCTTGGCCTCCCCACACTTTCAATGGACTTCCAATGGAGACAGAAATACTTGTCCTGTACTTCTTCTGCAGGGTTGGAGTGAAACAACAGCCCCCTTGGTGTTTTCCACAAGTACCGTTCCAGTCAGCACATCACCTTGGCTCAACACAGGGCCTTGACCCCCTTGTTGCCCTGTTTCCCTAAGCAGCCAGGTCCAGCTCAGTAGTGAGTTGTCAGCACTCAGTGTACTTGCCTTGGGGTCCCTCTGTGGGGTTTCTGTGCTCTGCTTTGCTGAACATTCAGTCATGCCTGAGCCTGTGGGGAAGAAAGTGTCCTCAGGATCCCTGAGCTGCTGCATCCTTGTGCTGGTGAGGCCTCTTGGCACTGGGCTGGGGAAGCTATGAGGGATAATTTACTCTCCAGAACCAGCTTGAGGGCCACACCCTCTTCTGGGTTTTCCTGAGAGCAGAGCCTTGCTTGGCTTCTCCTTCCCTGCTCTGCGCCAGCCCTCAGCAGGCTCCTCTAGGAACACAGCCTTAATTAGAACTCGCACACGACCCTCACCTCTGGGTGTTTCTAGGGACCTCATCCAAAAATAATACCCATGGTTTCAATTACACCCAGCCCAGACTTCTCTAAACTCCAGGTCTGTGTAAGAAATTGCTCCTTGACAATGCTTGTGTTTTTCATTGGTGTTCCCAAGGTCAATGTGCCCAAAACAGAACTCATGGAGTTCCTCCTTTTCCAGTGCCTTCCAGTGCTCCCCAGCTCAGTGGGCACCACCCAGTCTCCATTCCCCACCCATGTAACAGGCAGAATCCTAGGACTCTCCCAAGATCCTTCTTTCCCTTCAAGCCCGCCTTCTCCCTCGACCATCCTGTATCGAATGCCATCTTCAAGTCCCTGCCAGCTTTGGCCACTACCTGCTCCCCAGATCTTTCTCATTCCTTCTGTCACCTGTCTGCATGCTGTTCCAGCTATACCACTCTTCACCTCCAACCTTTTCACATGCTTCTCTCCTTGTTTCCAGTACTAGCAATTGCTTCAAAACACCAGTCTAGTCGCATCAAGTCCCATTCTAAAACTCTGCCAGGGGTGCATTGCCCCTAAGGGGAGCTCAGAGAGGTTCTTGGCGTGGCCCATCAGCCTTGCCTGGTGCAAGCATGTGAGCCAGTCTCTGCTTCACCCACAGGCATTGAACATCACTGCTGCATTTTCTCAACGCTTTTCCTCCCCGCTTCATCTTGCTTATCCTTGATGGGCCATCCCCGAGGCTCCAGCACTGTGTCCCATCTTCAAGATTACATCTGAGCTTTCTAACCAGGACAAGTTCCAAGTTGTAGGTTCCCAGAACACCCTGCACCTGTTCCAGTAGCTGGAGCCTTCTGGTCACTGATAACATTAATGCATATCTGTAGATCACATGACTCTGGAACTTAGGACTGAAGCTCCGTGAAGCCAGGAGTATTGTCTCGATTCATCCCATTGTCTTCAGTAGCACACATTGGGTTTGCAATGAAATCACCAAATAATGGGGAAGCTAGAGTCCCAACTTGACATCTCTAGTCACCAAATAAAGCATTCAGTATCAGAAATGGGTTATAAATAATTGCATTGTTGGCCAAAGAGAACCCCCAAACAACACAGGCTATTACCAAGGCTATTAGTTGTTGTCTACAAAATGATGTTAAAGCCCTAATGCTGAAAACAATACCTACATAACTCATTGATCATGGAGAGGCTAAGCTAATCCCTCCCGAGAACCTTCACCCCGACTTACTAGTGCTTATGGTATAGGAAGGTTCTCTGCATATGTAATGTAGCCACCAACCCAACTACAAAGTATGAGCTGACTACAATATAAACTGGTACAATAGTGGCACAAGTCTTGTGGGAGTAACCAACCAAACTCTGATTTGATTTAAGGCCCACTTCATGAGATGGAATCCGCCCTCAGCATTTCTCTGTGGCCAAGACCTGCAACTAGATAGGTCAGGGACCTAGAGGAAAATTAAATACAGCTGCTCTGTTGAAGGGACATAAAAATGACTCCTAATGACATTCTGCTATACTCATAGGTCAATGTCTTTCTCGGCTGTCATTAGAGAAACTTCCTCCTGCAGTAGAAGGGAACAAATACAGAGACCCACAGTCAGACATTATTCAGAGAGTGAGAGACTTTGGAACACTCAGGCCTAGATAGGCTATCTCCATCAGATCCCTCCTCTCAAGGCTCAGGGAACTCTGTGGAGGAAGAAGAGGTGGAAAGAATGTAATGGTATGGGATAATTGTCTGTATTCTATCAATCATGTTTTAAATAAATGCTGATTGGCCAGGCAGGAAGTATAGGCAGGAAAACAGACAGAAAATAGAGGTGGAGCAAAGAGAACAGGAGTATTCTAGGGAGGAGGAAGCCCATTCCTCCCAGTCCAACCCAGACCACTGAAGAAGCAACATGTGACCTACCCCGCTGTGAAAGGTATTGAGCCATGTGTCTAGCATAGATAAGAACAATGGGTTAATATAAGCTACAAGAGCTAATAAGAAGCCTGAGCTAATGGGCCAATCAGTTTTATAACTTATGGAGACCTCTGTGTGATTTTCTTTGGGGCTTGCCAGCTGTGGGGTACTGGGCGGGACAGGAACCCCAACAAGCTGGCCCTCATGCTACAGTGTAAGAACCTGAGGTTTCCTGGAACTCTGAAAACAGGCCCTATAAACACAGCAGTGCCTACTTTTATATGAACCCAGAGACTGAGGCAGCATGCACACATTCTGCAGGAGTCTGCACCAGATGGGGCCCCAGCGCTGAGAGGAGATGTGAACATAAGCCCCATCCCTAAGCCAGAAGTTGTCTCCAGTTGATAGTTACTTCAAAAGAAGAAATTAGTGGTCCCCAGTGGAATCTCACTAGGTATACAAACCACACTTTGGGGCAGGATCCATGCCTAGCAGAGGATCGCAACACAAAACAAATTCAATGGCATCTGTGGAGGCTCTTCGTTTCATAATGTTTTGTTTATTTGTTTGTTTACTTTGCAGGATATAGATAGATAGAGACATACATACATACATAGACAATAGATAGCTATTGCTTCCAATTTTGTTATGGGATTCCTGTGTGTGTGAACATGTGAATCTCTGTGTCTATATGTGTTTCTTTAGCATCTTTTTTCTTCTTTTTGCTTTGACCTATTCTAATTTGTTTTGTTTCATTTTATTTCATTTCATTATATTGTTTTGGTGCCTCTTTGTTTTCTAAAATAGACAGAAAGGGTGTGGGTTTAGATGAGTATGGTGGTAGGAGGGAACTTGGGGAGCTGAGGGAGGGAAACTGTAAACAGAATATATTGTATGAAAACCTTTTTTAATAAAAGAAAAAGGAGGAAATGAAGGAGGAGGGGGAGTTTATGCTGCACAAGCAGGAGCATCTGTCTCTCCGGCCACCAGCCTCTTGCTGCCTCTCTGGTGTAATCTGGAAAAACCAGCAGAGTTGGTTTTTGCTGCTCCCAAGAGAGGAGCATTGTGGGAATCTGTTCTCCAGACACCAAGCTGGCACACCTGCATCTTCCAGCGGAAGACCCAAACAAATGTGCATTTTGTAACTGCTAATGGGCTTTACTTTTTCAGTTAAGGGGGAAAGCCGCAATTGTGGAGAGACCCCACAGAGCGACTAGCAAGGGTCAGCTTAACTGGACTGCCTCAGTTTACTCTGGACACCACCAGGACGTAAATACTATCAACCCCACTTGACAAATAAGGAAATTGAGAAACCAAATATCCAAGATGTCACAACCAATGAGTAGACTTGCAGTCTACAACTACTTGAACTTGAACCCCATCTTCTTGCTTCCTACAGTTCTTTTAACACTCTACTTGTCCAATGGACAAATATTGGAAAGTTCATTTTCTGAAAGCACGCCTACCAAATGAAGTATATCTTCTGTTTATTTCTTTGTGAAAATCACCATAGAATTGTTTCTCCTGACCCAAGAGATTTAGTGGGTTTTTTTTAAGATAAATTTATTTATTTTTGTTTGGTGTATATGTGCATATGAATGTGTAGGTGCTTGTATCCTGGACACATATACAGAGGCCGGAGGAGGACATGAGTGTCCTCTACAAGCTGTGTTTCAGTTAGGCTAGCCAACCTGTCATCTTTCAGGATCCTTTGTCTCTTGTTGCCCAATGTGGGGGTTACAGATATCCACAGCTATGACTGGTTTTTTACATGGGCTTTCAGGATTTGAACCCTGGTCCTCATGATTGCACAGCAAGTGGTCTTACCCACTGAGCCTTGCACTCAGGCATCGTATATATTTCTTATGTTGTGGGATTCAAAGCATGTAGGGGACGAAAGAGATGTTATACTTTGCATTTGCTCTAAATTCATTGTGTGTCAGTAAGCATTTCTGATGTAGTTATTGCGTGGCTCACAGCATTGGGTTTGGAAACAAGAAGAAGCAGGTTCCAGGCAGGGCCGATGCTTTTGGATACAGAATCCATTTCAAACATCTTCTGCTTCACCCCATCTGTTGCACAGAACTGGTGAAGCCCAAGGAAAACCACATGACCAAAGCTGGTTCTGCTTGGGACTTCATGGCAAACACCAGCAGTAACTTCAGCCTCAGAGTCTCTGGGGTGAGCAGGGGCCCCTACATTCACAGAAGAATACAATATCCTTCAGGCTTCTCTTGGAGCAACTTTGCTCGTCTGTGATGCTGCATGTCTTCTATTTCCTCCCTTGCCTGGTTGTTTGGCAGTTCCTGACAGTCTACTCAGATGGGCAGCTCACAACTGACTATTACTCCAACTCCAGAGGATCTGACACCTTCTTCTGGCCTCTGCATGAATCTGTACCCATGTGCACATAGACAGGTGTGCGTGCCTATACACACACACACACACACACACACCACACACACAATTGAAACATAAAATAAGATCTTTTAAAAAACACTCTGAATAAAACTAGTCAGAGGCAGAAAGTTTGACAATACTGTAGGATTTCCATACTGCTTTTACAGATCGACTCTGGGAGTCTGCTTTCCTCTCTATAAGACTGTGTCTCGGGTAAGATCTTTCTTCTCCCTTCAGATCTCAGTTCCATGTCCTCTTCTCTGGTCATGGATATTTTCAGAATTCCCATCTCTCTCCAAAATGACAGTTTCTGTGTTTCCTTGTTTGATATTGCTCTCCACAACTAAATTGTTGGCACCGGGAGGACAAGGACCTGTCGTCACTCTTTGTTGGTGCAGTGAGGACAGGGACCTGTCTTCGTCACTGTTTTCCTGCATCCCAACCATACTCTTTGCTGTAGATGAATATGTGAGCTTCCTTTGAATGCCCTGATTTTATGAGATCCTTGAGTTCTGGAGAAGACACATCTTATGTATCTCTGTCATCAGATCAATAACCTGAAGTCACAGGCTCTTGTGCCAGCATCATCACTGAAGTCAATAATTCTGCCAATGGAGTCTTCTTCTGAGGGAAAAAAAAAAGTAAAAAAAAAAATTTTTTTTAACCAAAATTTTGTACCATGCTGTGTACCCTTCTAAACAGGCTCCCTGATCAAGATTCACCAGTACTGGGCCATAAATGCCTGATGAAAACCCTGCACCAGGGCTAGGAGCTCATCTACAAGATGAAGAAAATTACTGAAACATCTTCCTACCCCGGCTTGTCTGTGAACCTTTCTGCCCCTACAAGCGCATACTGCTATTCCCCTCTCTGGCCTCTGGGCCCCTCATTCCAGGAGACTGTGGCTAGGCTCTAGACTTTAGACAGCTTTTCTGATGTCCTAATTTCTTGGTCACCCGTGCTGCCACGATCTTGATTTCCTTCAATAAGTCTTCTTTCCATTCCTGGGAAATTGATGTCCACTCTGGCATATGTCCCCACCTTCTTCTGCAAAAGAGGGGAAGGAGAGGGGGAAAAAGCCTTTTAATATTTTTAGCAATGTCTTCATATTCTGTCAATAAATTACCTCTGGCAGCTTTTAGAGACCCCATTGGCTCCTGCAGTGACCTCTTGTTCCTTTTGTGCTAGGAAGCTGCCTTATTATTTATCTTAGCCTCTCTGGCAATCTCCCTTTCATTCCTCACCTTTGATTCCCTTATCTCGCTTTTGCACTTTCTTAACTTTGTAACTGTAATTTCTCTAGCTGAATCACTGTTTGATTTTTCTCATAGTTTCTCGCTTTCCTAGTTTTGATTATTTCCACCCCTCCACTACACATCCCCTCGGAGCTATTTGTTTGGCTTATTTTCCTCACTTTATGTGTTTGTTGCTAGGGCGCATGTATTTTCTTTGGGCGGTTTCTATTCATTTCTGCGGTTATGCTTTTCTATCCACAGATGTTCTCGTGCCCTTGGCTTGTCTTGGTGGGTTGTGTTCTATTACCCCCAGGTGACAGACCTCTCCTTGTGTTCTTCTAAGAGGGCCTGATATCTTCTGAGTCTTCCTTGGCATGCCCATTCCTTTGGCAGAATCGCCCTAACAAAGCACCACAAGGGCAGCTGTGGAATCTAAGCTGTGTTTCAAACAAGAAAGGTTGATTCTCACACTTGAGTTTGGGGTGGAGGCACCAGCAGAACCGTGGCCTTCTCTGTGTTCTCTTCTCTGGCCTTGGTCCATAGCCTACGGGTGAGCAGCCTCTTGCTCTTCCCTCACACACTCAGTCTTTCTTCTTGAAGAGCATCCCAAGGACTCTGTGTGGGTGGGTATATGTATGGGGTGCATGCATGTGTGTGCATGTGTGAGGATGACCTCTGCTGTCTTTCCTTGGCAATGCTGTTGATCTCATTTGAGACAGGGTCTGAAAATGCCCGGAGCTCTGCTAATCCAACTAGCTGGCTGGCCAGTGAGTCTCTGGATTCACCTGTCTCTGCCTCCCCGATTCCAAGAGGATGCTGTCACGCTCAGCTCTTTGCATATGTTCTGGGAATTGAACTCATGTCCTCATGCTTGCAAAGCAAACACTTTACCAACTCAACCATCCCTCTGCCCCAACCCCAAATTTTCTGTTCTTTTTAATATACCAGTCATACTGTAATTCCTAACAGTTTCATTTTTAACTTAATCGTCTCTTCAGGGGCTCTGTCTCCAAAGACTGTAACATTCTGTGGTATAAGGAGTTAGGAATACAACATAGGAATTTTGGAAATGGAAATATAATTCGGTCCATAGAATTAACGTTACTCACTGGCATTGGACCATAGGTCAAGAGAGAAAACCATGATTTACATGCCACTAAGTTTCCCCAATCCAGACTGCTATGGGTCTAAGTGGAATACATTGCAGGAAGCCCTCGACCCTTCCCAAGCACTTCTGCAGGTAGTTCAGTGAATCCCGACAGCATAGATCCTGGGTGTTCATGCCTGTCCTAGTTAGGGTTATCATTGCTGTGACGGAACACTATGACCAAAGCAACTTGGGGGAAAAGGGATTTATTTGGAACATCAATATCATTGTTCATCATTGAAGAAAATCAGGACAGGAACTCAGACTGGGCAGGCAGGAACCTGAATACAGGAGCTGATACAGAGGCTATGGAAGAGTGTTGCTTTCTTATAACACGAAAGACCACTCTCCAAGGGGTGGCCCCACCCACATCAATTACTAATTAAGAAAATCTCAGCAGGATTGATCTTACGAAGGCATTTTCTCAATTGAGATTGCCTCCTTCCAGATATAGCTAATCTCATGTTGATGCAAAACTAGCCTGCACAACCCGTATGAGCTGTCAGTGTGATGGTAACCTGCCAGGCTCTTTAGCTGGTGTTTATACTCCAGATGCCTCTCTGTTCACTGGGCACTGATGTCAGTGCTAAGCACTGCAGTCTCTTCTGCCGCCATTGTCACATTGTCTGAACCCATCACCTAACTGTTGTCAGACACCTGCCCTGCTCTGGCCCATACTGAAGTTTCCAATGTCTCAGAGCCACACCATGGTTGGGTAGAAGCTCCTCCCTTTCCATCCCAGACTTTGCCTCCCTTTTTTTTTTTTTTTGAGTAGCTTCTACTTCCCCCTTCTCTAGTGCTCAGACTGTAGTCCCTGTGGATTGGACCAGGTACACTCAGGTTCTATTGGCCTCTCTGCCATGGAGAAAATATACATCTATGTATTCTATCTTTCACTGCAATGAGGTATCTACAGGGAACCGGTTACTGGATATCTTCTGTAAAGAGATTTTGAACTGACACACTCAAGTGTGCTTATAATCTTTGTATCGATTTTTTTTTGCACCCTATCTGCAGCATCTTAAAACTCTAAGCCTCAGTATGATATTAGGAAATGGATGATTGATCAAGTGGGTGGAACCCTCATGAAGGGGGTTAGTGGCCTTACAAAAGCCATGAGAGGGCTTGCTCATTCTCTCTCTGTTCCTTTCCACTAGAGGATAACACCAGATGACTAGTATGTATAAGTCTGTGGATTTAAACCTGCATAAGAAACTAAATCCCCACCAAGCATGGGGCCTGCTGGCACCTCTAATTCTCAAATACTGGGAAGAATACATGTCTCCTGTTTAAGCCATCCAGTCCAAATTGGTATTTTTGTTATAATGTCCTGAACCAGCAAGGACACTGTCCCACACTGCTCATGGCTTACAACTCCAGTACATGCGTTTGGATTCTGAGCGCCATTATAGTCCTACAGACTATAGATGCTCTTCTGTCCATTGTCAGTCTGAACAGCAGCCCCAAAATGTCTTTTTTATATCAGAAGAAGCTGCTCACAGCTGCTGAATGGAAAGCTGATAATTCAGTTGGCAGTTGATCCAACAGTTAATCAAAGTGTATCCAGTTGTGCGCCTGCCAGATGTTTTGCTACTTCGGTGATAAACAAAACTATAGTATTTATCCTTAACAATATAGTTTAAATTCTTGTGAAGAGTCACCCACAAGAAGATCGTATTTATCTTAGTTGTTTTGATGATGAGCTAAAAGCTTAGACCAATGCCGATGAGAGCACCTATAGGGACAGAGGGAGGCATACCTAGACATCTTGGGGCTCTAGAGTCAAAAGGTCATAGAGAATCAGTTCTGAAGTTGCTATTGGAGCTTCTGAATGCAGGGCTTCTGAAAGAAGGGAATGAGAACCAGCATGGTACCCAGGCCTGTAATTTCAGCATTTGGGTAGCCAGGGCAGGAGGAATGCTGTGAATCTGTGGCCAGCCAGACAACCTTAGGTTATAGAGTGAGACTTGTCTCAAAGAACAACAAAAACGAAAGGAGATTCCCTGTGTCAGGAGGGACATTAATGATTTCCTGGCTCCTAGGGAGTCCACTGGCACTTCCAGCCTCTCACTTTTCTGTAAGATCAGCTGCTGCAGTTTGTTAGCAATGCACCTTAGCTTTGCTGCTTTAACTAAACTCCTTTGCTTTGCCATGGGAATCTTAATCGTGGCCTCCTAGTTACCCAACATCAGCCCCATGGTGTAACTTTTGCATTTTAATGTAGCAAATGCCCACACAGTCTTTACCATGCAGCTTAAGTGGTCTTGGAAGCCCTGCCCAACAGCTCTGCCTATACATGGTTCGTATTCCTTGCATCATTCTCCATTCTAAACATTTCACTTCCTGGACCAGAGATCCCTAGCAGCGGCTCTCTGGCACCCAAAATGTCCACAGAGCTGCCTTGTGGCTCTGCCGTGGTTGTGGAAACCGACGGCCAGCTGGCATGGCACCCTATCTGCCGCCCCACCTCGCAGCCATCAGGGACTCTTAATTTGTGCTGCTTCAGCTAACGCGCCCTCCCTCTCAGTTCCATCCTTTTTCCCCAGTCTCCTGGTGTACAGGATTGCTGGGTCTCCCTGCTCTGTGCAAACTTCACTACCTTTGGATCAGTGACAATCCAACGCGACCTCCCTCGGGCAGGGCACACGCTCTTTCCCGGGGTTCTAGAACTCTCTGCTGAGTTTTGGCTCCTCTTAATGGCTTTGTGCGGTTGCCTGGGGTCTGTGATACCTGTGTGGCTCCTCATGACAGCATCCCCCATCCGACCCAGCCATCTGTTTATTTTGGCTGCATCTCCTCCTTTATGCTCCCTCTTCGGAGAGGGAGGAAATAGTAGCTACTTCTTTGCATCAGTACAGGCTACACTGCCCACAGAGGAAGCATTGTCCCCAGAGCTGCAGAGACTTCTGTACATGGCAGACACCAGTCAGAACTGGTTTGAAAGGAACAAATACCAGCACTCGCGACAGCGACCTTCCCGGTCTCTTCACATTCACACCCTTTAGGAACTGCATGCCCATGGCCAATCCACCAGGATGTCCTGCCAACTGCCAGGGCGATACCCGATCTGCTGACTCAGTGCCTGCCAGCCAGGCACAGGAGGTGGTTACCCGAGTTCCACAGCCTTGGGGTGTCTCTCTGCTTCACTTTCTTATTCTCAGATGCAAAGTGTTTTGAAAGGGGGTTTCTTTCTGTCAGCACCTCTGATGCCCTTGCCTCGGTAGTGATGAGTGTGGAAATCTATGGGAAAGACAGGTTAAATGCCCTGTGGTCCTGACACCTTTGCCCCTGACCTTGTGACCTTTCTGACCTCTGTTTTCAGGGGGAACATGAGCCTCAGGCTCAACTTCAAGAATTTCAAAGTGGGTTTTCCTGCAGGTAACACTGGCTTTTTACAAGCTCAGTGACATTTGATATGCACCTGGAATAAAAAATTTGGGCTAAAATGTCACCTGCCCAGGCTGTGTACCCTGTGGTGACGGGTAGGGATACATGGTCAGGTTTGCGTCTTCTCAGGATGGCCAGGTCTCTGGGAAGTGCTTCCTCACTCCACATCAGAAACACTCTAGGCAGGGTGATGTATCAAACTGGCCCTTCTTAAGACAGTCTCCTGCCAGGGCTGAGGGGTGAGTGATTAGCAGGCAAGGCATGGCAGCATGCTTGCCTTGATTCCACCCCTCTGCACCCCATCAAATGTCCGTTAGGGAGGCTCTTAAATCTGGGGACACAATGACACTTATTAAGAACAACTTATCAATAAAGATAGCTTGTAGTTGTTTGCATCTGACTATAAACGATCCCAACGCCGTTCTTCTGCAATGAGGACCTGATTTTGTGATTTGGTGCAGTCTAAAAGTATGCGTAATAAAAGAGAAAGAGCACTTAGCAGAGAGACGGGAGCCTCGATTCCTAACGATAGACTCATTTCTAACAATGCCACTTTGGGCAAATCATTCTATTTCTCTGGCTTCATTAGTGACCTCAGTGGGAGCCGTTTTAGTCGAAAAACTGACATCCTAATTGCCAAATCCATAGACTAATTTTCATCCCTCATCCCCGTTGACAACTCCATTGCGTTTGGCACTCTTAACTGCCCTTTCCTTCTCAACAGTCTTTGCTCTGTGCTTGGGGATCCACCCCCGGGAATTCTCTGCCTCCTCACCCATCCCTCTAGACTGTCCTTCTCCAGATCTTCCCGGCACCCCACCGCCCTTCTGCTGCTCAGGTTCACAGATTTTGTTCCCCCGGGGCGTCACACCGCACACTCAAATCCCACAGCTGATCTCATCCGGTCTCATGGAGACCCCTTGTTTTTTGCTGGGAACTGCCACCTGTAGGCTGAATGACAAAATCCTCTCCTGCAAGCTCCCTGACTCTGCATAGAGGCCCCACCCACCCAAGCTCCACCTATGCTGAGCTGGGCTCTTCTTCCCCTGCAGACTTTCTTCCCATTTCCCATCCTGCTCCAATCCTCAGGGCTTTTTGTGCTCTCTCTAATCACTTGGGGTTTTTTTTGTTGTTGTTGTTTTTGTTTGTTTGTTTTTGTTGTTGTTGTTTTGTTTTGTTGGTGGTGGTTTTTTGTTTTGTTTTGTTTTGTTTTGTTTTGTTGTTTCTTCTCTTCCATCAGTGTGCTAGTTCCAGCTGTCCTGGAAACAGTCCTTTTCTTTGTCATGCCCCTGCTCTTGATGGTCTTTTGGGTCTTCGGGATCTGAATCTTGGTTCTGTTAGCCAGTAACTGAACTAGTTAATAGGTCTGGCTGGAGAGATGGCTCGGTGGTTAAGATGCCTGATGCTTTTGCAGAGAACCTGGGTTCAGTTCTCAGCACCACATGGTGGTTTACCACTGTTTGCCCCTCCAGTTCCAGGGGATTCCACGCCCTTCTCTGGCCTCCAGGGGCACCAGGTGCGTATGTGGTAATACGCATACATGGAGACAAACACTTACACACATAAACCAAAAATAAGTAAATCTTCATGGGGCTTGGAGTACATGCCTTTAATCCCAGCACTTGGGACACAGAGGTAGGCAGATCTCTGTGGATTTGAGACAGTGAGATCATGTCTCAAAAATATAAAAACAAAGACAAATGAATAGGTTTAGCTGATGTAACACAAGGCCAAACTTTCTGTAGCTTATTCATAATTTGGATTTTATTTCACATAATAAAAATTCCTGTCACACAAGATCCAGAACCACATGGAAGCCCCAAACTGCTCCCCGCCCCCGAAGGCCCTCATCCCTTCACTTTCCTGATGAATATCCTTGACACGTGCTGCCATCTGTCTGCGTCTCATCTCATGGTCACAAAACGGTTCTTCCTCTTGCACATCCATGTTCTAGTAAGGAAGAAAGGGAATCACTCTGGGCAAAAGCACACTTTCCCTTTCTCCTGAGCTTTCCTGGAATTGCACTCAGCACAAGGGCACCCTTCCTACTGTCAGAACCCTGTCATGTGACTGCTCCCCCTACAGGAAAGACGGAGAATGGCAACACGACCCTGAAGTAGCTTGGTCTTGTTTGGAAAGGCTCTGTGTGGTTGCCTGGGGGCTCATTCAACCTTACTGAAAGCTAGGTTGTATTCTCCAGAGAACGCTGTGGAGTTGACACTGAACAGTTTCTCCAGTACTTTCCCACCTCCTACTCTGTCCACAAGGCTCAAAACCTGTCCTGACCCTCCCCCGCCACACACACACACACACACACACACACAGCTATTCCCTGTCTTCTCCTTAGAGTGGAGTGCCTTTGAGAACTGTGGCCTGACCACCTTCTCTTCGTTTCTGTAATTCAGTCACTCAGCTGTTTCAGGAAGCCGACTGACTCAGAGCTTCTCAGGACACCTAGGAGACTCTTCCTTGGGACTGACAGGCTGAGAGAAAGATCCCCATAAGGCTCTGAGCTCTCACACCCAAAGCATGTAGGCTTCTTGAGTTCCTCCAGAGCTCTGCACTGTGGGAAGAAACATCTGCCAAGATTCTAACAGAAACCAATGTTATTTGTTTCACATAGCCAGTGACTTTTTTTTTTAAGTCAGAGGCTCCCTGTGCAGCCCAGGCTGGCCTTGAACTTCTGATCCCCTGGCCTTAGCCTCTCAAGTGCTGGAACTATGAATAAACAGCATTATGCCTGGCTTTATGACTATCAATTTTTGTCCATTTTGTCCATTGTGTGCTAATTCATGTCTAGCAACTGGCTCCAGTAGAAGGGATGGAGAAGAAGAGTTCTGGTTTGTTCGTTGATATCTATGGCGCAACTACTCACCCCACGGTTAACATGCTGCCTCTAAATACAAGAGCTAGGTCCGATTGGCTCATGTGGACCGCCTCTGAACCATCAGTCTCAGGAGGAAAGATGCTGAGTCATGTCTCTGCATCTTCCCAGCTCACATCAGAATACAGCCCCAGTGCCCCTAGTTCACACTGCCCTGAGATTGTTCTCCTCTGGGTAAACATGTTCATTTATTCCACAGTACACAGTTCCCTCAGACATTCACTCCACACACCAGCAATGGGGTCCTCAGGTGAGCCGTGAGGTCCCTCTGAATCCTTTTCCCATGGGGGAAGCTACCATCCCTTTACACCAGGAGCAGCTTCAAAAGCATTCAGCACAGGGTAGGGCTAGATGCCCCTTAGTCAGACGTGCGGGGAGAAAGAAATGATGTTTTCTCTACTAGAACCTTCCTCGACGACTATCTCCACATGTCACCTGGCATTCAGTATTAGTGTCACGTCCCCTACAAGCCTCTTCTGGGACTGTCTTATCCCTGCTCTGCTATCCAGAACTGCAGTTCTCTCCTTCAGAGGTTCTCAAGAATCTTCTAACCAGTAGAATTAACCCGACTGTAAATACACAATTTATTAACGCAAGACTGTGTTAAACCGTAGGCGTCATGAGGTCTCGTGTCTGGTCCAGGGGCTGAGGTGGGAGAATAGGCTCTTGCTTGGTTAGTGACTTCAGTACTCTGAGCACTGCCTAACACAAAGGAAACTCTTGCAGAAATGTACGATCTAGCAAAACCCAGAGTAATTTAAAATATCCTCTTGGGAGGTTTAGTTTAGATTTTTCTTTTAATTGTAATTATTGCTGTTGTTTTCCTCCCACAAAATTCCTGCTTTCGATATTAGAATACCCAAAGTGGGGTGGGTGGGTGGAGGCGACGAGAGAGGGAGCCATGTCAGAGGGCTGCAGCTTCCAGCTGGTTACCATTATTTAAATTCTGGCTTTATCTTTGCGGGTAACCGAAGCCTGTGATTTAAGCTATCTCTTGCTAAGCATGAGTGTCTAGTACCCGCCCAACACTCGGGCTTTCAGAATGCACTCTCCTGTGTCAATACACATTGCTTGTCACGTTGGCGTGAGTCAGAGAAGTTTGATCTCTGCTGTTAGATCGTTGTCATGTGTCAAATCACACAGCCCAGAGGGAATGGCTATGTTGCATAGCAAAGGCAGGCTGAGCCGTGGCCAGACATCCTCCAAGACCGAGCTGGTCCTGTAGACCAGGGAAGGGAAGAGCAGACGGGAGAGTGCAGTCTTCCACATGGTAAGGCTGCTAGTACAAGCCTTCTCTCGCCACTGTGTGCAAACACCCATTTTTCTGCCAGCCGACCACAGGCTGCTCCTCCTGTAGACAAGGCTAGGTACCAGCCATGGGTGAGTGGGATGGTATATAAATGTTCATACACGGAAACTAATCAAACAAGGTGGGGGTGGTAATTTTACAAGTGTCTTTCCACCTTTAAAAATAGTGAGAAAATGTAATATATATGTGTGTGTGTATTATGTATATATACACACACATTAGATATATACACATACATGTATATATATTATGCACATATATACACATACATGTATATATTATGTACATATATACACATACATATATATTATGTACGTATATACACATACATGTATATATATATATCATGCTATAATATAAATAATATATGTTACTGAGTGAGCCACCCTGACAGGAAACCAGGGCAAGGTCTGTCCCGGTGGCAGCTTTTTTCTTTGCTTCATCCCCTTTTCTCTTTTTCCTTTCCTTCTCAGAGTAGACTAGTGGGGAAAAAAAAAATCATAGTCACAAACAAACTTCCACCAAGCAAATGGGCGGTAGCTGTTCCGCGATAAAGGAGAACCGGGCGCAAGGCAATCTCCTCACGGAAAGACACCCACGCACTTGAAACGGTTTCCTCGACAGGCATGGCTTCTCTGGGTGGCTCCCAGCACACTCCAGGGCGTTTTATGGCACCTTCCAAATTCTCAATGGCTGATCTTGTGGTGTGACAGCAGTCCGCCACATTGGCTGCACCAGACAAGGCGGAGGGGAGTAAAATTTGTCATGTATGTTAATGGTGATCACGGTGGATGGTCGTATGGGCTCATTTAGGCATTTTAACAGTGTGTGATGCTGTCCTCTCCGCAGGACTAATAAGCATTAGCTATAATGAGGTCAGTCAGTCAGGCATTATCAGGGGATTTAATTGGGACATGGGTCTCTGCTGAAGTGAAAATTAATAACTTTTGTCAATGTTCTGGTGAAATGTTCTGTCTTATTAAACTATGAGGGTCAATTAGAAAGCATTATGTAATAAAGTCCCCAGCAGCAGAACTCAAATTGAGTTATACCACAGTCATTATTCCAGGGCGAATGCATTTGAAAATGGAAAACCAGAGTGCCATATGGAGGATTTGGGTCAGATTTACAAGCATCGCATGTTAAGGCTTCAACAAGAAGGAAACAATTAAATGTAATACTGAAATAAATCAGTGTGAGTGGGTGGTGCAGGGCCAGGAGCCTGGGGCAGGCTGCGGCCCTGGAGCTGCGACACGGGAAAATGGCAGTGTGCGGAGGCTTCTACGGGCTGTGGCAGGCAGCGCCAGACCCCGCAAAGCGCTCAGAGTGCTGAAAATCTGGGGCACACCTGGAAGGCGAGGGCCTGCACACTGACTCGTATAAATAACTCTTTATTGTGTGGCTATTAAGAGGAGAGATTGCTTTTATTAAAGTGCAAGTTATTGTGGTAGAGCAAATTAAAGAATTTTAAAGCATACTAAACAGCCACCGCTATTCCCCACTCGGTCATGTTTTACGGTACTTTAAACGGGCAGTCTAGTGTTGGGGAGATATAAAGTCCATGCCAAGGCTGGGATCTGACGAAACGGCTAAGACGCCTCGTCCAGGCAGGAAGGCTGCAGAGGAGAGAGGAGAACCGAGGCTGGAAATGTATCCCAGACTTGGAGGAAGGGGGCGGGGCAGGCAGATGTATTCTTTTCCACTGAAACAGGGGGGGGGGGGCAGGGCGGGGGGGGGATGCTCTTCTCTGGGACACTCTGGAGAGAAAGGTATCTTCAAGGAGAAGTTTGAGATGTTTTTTGTATGGCGTGGATAAAGGGATAAAGAGAGAGCAGGAAGGAGGGGAAGGAAGCAGATGCACAGCATCTTGGTGTCTCTCGTTAAAGCTACCATTTTCTACCATTTTCTAGGCTGAGCAGCCCCGTTTTCTGCAAACATTCCCTCTAGTGAGGGCAGCTGGGATCCGAACACACCCTCATTATCCACAATGGCGGTTTCATTTGCCACTAAATCCAAGCCAGAGCAATCTCCTCGGAGGCACCAAAGCCCGCTAAGACCCAACTGACTCTCCTCCTCTCGGTGGCTGTTGCTCTGATCTACACCCATCACTTCCTACAAGACCCGGTGGTCACATTTCTGCTCTAATTCTCTCTTACCCATTCTCCTCGTACCATTCAGTCATTCGGGCAAGCTTGTAAGAAGATCCAGATCTGACCGCGTTGCTCCTCTCTCTATGAGCCCTTAGCTCTGTGGGTTGGGTAAAATCTGCAGTACTGGTCACAGTGCCCAGCACCTCTCCTGTCCAGCAAGGCAGATCAGGAACCAGGCCCCGTGCCTCCTCCAGTTGCCTAAACATCTAGGGCTTGTCTTGGTTAGTCTGTGCTGTTGCAATAATGCACTCACCAAGAATGACTCAGGGAGGAGTTTGCAAATCATAGTTCATCGTTGAGGAAATTCAGGGCAGGAACTGAAGCAGAGACCCTGGAGAAGGAGTGTTGCTTACTGGCATGTTCCCCATTGCTTGCTCAGCTTTATTTATTTTCATATAGATATATAGAGATATCTCAAGAACACCTGCCCAGGGGTGGTACCATTCACAGTGGATTGGGCCCTTCCACATCAATTGTTAACCAAGAATAAACTGCTCTCATACTTGCCTAAAGCCAGTCTGATGGAGGCATTTTCTCAATTGAGATTACTGCTCCTCATGTGACCTGCTTTGTGTTGACAGAGCAAACTAATGGATGCACCTGGCACAAGGTCTTGTTCCCAGAGGACTGCGCTTCGGCAGTGCGTTATTCTGCAATGTTCTTTCTCTTCAATGCCTGGCTGGGCTCTCCCGAGTTCATACATTTCTGGCTTTCTTTGGCTTTTCCATCAAAAGAAGACCAATCTGTTGTAATGAGGAGAGCAGCGGGCTGCTTCCCACCGCCCGGCTAGCTTATGCCCGAAATAACCACACGCAGATCTGTATTAATTAAATTGTTGCCTGGCCCATTAGCTCTAGCCTCTTATTGGCTAACTCTCACATCTTGATTCAACCCATTTCTAATAATCTGTATGAAGTTGTGGCTTACCAGGAAAGATTAAGCATGTCTGACCTGGCAGCTTTATGGTGGGCGGCTCTCTGCCTGCCTTCTTCCTCCCAGAATTCTGTTCTGTCTACCCCACCCACCTAAGGGCTGCCCTATCAAAAGGCCAAGGCAGCTTCCTTATTCAACCAATAAAATCAGCACAAATGGAGAAGGACCTCCTACACTATTTCCCCTTTTTCTGTTTAAAGAGAAAAGACTGTCATGTTAACATAGTAAAATTACATATAACAAAACAGTTAAATTACAATTACAATATTTAGGTCTATTTTATCTTTTATCATAACAATGGAAAATTACAACCATCTATCCATTCTTCAACTCCATCAAAGACTCCAGAAGGATATAATATTACCTAAGTAAATGAGAAGTAAGCAACTTCAAAAACTCTAGAAATGATGGAGACATCTCACTGCCTGGACAGTCACCCAAAGTTCTTTTGTACTGTTGGGGCATCCATCTTCGGCCTTCAGGCCCATAGTATCCAGCAGACTTTTCCATGAAGAAGGAAATTTCAAAGACAGTTCAGTCATTTTCTTTTGTATCCTGCAGAATGTCTCGCAGACTCTTTCATGAATCAGGCACCCCGAAAGATCATCTCACCTTTAGAAAGTTCAGCAGTCCTCTCTCTATGGGTTCTTTGTGTCCAGTTTATGTATTAGTCCAGGCAAGAGCAGTTTCTTGCCCAAATGGCTAGCCGACTCCATAAGGAGCCTCTTCAGTGCCCATCTTCCTCTTGAAGTAGCTCGTGCTGTCAGGAGGAGATGTGTCTCATTGTCATGAAAAGCCCTAAGTTATTAAAACATTAAATGCCATATTCTGTAGTCTTTGAAAGATATGAAGAATAATGCCTATCTAACTGACATATATCTCTATATATCTAGAAAATCTAACATGACTACAAGCTTGACTATCATTGATGATTATCCATTAACAACCTATATTATTTAATTAAACATTACATTTTTAAATGAACTACACAATCACAATACCTTAATTAAGATCAGAAATATACATATAACAATATTGACCTTAAATTTATATCAACAAATCAAGATTCATACCAATGCAAATTAATTATATCTATATCATCTCTCCCTTTAAATGTAAAAGAACATTTATAAACAATATTTGGGAATATGGGTGTAGTTTTCTCTCCAAACTGCTTCATGCTGTATGGGGGTGCTGTTAATCAGCTCTTTCATGGTGTATCCTGTTTGCTAGGTTCAGTTCAGTTGGCAGTTGAGTGAAGTAATTTTTCAAGGGTGTTTATGGTAACCTTTCAGGAGGGCATGGTTTATCATACCATATTGGGATCAAATATTAAAATGTTAAGCAGCTTGGTTGTAGCTGCTCTGGATGTTGACTCCACCTGTCTCCAATTTCAAAATGGTGGCTGTACCATTTCTGCTAGCTCTGGGGCTGCCAGGCAGGAGCTGAGCTCAGTAGTCCAACCCAGAGAATGAGCATGCCACACATAAATTCTTTTTACCTCAGTTGCAAACAAATCTGCCATGCAGAGCAGTGCACAGCCTGGAGACATCTCTCTGTATGGTGGCAGGAATCTGCCATGCTCTCTTGCCTGCCCAAGCCTAATTCTGCCGTCTGCCCAGGCAGGAAGAGCTGAGCCACAGGCATGGTCTCAGCTACCTTCCTCCCAATCCCAAGCGGACACACAAACACCCAGGCCCACAAATGCACCATAGCTGGAGTATGCACCAGCAGCAGGGCCCAGGTAGGGCCCAGGAAGCTGCATTTTGAAACCGTGCAGCTTTTTTTTTTTTTTTGGTATAGCTACTGAGTAAGGAAATCTCTCTGCAGCACACCCTAGCAGACAGCAAAAAGCTGCATTAAACTCTCTCTCTCTCTCTCTCTCTCTCTCTCTCTCTCTCTCTCTCTCTCTCTCTCTGTGTGTGTGTGTGTGTGTGTGTGTGTGTGTGTGTGTGTGTCTAGAATTCCTTTTCAAGCCCACTCTGGCTTTATGTGGAGTTTGTTACCACATTGGAGCTCCACTCTGTTGTAATGAGGCAAGCGGGCTGTGTCCCACTACTTGGCTAGCTTACACTCGAAATAACTACACGGAAATCTGTATTAATTAAATTGCTGCCTGACCCATTAGCTCTAGCCTCTTATTGGCTAACTCTTACATCTTGATTCAACCCATTTCTAATGATCTGTTTGTCACCACGAGGCCGTGGCTTACTGGGAAAGATTCAGCATTTCTGATTTGGCAGCTTCATGGTGGGCAGCTCTCTGCCTGCCTTCTTCCTCCCAGAATTCTGTTCTGTCAACTCCACCCACCTACAGGCTGCCCTATCAAATGACCAGGCAGCTTCTTTATTCAACTAATGAAATCAACACAAATGCAGAGGGACCTCCTACACCACCAATCCAAACTGGGCATTTAGAAAATCAGACAGTGAATCACATACTTTCAACATATAATGGCACAGAATGGGCATTACAGTTTCATAAGGAAATAATAGAAGTAGAGTAAAGAAACTCTGGACCAAAGTAAGACTAAACTGAATGGGGAAAATACTAAATTCCCTTGCTCTGTGTCTAGAGTAAAAAGGCTTATGTGTTTCTATCCTTTGAGCATTGCTGCCTGCAAGATCCAAACCTTGCCCCCATCTTCTCCTGTCTCTCGGGCTCATTTCACGTGAGATCTCCTTGGCAGCTATACGAAGGCTCTTGCATTTCCATTTTAGAATCTACATCACAATTGAGACACCACTGTCCCAGCTCCCAGCTTCACTCAAGGTCTTCTCAAGACCTCCACGCAAGTAGTCCCCTACCACAAACCTGGGCTCAGTGGTTGTCTGAATCAATGGAGGAAAATTCCATGACCCCATAACTTATGTTTCCTTCATGACTCTAAAGCCGGTACCACATGTGAGGCAGGGCCATTGTGTGCATAAGCAAGCTCATGCAAACTCACAATGAATAAGCAAAATTGGCCAAGACGACCTGTCAGCAGACCAAAAGCATGGTAACTAATGACGTGTGCTCCTAGCCAATCACAACACACCAGCAGTGAGCACCAGCTTCAAAAGGACCAACCAGAAACTGCAGTTTAATTTCCCTAACCCCATAACCCCACCCCCAACCTGCTTACAATGAAGAGCTTCTGTATTGGAATCTCCTGGAGTCTGTGCCATTGACTTCACATCTTCTCATCCCCTGTCTCCCAGGAAACAGGGATTGCACATCAGGCAGCAGCAACAAGCCCACTAAACTACAACTGGCACCCAAAGTGGATGGACTTTTTACTTTTGCTCACTTCTGTCCTCTTTACCCTCTTTTAGGCAGTTTTCTTTCTTGCGTTTTGCCTGCCACTCCATCCCGACTCTCCACTGGCGTCTTGAGTTCACCCTCTTTGGCTGTTTTCACAGAGTTGACCCCTGTTTTTGTTTTCTGAGCCTTTGGTGAGTTGGGGCTTTCTTTCCTATACCTGTATTTTCTTTGTTTTCCCGTTTGTCTCCCTGGTTAGGAACTCTCCATCATGACTCGGTTCATCCCGGTACCTTCACATAAGGGCTGATCACCCAGGAGGTAGAAGCAATAAAGGACCCTCTGACAGGTCCTTTTCACCCAGAGTCACTGTGTGAGCATATGGCCACGGCCAAACAAACCACAGAAGTCCCTCACTAAAAGCAGCATACTAGGTACGCAAACGCTACTTTCCTTTTTCCTTCTTCCTAGTCCTGATGCGGACTCCCTCAGGGCCTGAGAACAACTGACACTTTTGTTTGTGGCCACTCTCTGGGACTGTCTGAGACCTTCTTGCTTTACAGGGGGTCCTGACAGCTCTTCTGAGTCTGGACTGTTGGACTTCCTCTCCTAGTCTCTCTTTTCAATTAACCCAGTTACGTGACCACCTATTAAAGAGCCATAGGGCGGTGGCTGGTCTCTTAATTCATGGAAAGGCTTTTCCGTTTGACTGTGGTTGATTCCCTTTGGGGACTGGAATCTTCTCAGACAGCGGTTACTTCCCCTAGCTTGACCCTGGAGCTGAGCGTGGGAACCTAGATGCCATTGTTGCTGCTCATCCCACATCTTCTGGCCACTTTTTTCTTTGCTGCCCCTCATCACAGGCTCCTCCTAGGGCCCATCATGAATGGTGCCCCTTCCCCAGAGGGGAAGCTTTGACCTGATTTACCCTTACCCAGCTGTAAACATTTAACTAGAACTTGCACCACCTGTGCCCCATTGGCCCCATTGGGACATTTCAATAAGGCAGGCGAAAACCCCAGGGGATTGGTTCCCAATGCTCTTTGACAGATGGATGTCACTCATTATGCCCTCTTTGGCAAGCTTAAATATAATACATGTAATTATTGACACCCATTTCTCTTTTGTGTATGATTTGTCCCCAAAGAGGAGAAGGCCACACAAGCGATCAAGGCACTAAAGACAGTCATGCTGGTTATAGGGGTACCCTGGGCAATAAAAACTGACAATGGTACAGCTTATGCCTCTCAAACATTTAAGGACTCCTTACATAGCTAGAAAATCAAACACTCAACAGAGATTTCCTATAATTCCCAAGGCCAGGCTATTGTGGATAGAATAAACCATTCCCTAAAAGGAGAGCTGGCCAAGATCACCTCAGAAAATAAAAAGGATCCTCACCAAGTCTTGGAGGAGGTCCTCTTCAAAAAAATTTCTTGGCCTTTGATGAGGAGGGCATTAGCCCTATTTATAAACACTGGGCTTCCTTCCCCAAGGAAACTCCACTTCCACTAGTAAGATGGAGGGGTCCCCTAACTCTTGCCTGTTAACAAGAGGGTGAGGTTATGCTTGTGTGTTTCCACAGAACCAAATCAAACCAATATGGGTGCCGAGTCAAGATATTTGGTGAACCACAGACCAGGAAAACATCCCAGATGACTCCTCACTGTGCTAATGCTCCTACCCTACAATAATTGAACTGCCCATATTCTGGGATTATTGTATTTCTCATATCTGGCTGTTTGTTAGAGGGAAAACGAATTTATTCATTTAGATGAAAGCACCCTGGGCTAATGATTCGATAAGCCCTAATGAATTTTCCTGCAGAAATCCCACCCAGGTCAATAGGCCAACGTTTGGCAATTGGCCCCTCTATGGAAATCATGCTTTCATAGACTTTAGACTTCTCTTATTCTTACAAGGATGCAATTACCATAATGGAACCTTTAAGAGCAATAAATCATTTGAGGACTCTGTCCAAATAACACCAAAACCAAATTTTACTTTCAAAGGTACACCTATCTGTGTCAAGCTTCCTTTCTTCCTGTTACTAACCAATGCTAACAGATATAAACTTCACAACAAGCCTCTGCATGCCGGTTGCCTGCTGGAATCCTAAAGAAGCCTCTCCTGTGGTCCTGGTATGTATTCCAGCATTGTTAAAGATGCCTGTCTTCAATGTTACCCATTACCATAAGGTAGAGCTTATGAGTCCCGCTAGAATAAAGAGAGACTTTGGAATAACTACAGCAATCACTGCAGTCATCTTCCTTGCCGTAGCTGCAGCCCTCAGCACACAACAGTTATTTAATACTTATTTTCATATGGCCATTATAAATTTACAACAACAAATTGATTTATTAGATGAAGAAAATACAAACCTTTCACTGTTTGGTAAGGGCCAATTGTGATCCTCGATTTCAGTCCCTTTGCTTAACTCCATATCAAGTTTCTAACATGTCCTTGGCCAGACAGCAACTAAGAGATAGCTTATTGTGACTATGGAATCAAAAGTTTGTTAATCCTATACAATTTAACCCAACACGGATCCATCTGCTAGACCTTACTACACCCTTTGGCCAAGTATGGGATAGCATAAATCCCTGCTAGACCCCTCTAAACTTGTTGCATGGTGTCTTATTGGATGGGTAGTGGTGGCTAATATTTCTGCTTTAGTGTCTTCTACAGCTAAGATCCTGACAACAGTAGGTAAACAAGGCAGCACTCCCGGTGTTAATGGCTATGGAGTATTCTGGACCAAAATCTCCAGGGGAGGTGCTCCATACTTGATTAACACAAACAAAGGAAGCCATCTAAAGCCTTAATTTGTCTAAAAGTCTCCTCCTGTTTCTGACTTTTTGGAACCTTCTGGAAACCCAACCCTTGGAGGAATGGTAGTCAAAGAGGGGTAAGAATCTGCCTGGTAGGTCAACCTAAGACAGGTACAGCCCAAAGTGCTGTGGGGTGTCTGACGTGGGTTATGAAAATCCATAACTCCCCCTAGGTTTCCAGATAAAAAAAAATAAAGTAAAAAGGGTGAGATAAAGCAGGGCAATAGCTCTAGCACAAGCAAGCACATGCAAACTCACAATGAGTGAGCAAAATTGGCCAAGACGACCTGTCAGCAGACCAAAAGCACAGTAACTAATGACACATGTTCCCAGCCTATCACAACACACCAATAGTGACTGCCAGTTTCAAAAGGACCAACCAGAAATGTTCCTGTGGTAGCTTAGCTTCCCTAACCCCATAAAACCCCCCAACCTGTCTTCAATAAAGAGCTTCTGTATTGGAATCTACCAGAGTCCATGCCATTGACTGCACATCTTCTTCCCCCTGCCTCCCAGGGAATAGGGACCGCACAACAGGCAGCAGCAATAAGCCCACAAATACTGCACACTGCACACAGAGACAATTAAACTTTCCACCAAGTTCAACTATCAGCTTAGGATGGAACTTGATCGCCTTGAATCACATTTGCAGCAGCTTGGTTTTTGTTCCATTCTAGAATCAGAAAACTGACAAGGAGGAAAATCCCTTCATAATTTTCTGCTTCACAGAAAAGTCTGTCAGGTATGCTAGGCCTATAGACTGAAGATGTATGCCCCAACTTTACAGAGGAACTTTGTGTTACTGTCCAGGCAGCCAATTATTTCTGTCATTGCTCACATTTTTGGAAGTCATTTGCATTTTCTGCTTACCAGTTAATAATGTTATTTCATTCTTGTGTCTCTGAGGGAGTTGAAGACTAGATAGTTATGGTTATAGTTTTCTTTGTTTACTTGGTACAAAAAGCAAATTATAATAGAAATTAAATTAGGTATAAGACTTTGGATTCACCAAGATAGGACAGATAAGGAATATTTTCTCTGAATTTATCATATTCAAATGACTTAGATATTATTGATATATTTATTGCCTGTATATATTATATATAGTTATTATACTTATTGTATATAATTTTTCTTATATTAGCTTAGTCTTCTTTTTTATTTTAGACAAATGTAGTAGCATTTCATTTGTATTTCTCATCTTGCTTCCTCTGCATCTGGGTGATGACTGCAGGCTGCATCTTTCCTCTTCCCAGAATTCTCCTGTTCTCATTACTTCACCTCTTCTTCCTGCCTGGCTACTGGCCAATCAGTGTTTTATTAAATTTAATTGTATTAAAACAGTACATCTGACAAATCTTACAAAACTTTGTCCCACAGCACAGGATCACCATTTTCGGACTGAGGTCAAGGCAAGAGCCAGTGACTGGCTTCTTTGCTTTTTTTGGTCTTCAGGTTAAACCCCTGTTGGGGGAGGCTGCTGCATTTGTTTCCTGGATGCCTCAACTCCCAAAATAATCACATATAAATCTGTATTAATTGTAATATTGTTTGGACAATAGCTTATTTTTAACTATTTCTTATATCTTAAATTAGCACATTTCCATTATTTTGTATTTTACCATGAGGTTTGTGGCCTTCCAGGAAGGTTCTGGCTAGCAGCTCATGTCTTTCTCCTCTGGTGGCTACATGGCTTCTCTCTGACTTCACCTATTTTCTCCTAGCATTCAGTTTAATTTTCCTGCCTAGCTTTATTCTGTTAAGCCATTGACCAAAAACAGCTTCTTTAGAAAGCTATTGTTAGACAATGGTAATAAAGCATATTCACAGCATGAAGATGTGGGTAAGGGTGGTTGGGAAATGTACTAGCCGCCTCCTGCAATGAATGAGTGGCCTCTGCCAACAGAATGGCATACAATGTGTTCTGAAATATTTGGGGCTGATGCCCGCCACCCACTTTGGGTCCAGTTGCTCAGGTGCCAACTTGGGGTCAAGAGAAAAGTAGCTGAGACTATGCCAACAACTCAGCAGCTACCATGTGGCAAGCAGTGGGATTGGGTCTGCTAGGAGTGCACAGGCAGAAAAGCATGGTAGATTTCTATCGCCATACACAGAAATATTTCTAGACTGAACAGTGCCCTGCATGGCATATTTAACTTTTACTAGGATGAAAAAGGTTTATATGCTGAACCATGCTTTCCCAGAGTTGAAGTGGTGAGGATGGTTCCCACCCAGCAGTCTCAGAGAGAGTGAGCATGCCTCTGCCATGTTGGACTGGGTGGACCAAGCAGGCAGGATCACAGAGTTTGTCTTAATCATGACTGCTTAGCATTAAAAAAAAATAAGTGGTCCTGGTCAGAAAAGGATTATGGCTATGCGATAAAAATAGATTCAGATGAAAAATACCTCTAAATGGGTAACAGTGTTGGATAAATGTATATAGGCTTGAGAGAGAAGAAAAAAGTATAGACAGTAATAATATAAGACAGTCATGGGTTAAAGAAGTAAAGATAATAAAATAAAAAAAAACGTGTAGAAAAAGTCATAGAGTAACAAAGATAAGCCACAGAAAGAGAGACTATATACAAAAAGTCTGGATTATGTGTATTATTATGTTTTCTTTGAAATTTTTGACTGTGAATGAGCTAAGTACAGAGAGAGAGAGTTCATTGTACATGCTGCTAAGCTAAACAAACACATATACTTTAAAGGTATCTTGACGGCAAAATTTGGGTTGAAGGATATGCTATTTTAGAAAAAAGTTCTGCTTTTGTTTTCATAGAGGATAAAAACCTGTAGAAGCTTTCCAGACTAATGTGGTTTGATGGACCAACCCCCCGCCAAAAGGTCACCATGAACACCCCCAAAATTTACTTTGCCCAGCAAAAAGCAGGAAGAAGTTTGGAGAGAACTGCATACAAATCCCCAAATATTGTTTATAAATGTTTGTTTTTATTTAAAGGGGGATATGCTATAGGATGAATATTTTGTATTTATATTGATCCTAGATTATTGATACAAATTTAAGGTCAATTTTGTTATATGTATATTTCTGCTCTTAATTAAGGTATTGTGTTTGGGCAGCTCATTTAAAAAATGTAATGTATAATTAAGACATACAGGTTAATTGGATAGTCATCTATAATAGTCAAATTTGTAGTTATGTTAGTCAAGTTTTCTAGATATATAGAGATATATATTTCAGTTAGATAGATAATATTCAAATCTTTCAAAGACCTATGGAATATGGCATTTAAATGTTATAAGAACTTAGGATTTTCATGACAAGGAGACTCATCTGCTCCTGGCAGTATCAATCTACTTCAAGAGGATGATGGGCATCAAAGAGGCTCTTTATGGAATTTGTTAGCCATTTGGGCAAGAAACTGCTCTTGCCTAGACTGCTTGATATGCTATATAAACTGGACATGCAGAACTCACAAAAAATGACTAATGAACTTGGATAAAGGTGAGACTGTCCTTCAGGATTCCTAATTCATGAAAGTGTCTGCAAGACATTCTTCAGGACACAGAAGAAAGTGACTGACAAACTGCCAATATAGGAGGAACTGTCATTGAAAATTCCTGATTCATGGGAAAGTCTGCCAGATACTGTGGCCCTGTAGGTTGAAGATAGATGCTGCAATGGTACAGAAGAACTTTGGGTGACTGTCCAGGCAGCGAGATGTCTCTGTCAATTTTAAAGTTTTGAAAGTTGCTTACAACGCACTTCCTGTTTACTTGGGTAATGTTATATCATTCTGGAATCTTTAATGGAATTAAAGAATAGATAGTTATAGTTATAGTTTTCCTTATTTATGATAAAAGATAAAGGAGATATAAACATTGTAATTGTAATTCTTGCTTGATACCTATACTGTTAAATGTAATTTTACTATGTTAAAGTTAAAACCTTCCTTTTTATTTAGACAGAAATGGGAAGGTGATGTGGAATTCCCCTCTGCATGCTGTGAATATATTTTATTGCCATTAAAGGTATGCAGGAAAACAAAGTCGAATGCTAGGAGAAAGTAGGCAGAGTCAGAGAGAAGCCATGTAGCCCCCAGAGAAGAAAGATATGAGCTGCCAGCTGGAACCTTGCTGGTAGTCCATAAGCCTCATGGTAAGATATAAAATAATGGAAATTGGTTAATTTAAGATAAAAGAATTATCCAGAAATACACTTAAGCTATTTGCCAAACAATATAACAATTAATATAGACTTCTGTGTGATTATTTAGGGAATCTGGGTGTCTGGGAAACAAACAAATAAGTAGCCTCCCCCAACAAACCCCAATTTCATGTCTCTGAGTTTTTGTTAATCGTGCATCGTTTATCTGGGTGGATTTTTGCCCTGAGGGAACTTTCCTTCACTCCACTGCAGGTCAGGCCTCTCCTTAGTTTCTGTCTCTCTCAGGACAAGCATTGGATGAAACATGGAAGTTTCCTGGTCCCCTTTTCCCCTTCAACTCTTTTTCAGTGTGGACCTTAATCAGATTGATTACTAACAACCAGATGACACAATCAATATTATGCTACCTTGAAATCTCATTTGCCAAAGAAATTATCCAATCACTTTTAAATTTAGCTTCGGACAAGTTCTTAGGATAAGGGCAGTGCTCAGCCATATTCTTTGCCAAAATATAAAAAGAATGGTCTCCATCTCAGTAATTAATACTATTCCCCTCTGAAACCTCTTGAGCTTGGTCTTTAGAGTCTATGTTGCTATCAGCATTGTTTTTTTTAGCTCCTTCTAGGATGTTCCATTTAGCTCTGCTTATAGAGTTCAATTACTAATGTAGTTAAAAGTTCCAAAGCCTTCAACATTCCTCCCAAACCAGCATGATCAAGTCTGTCATAATAGTAGTCAATGCTCTGGTGCCAACCTCTGTCTTAGATGCTTTTCTATTGTTGTGATAAAATATGATGACTGAGGCAACTTATAAAAGGAAGTGTTTATTTGGGCTTATGATTCCAGAGGGCAAGAGTGCATTACCATCATTGTAGGAAAACATGGTACCAGGAAGGCATCATATCAGGTGAGCTGAGATCTCACATATCAAACCTGAAACAGGAAACAGAGAAAGCAAAGTGGGGATGGTATGTGACTTTTAAAACCACAAATCCTGTCCTCAGTGACACAGTTCCTCCAGCAAAGTCACACTTCCTATGCCTCCACACATAATGCCACAAACTGGGGACCAAGTATTCAAATGCCCAAGACTATTGGAATAGCTTGTCCAAACCAGCAAAGCCCTCATCAGAGCCCAAAGCTGTGATCATAGAAATTACTAAACTGCCTTGCATTGAGCAAAACCAACCAGTCATAAAAATATGCATATGTGGTTGTTTCATTTATATTGTAGTTAGAAGAGGCTAAAATTTTCAGGTGATATGGGATTCCACAAGGCTGTGAATATCATTGGTTAATAAAGAAGCTGCTTTGGGCCTATTGCAGCACAGAAGAGGATCAGGCAGGAATTCCAAGCAGATAGAAGAGGAGAAAGAAGGCAAAGCCAGAGGAATGCCAGGTAGGTGCCAGAAGGAAAAAGACACCCACACACGGGCACCAGTAAACCACCAGCCTTGCGGAAAAATATAAAATAATAGAAATGGGTTAATTTAAGATGTAAGAGCTAGTTAGAAATAATCCTAAGCTATTGGTCAAGCAATATTGCACTTAATGGAGTTTCTGTGTGATTATTTTGGGTTGGGGCAGCCAGGAAACAAACTAGTGGCCTTTGCTAACAGAATTGGTGCACCAACATGCGCCAGCTACATCCACACAAAGCCTGAGAAAGCTTAAAGAGAAATTCTAGACACAAAAGGACAGAGTTCAGCACAGCTTCTTGGTAGTGGCATTTTTTGGATGGTCTTTTTTTTGCTGGCAGTCAGCAGGGCACCTCAGCTTTTTTATGAGAGGTTTTCCTGACTCAGTGTTAGCAGCAAAAACTAAGCAGCTCCTTTAATAAGGCTTCCTGGTTTTTTCTTAGTTATGATAAAAGATATAGTAGATATAAATATTATAACTGTAATTCTTGCTTAATACCTATTTTGTTATATGTAATTTTACTATGTTAAAGTTAAAACCTTCTTTTTATTTATACAGAAAAGGGGAGGTGATGTGGGATTCCCCTCTGTATGCTGTGAATACCATTGGTTAATAAAAAATCTGCTTTGGGCCTATTGCAGCACAGAATAGGGCAAGGCAGGAATTCCAAGCAGATAGAGGAAGAGAAAGAAAGTGGAGTCAGAGGGATGCTATGTAGCTGTTGGAGGAGAAAGATGTCTGTGCACTGGTACTAGTAAACCACCAGCCTCGTGGTGAAACATAAAATAATAGAAATGTGTTAATTTAAGATGTAAGAGCTAGCTAGAAATATGTTTAAGCTATTGGCCAAACAGCACTGCAATTAATACAGTTTCTGTGTAATTATTTTGGGTCTGAACAGTCAGGAAACGATCAAGTGGTCTCTATATACAGTCAGGTGTGGTGGTGTATCCATGTAATCCCAGAACTTAGAAGGCAGAGGCAGAAGGATTATCATACATTAGGGACCATCTTGGCCAATTTAGCAACTTCAGGCCAGCCAGGCCTACACAGAATGGCCATATCTTTTTTTTTAAGTGATATGTAATAGTATTCTACAACTATGATTTTAAAAAGTAGAATAAGAAACATTACTTTTAAAAAATAAGTTTTGATTTTAAAAATAAAAAAAAAACAATTGAGAGTAATATTTACACCTAGAATTGGTGGGGTGGGTGACAACACTCTTTGTCTTTACTTAATGGCAATTTCACCAGCATCCAATCTCTTCCTTTTCTTTACAGTCCCTGATTCTATTAAAGGAAGCTCAGTACCCCAGTACCATTTCTATCCTTAGTCTACCAAAGGAGAATCTGACATATAGTAAGAATTTATAGGTTGAATTTTAGAACAACACATGAGGGGATTATTATCCCCTTCACATTCTAGTCAATTATCTCATGACATTTGAATTGAAAATCACACTCAGAAGAGGATCCATCAAATGCTACTGGTTTAGAAGGGGGCAACGGTGTCAGAGCCTGAGGAAGTTTGTGCCCAGATTTTTGCTCCATTTCTGCTAGGCACAGCTATATAAGTGCATGCCCTAATACCAACTACATGTGTTCATTGCTGCATCTTTCATGAGGTTCTACACATCCCTTATCTCCTGTGCTTCTCCTTTGATAAAGTGGAAGATGCGTGGCATTGTGCACTGTCATTTCAGAGTGAACTTGCTGTATCTCTTGATGATGCCCCTTCCCACTATTAACACCATTTAAGACTTCCACACATTATAACTGTTGTGGCCCATGCATGAGTTAAAACAACAATATGCAAAAACATATCTCACAATCATGGAGCAGACACCCAGAATGCGGATGACACAGGCCTTCAAGGAAAACTAACCTCTTTACTGGTCCTTCTGCTTTTAGAAAAAAATATTTCTTGTTATTATCAAGACTTTCCCACATTTTACAAACCATGCATTGAAGTATAACATCATTCCTAAAAAGATCTCAGTTGAAACCAAATTCATAATGATCTCTGCATTGGATGGGAATGGGTGGGACTCATAGAGGACTCTGGACATGAATGGGAACCAAAGAAGAAGGAAAGGGGCTAAAAGGGTGAGGGAATGGTAAGCCCACAGACAAATTATGCCAGTGTGACCTCTTGGTCTAGAGCAAGCTTGACTGGCACTTCTGAATCTCTCACTTGAACCCCAGATTGTAGGAAGCACAGGGCTCCCTGAGAGAGCCAGTCAATACATCCAGCAGGACTTCTCCTCTTGCTGCTTTTTCTCTCTTTGACAAATTCATTCCTCTTTCTCATGGTAATGGAGGGGTTTCCCACCACCACACTTTCTGCTTCTTGTGTGTTTCTGGTTTTCCCAGGGCTACACTTCTGTTTGGGGAGAGAGTTTGGCTTCTGGGTCCTTCTGACATATCAGGCTGAAAAGTAAATTTGAGCCAAGAGTTCTTCTGCTTCATTTTGGTTATTTCTGAGAAGCTGGTGTTTTCTGTTCACAGAGGAAATGGGAAATTTCAAAACCCTCAACATTATCAAGTTGTCTGGATATCAGTGAGAAAACAAAAATCATGAATTATTTCTCAAGTGGTTTGAATAATTTGGTTTCAATATCCTCTACCCCCTGGGAATAATAACAAAAAAAATGCCACTTGCCTTTAGAATCTTTTTTTTTTTTAAATCAAAATATCTGAATCTCTGTCAGAGAGGTTCCATAGAAGTGGTTCAGTGCCACAGGGTTCTGTGGGGAAAAGGTCAAATTATAACTCCACAACAAGGTGAGGGGATAGATGGATGGATGGATGGATGGATGGATGGATGGATGGATGGATGGATGGATGGTTGAAAAAGCCAACTGGCAGCTATAGACACTAAATTCCACAGAACAGTACCTATTAGTCATGTATTACTATCCTAGCTTGGTAACCAATTCTACATCTAACTAATGTTGAGGTTTTCTTTGATTATAAAAGTAATATGATATCATCATAAAAATCCTTGAAGAAGAAGTATAGTAAAGAAAAATTAAAATTTCATGCACCTATTTTACAGAAAAGCCTTCGTGCTAAGGGAGGTAGGACATTGGTGCTCTCATGAGATCATACATGTTACACAGCTGCTCTCACTGGGAGTGGACTTTGATATTTAAGAAGCTTGAACCAGGCCCAAAGGCTCACTCTCTTTTCCTGCTGCCTGCCTATCCCCTATCCAGATGTAGAAGTCTGAGCTACTACTCCAGCACTGTTTCTGCCTATGTGATAATGAACCAAACTGAATTGTAAGCCATCAAGAAGAAAGAAAGAAAGAAAGAAAGAAAGAGGAAGGAAGGAAGGAAAAAGGAAAGAGTGAAAGAAAGAAAGAAAGAAAGAAAGAAAGAAAGAAAGAAAGAAAGAAAGAAAGAAAGAAAATATTTGTTGCTAGTTGGTGCTGTTATACATTTACAAATTGACATTCTAGGAATTACAGATTAGTTGCCCCTCAAACTAAACATTGCTTTGTTAACTTGTTGCCTTTTTTACTTTTGACTTCTGTGGTTATAGCATGAATTCTAATTTGTATTAATAATAAAATCCTAGAATCAGATATAAGGGTTAATGCTGAAGATCAGAGAAGCAGAGTGGCCAGCCACTAGAGAGTTCTTTTACCTCTAGCAATACTCAGAACAAAGGTGTGGTCCTGTCCTCATACTGCATCTCCAGACTGTATCTATCTCCACCAAACCTCAAACTGCAACTGTCTCTACCAAACCTCAGACAACAATGAGTTCCTGTCTCCTCTTGCCTTCCTCTCTCTGTCCAGTCTTATCACTCCTGGCTCCACCTCTCTAGTGCTGGGATTAAAGGCATGGGATCCCAGGTGCTGGGATCACCTTTGTGTGAGCTCTGTTTCTTTTATAGACAGATGCAATCTTGTATAGCCCAGGGGTGGCCTTGAACTAACAGAGATCCCTCTGCCTCTGTCTCCTGAGTGCTGGGATTAAAGGTATGTGCCACCACTCCCTGGTCTCTAGTGGCAATATTCTCTACTCTGATCTTCAGGCAAGCTTTATTTGTTTAAACACAAACAAAATATCACTACATGTGATCACATGAAAGAAAAATGAAACAAGTCTTAATTTTTACTCTGATGTTCATATATGGGGATAATGGTGTATCCAAGGGCTTTTTCCTTTCTATAGGGTTCAACATGGATAGAGGGCATTGTGGTTCAGACTCTTAACACATATTGGCTGTGTTGCCCAAAGAAAGAACCAAAGGGTGTGGACCACAGAAGTGATAGGGGAACTGGCTATTCCCTAGCTTGTGGCTCCTCAAAATTGTGAAGAGAGGTAAGAACAAAACTTTGATCATCTTTGATGGAAATTTGACCCATACAGACTCTGTAATCTGTGACTTCACGTGGGGTTTGCTTCATGATTTCTATTCCCTAGATAGCTAGGGAGTTGGCACCATGTGCCCTTGTTGGGGAACCAATACCAAGTTTTCAAGTCCAGCATGAGGAAGAACTGACTGAGAGTTTGTCTCACTGCCCTTGGCTAGTGTTGGCTTCAGCCAGACTTCCTTTCATGTTGACAAATGAAGAAGTGAACATGTCATACTGTGCCATAAACAGTACTGTGACAAATGATCCTATGTAAATACATAGGTTTTTTAGCAGTGACCAGCCCCCTTGTTTCACAGAAAGCCTTTTCTCTCTGCCCTTGTATGGTCTTTCTTCTGTATCAAAATTGCCCTATTTCTTGTTTATTTGTTTTAATGAAACCAATACGGTTAAATTAAACTGTTTTTATGTTGCTGTGTAAAATACCCCAATAAAGGCAACTTAAGGAAGAATAGAGTTATTTTGGCTCACAGCTCCAGAGGGCTGCCATCCACCAAGGCAGGGAAGACGCAGGCAGTAGATCTGGAAGAAATGGCAATAGGAACCAGAAGATGGCTTGTCACGTTGTATCCATAGCCAAGAAGCAGAGTGAAAACTGGAAGTGCTGTCAAGCCATAAAGCCTCAAGGCCCAACTTTCGTGAGCTACTTCTTCAAAGGTCTCCACCCCTAAAGGTCCCACGACTCCCTCAAACCCCATGACCATGGTGAACATGTGTTCTAATGCCTGAACCTCGGGAGGGGGGTGTCACATTTAAACCATAATACCATTGACAGGAATTCACTGTTCACCTTTCCCAAATGAAGTCATAGCCATAGAACATTGAGGTAAGAATATCAGTAACAATGAGAGGAAACAGAATTCAGCCCACGAGACCTTGGTAAGTCGCAGAGAATATGCCCCTGCACTTTGTTCTCAGATCAGTTCCCCAGGGACATCACTGCCCTGTTCATTGTTAGAATTAACTCCAAGCACCAAACAAATGGAAGGATAGGAAGGTGGCAGAGGGCTTTCTCAGTGCTGGGCTCTTGGTATTTGCTCAGAAATACTGGTTAATTATCAACTAAAGTGTTTGCTGTGATTTTTTTTCAATACATTTACATAGGAGAGATAGGCACCTGAGCTCAGCTAGACTGATGTGGGATTCCCTTCTGTATGCTATGAATATGTTTTATTACCATTGGTTAATAAAGAAACTAATTTGGCCAATAGCTAGGCAGAATAGAGCCAGGTGGGGAATTCAAGCAAAGATAGAGGGAAAAAGAAGGAGGAATTGGAGAGATGCCAATAGCTGCCAGAGAAGCAAGACATGAGGTAACAAGCCATGAACCTCATGGTAAAAATACAGAATACTAGAAATGGGTTAGTTTAAGTTGTAAGAGCTAGTTAATAATAAGCCTGAGCCAAACAGTTTGTAATTAATATTAAACCTCTGAGTGGTTATTTGGGAACTGGTGGGCAGGAGAGAAACTTCCAGTTACACTGGACAGAGTCGTGTTCATGGGCAGGCACAGTCATGTCCTTAGGTTCCTCCAGCCACCCAAGGGACAGATAAGCTCTTATTTGTCAAGGGTCCTGCTGCTTTCCCTTGTCCAGCTTCCACCAGGCAGCATTTGCCAAGACACCAACCTCTTTTTCCCACAAATCCCACTTTGGATGTTGGTGCCTGCCTTCTGCTGCAAATGTGTTGTTTGAAAAGTGCTGATGCTTCTTTTTTGGCAATGCCAGGATCTGGTGCCAAGGCTGCCCATTTGAGCAAGCTCTCACTACATACCAGGGCTGCTGAAGATGGACCTAGAGCCAACCAAACACAGGAAGTGAAGCCCTGGGCATCAGCCTTCTCTCTCTCTCTCTCTCTCTCTCTCTCTCTCTCTCTCTCTCTCTCTCTCTCTCTCTCTCTCTCACGCACACACACACACACACCAGAAACCCCAATCAGTACTCAAAGAAACTTTTAAAAGGAATAAAAATCATTCAATCTCTTTGATGCTATTCAAAGGTTCCTTTTAAATCGGAGACAGCACATTCTAAATTCCTAACACATCTGGTGTCACCAGCTTTCCCCCTACCCTCTAAACCCTCTTAATTCCATAATTTAGCAGGTCTGAAGACACAGAAAGGTCTCACTAAGGTATAATTGGGTATCTTGCCCGATTCGAGTTGGATGTGATGCCCATCTTAGCCTGGTGACTGGTCCCCTGAGCAGAGAGAAAAGGTTTGGTGGCAGGGGAATGAGGACTCAGCCTTGGACGGGAGAGCAGAGCTGCCTGTGGGAAAATGTTTGCTATCCATTCTGCCCTGACACTCCAGGAGCAGAGCACAATTTCTTTTGTGATTGGAGGTAATGTAATCTACAAGAAAATCAATGTAGGCTGACAGGAGCCTCACCCAGCTGATCTGCAGACCAGGGACCCTGAATCACAGCAGGCCGAAGGCAGGTGGCAGCCAGGCTGTTTCTGCTGCCTCCGGGAGAGGGTAGCTTTGCAGAGCTCACACCCCAGGGTGCTTCTGACTCCCAGAGAACCTGAGGACTGACTGAGCAGCCCGGGATGGAGCAGCAAAGAAGGGATGGTAGTAAAGAGGCAGGCACATCCTGCAGGACTCCTGCAGGGAGACTGGAGAACCTGGGACTGTAAAGACAGAACTAGAGGGAACTAGGTGGACTAGCATACACAGGCTTCAGTGTCCAACCACTCACCTTATCACTTCCTACTTTTTAATTTAAAAATAAAGTCAGACTATGTTCCCACCCACCACTCCAACACATCCATGCAAAAGAATTCTCCAGCATAAAAAAAAAAGCCGGAGACTCAAGGAAAAAAATAACTCTCAACACCCCAAAAACATCTGTGCATCTGCTGGCCTCTCTGCCGCTTAGTTCAGCTGACTTCAGCACCCCCACAGCAGCAACGGCAGCAGTTAGCAGGTGTCACCCCAATATGGCTGTGTACTGCTTCTCCTGATCTGGAGACATAAATCAGAATAATAGGTCCGTGCTATCCCTGCCCCACAGGTCCCCTTCATCGAAGTCACAGCACTGACAGCCTTCTGGCTCCTGGCTGTTTGCCTTTGAGCACTATAAACACCACTCCTTAACTTTGGGAATGCTTTTCTGGAATCCACATAACTTCTCTGTGGAGGCATAGCATACGTGTATCTGACTGTACAAGGCATGTGGAACATGGCATTGGGGAAAGTAATGGGCTGAGATCCAGAAGGCAGACTTGGAGCACCGGGAGGACAGGAGAGTAGTAGCCTTTGCTGCTCATCACTAATCCCTGACATCAGCAGGTGACTGCGGAGGCCCAAGAGCGAAAGGCAGAGAGTAAGAACTCACAGATCCTTCTCACTGATAAGATAAACAGGTTCTATAGGGCGCTGCCTTTCCAGTCTCCTCTTCAGTCTTGAGGGTCTCCCGTCTCCCCTGCCAGCTTCCTGGCAAAGGCTGCCCACTTCACCCACCATGTTCCTGGCATAAACCTACGAGGCTAAAGAAGTGGTGACCTGAAGCTCGGCTTTCCAAAGCTTGGGGTCACTTCTGAACCTGAGCTTGGCTCCACTTTGCTTCCCCTGTTCAGTCCCCACTCTGCAGTGGAGCTGACAAGGGCTCTGGACTGCAGGACAGCAGGATCCAATAAATCTGAGGCCTGTCTAGGTGCTTCATTTATCAAGAGGCCTAATTTACCCGGGCCCTTTAGACTAATTGCAGATTTGCAGAAACTGCTGAGAGTGTAGAACCGTGCATTGTGAGTGTCCCTTGCCATATTTCTGCTAATGTGTTTCATCTGGAGTACATAAAGAGGCAGGGATGCTGATTTTAGACACAGCACTTTGGGGCTAATCCAGCTAAATGATTAGCCCTAAAATTCTGCAGTGATGTCATTTTCCCTACAGTGCTCTGCCGGTCGGCTTGTTTGCTTTATGGTGAGAAGTATGTGCTTCCCCCACCCCACCCCACCCCCAACTCACATCACAGAGAACTCCTCTCTCTCTCTCTCTCTCTCTCTCTCTCTCTCTCTCTCTCTCTCTCTCTCTCTCTCTCTCGGAGGCTGACACCAGGAATAGCACCAAGTCTCCTCGCTGCTTAACTCTGTTCAAGATGACCTGGGCTGCCAGCAGGGGCACAATAAGAGAAATGTCCCTTCTCTTTACAGACCCTAAGATAAATGCTTCTCTCCTCTGCTGTCCCACACAAACCCGTGAGTTTTGAGTTCTCCTTCTGAGTGAGGAACAGGACTGTAGTTATGGAGTCCCGGCTTTGTCCATAGTTGTGTGAGCACATGCTCTTGGCTCCGTCTGTCAGAATGCCAGTTTCCTCCTCTGCAAATAGACAAACTTTTTTTTTTTTTTTTTTTTTTTTTTTTTGCTGGATGCTTCCCAACAGCCAGGGAAGGGATTAGCATAGAACTCCGAGTCACGCTGCTCCAGTCCCTTGTCTGTCACTTCTTTACCTTACTCCCCTGGCCTTTTTCTGTCCAGGCATGGTCAATCAAAGCAGCCTTGCAGGGCTCCCCGACTGAGTGTTCTCCCAGTGACTAGCTCCATACTCTGTACACCACCGATACTCAGTGAATAATGACTCGCAGTGTGTTTGAGAACGAAAATCTGGGCTTGCGGTGTGGTCTTTTGGTGACTTTTACACTCTTTGAAGTTATTTTTTTTTCCAGTAAACGTATGTAACTACGTATTTTGCATTTGAGTATATAGACACAAATTCCTAAAGTCAATTGGACTGTCCAGGTTTCTTTGCTACATTGTGCAGAAGGGACGGAATATTTTCTTTCACACATTGCCCTGGCCTTCACAGATTATAAGTGCATATCCCATTTGATATTTATAATGAACCTTAACTACATGCTAAGTACCTGCCAGATACTCTAGTCTAAGCACTTCAAAGACAACAAACCATTGAGTCTTAACCACAGCTCTCCAAGGCAAATGCAAGATCACCTTGACTCTGAGAAGGCAGGAGTATATTGACTAGGTCAGTTTTCCCAAGATGCACAGCTGGTGGGTAGGAGACCAGAAGTTCAAATCTAGCCCCAGTGACCCCAGAGCTGGTCCTAGCAGCCAGGGCACTAACCAGAAGCAAAACCACCTAAGAGACACCTGCTAACAAGGTCACGATCTAGCAGTGGTTTTTTGAATCAGCGGCCTCCAGAGCTGATTTCTCAACCTTACAAATGCTGCTACTTCATAACTGTATTTTTGTTACTGTTAGGAAGATCTTGCTACTATTATGAATTGTAATATAAGTACTTTTTGGAGAGAGAGATTTGTCAAAGGGATTGAGGCCCACACATTGAGAACCGCTACTTTAGAGGATACCTTAATTTTGTTGCCCTGTTTGGAGGAAGAAGAACCTTCAATGTGAGCTTATAAAACCAATGTCCACAATGGGACTGCTGGGCCCATAATCTCCAGAAGCTGGCTGTGGTTCACTGCAGAATAAATAGGTTGTTCCTTAGACACCTTCACAAAGCCTCTGCTCTGCAGAAAAATGCTATAACACGAATCTTCAGCCCAAAGAAGAGTTAACTAGCAGCCCAGGAGGAGTGCAGGGTGAAGCACTCCCCTCCTCTGTGTTCCCAAAGTCTGGGTGCTAAGTCATCTCCGTAATTGGCCTGCATGGTGGGAGTATCTGTCCTGATGGCTCAGAGCCTGAAGCCGAGACACACCACCCAAAGCCACGGAGGAGGCAGCATTTGTCTTGAAGCTCCTATCTCCTAGCAAGAGCAGGGGGCACAGGCCAAATGACATGATGGATTCTTCACGCATCATACCATAAATTCACCAAGGGCCAGGCGCCATGGGTCTTGCCTGTGTCAGCATGCCAACATGCAGCCTCAGGACCATAACGTAGTGTTCTAGGGGGAGGCTGAAATTAATGAAGCTCTGGCTGACATTTTGAGCACGCACACACATATCTCAAGATTATCCCACAAGTATATTTCTTGTGGAGAGAGTAGTTTTTCCATATTAAAAGATGGTATTAACCTTCAATAGTCCATCACTTGCTTTAATCCTCTCCACCTGTAAATATTTCAGATAATAATATCGCATCGGTCGTGCCTGTGTCTTGCAAATGTGGCTTACGTCCAAACGTAGGAGGAAATGGCAGGGTTATAGGTGTTTTATTTCAAATATCCATCAAAACTAAAGTTGTGCATAAGAACACGTTGACTTTGGAGTCTTAAAGGTCTATGTTCAAGTCCTAACATTTGGGCTACTAGCCCAAGAGTGTTGGAAAAGTTGTTGGTCAGCTCCCCACCCACATGTATAGATCCCTACAAAAAAAAAAAAGCTTTTGGATAGTCAACCTGTCCAGAAGATTTGCTGGTTTGTACTTGCTTGCCCAAGGCTTTGACCATTTCTACTGCCTCAAGCATCCGCTGCGGTCCTCTTTGCCTGGCCTCTTTTGGCTTACCAACATCATTCATAAAATTAAAAATCATAAAATTCCCTCTTTTCCTGGCTTACGGTTGAGAGATCCACCACATTCCAGTCATGGAACAGAAACACAGTGCTGTCTGGGGTGTCTGGCCAAGGGTCTGGAACCAGAAGTGCAGGCTGGCAGCAAGAGTGACAACCGTTCCAATTGTAATTGCATGTTCATTTGACTTGTACCGAGGTTTTCAACCCTAGAGACAACTTTTAGAAGATAGATCTGTGGGCTGCCTCGTAGACACCTGGGTTTCCGGTTCTTCTGAGTGAGGAGAACTGGACAGGCAGAGCAGTGTTCACGCAAGCACCAGTCAGCAGGGCCTGTGACAGGCAAGGGGCTGTGCCCTCCAGATGGCCTGGCTTTTTGCTCCCAGTGCTTGGCCAGCATGAGCCCTTTCTGTTCCTTGAATACTGCTGTTTCCTTTGGCTTCTGTGTTAGCAGGATGGGTCGTAGCAGTGTCTAGACCTTCACTTCTGTGTTATGTCTGAAGCAGCAGCACCCAGGAGTGTATAGAAGTGCACAATCTCAGGCCCTACCAGACCTGCTAATGTCCGAATTCACATTTCAGCAAGATCCCCACCTGGTCAGTATGCACACACGACAAAGCTATAACCAAATTCAATCAGCTGCCTGCTTTTAGAGAGTAAGTTGTTCTGGAACACGGTGGCCATTTGTTTCTTTATTATTGATAGCTGCCTTCTCTTAGAAATGCAGAACTGAGTAGCTGAAATACCATCTAGGACTTGCTATCTGGCTCTTTATAGAGAGAATTTGCCAACCATGGTCTACAAAAAAACTTCAGGACACACTGCAGACTCTGCTGAAGGAACAGACACTCAGAATTCCATATCTGCCTCTTCTTCTTCTTCTTCTTCTTCTTCTTCTTCTTCTTCTTCTTCTTCTTCTTCTTCTTCTTCTTCTTCTTCCTCCTCCTCCTTCTCTTCTTCCTCCTCCTCCTCTTCCTTCCCCTCCTCTCCTCTTCCTATTCCCTTCCCTCCTCCTCTTCTTCTGATGAGAACTCTTTGCTTTCATTCTGAGATTCCTTGCATAGTAAGGGTCTGATCACCTTGCAGCCTCCCAGCTTTCAAGACTTTTTCTCCTTTTTAAATCTTTTCCCCATGATTTTTCCTCTTTTCCCCCTGTATTTGAGTCTTTCATCTTGACTCAAGTTTTTGCTCCACTATTTGGCTAAGAGGATAGGTGGGTCCCAAAGGCCCCACAGGCTGGTCCTGCTGGAAAAACAAGTCTTTCACCCACCCTGACCCACGGTGCTTCTCTATACCAATATGTTTCTAAAAGCATAGATTTCTCTTCCGATGTCTTATCTATATGTTCAGACCTCAGGACACCAAAGGCAAAGAAGAATCTTGCCACCGAAGGGCACCTGGCCATTCCAGACCACGGATGTGGTACCTAACTCACCTAAAGCATCTTGTACTTCTGCATTCACCATAGGGTAGAAAGCCTTTAAAAAAAACAGCATTGCAGTATGGATCAGTTTTAAGCCAAAAAAGTGTCTAGATCCATACACAATTTCCATATGTGTGTCTGATGGTTTTTCAACTGACCAGTCAACAAAGATTTTTCATCTTCAAAGTGGACCTCAGGGTTTTAGGAGGTTTGCCAGCTGGCAAGGTGTGCACCACATGGGCTAACACCCTCGGGAACAGGAGCTTCAGGTGGGCCTCAGGATTTGCACAGTCCCCGCAGCACAGCCCCACCCTCCTTGCTTCTAAGTGAGGAGACCAGAGACCCCAGGTCGTGCGGCTTTTCACTTGGGTTCTGCTGTCTCCTCCGCTGGCCTCAGGTTGACTCTTGGACTATTCAACTGTGGTTCCACAGGGGAAGATGCCACAGACCATCCTGAAAATTCTGGGTACTTCTGAGCCAGCAAAGGGTTCCCCAGCAAGTTCTTTAGTGCGTATACCTCTCTGTTGGGGAATCCCTCTTAGCATGTTTTCTGCTTCCCATTTCTTCCCTCTTTTCTGAGAAGCGTCTTCACCGTTCTCCTTTTTGTAACCCTTCCATCCCAGAAGATGCCCCTCAACTAACATCACTCTCTGCATTAATATCTACAGCCTTTTTGACTTTCCCCACGAATCCTGGTTTCCTGCGAACCCTTGAACCACTTCCAAATTCCTAACATCCAGATGTGAACATCCTTTGTATCTTGAAAATTACATAAAAATATATGTAGCAAATACAAGAAAAGAGTGGCCATATAGGTGTTAATTTACACTATTATGTACAGACTCAGCCAGGATGTCTTCTGACGGGAATGTTAGAAAAACGATGTGTGTAAGCCTCCAGATCTGGCATTTCCTCAGTTACTGACTATTGCGGAGCCAGTGAATGAAGGCAATAGTTGACAAAGACCTATACAAATAATAATGGTAAATTTTATGGCAATATTGTATTCTTAAGTTGTGAACTGTTTTGGACTAAGGTTTCCACACATCAGCTCTCTCATTCCTTATCATACGGCTGGGAAGATGACCCCGAGGATGGCCATACTGCACGTGAAGGAACTAGAACACACAAAGATTACATACAAATATGTACAAAGCCTCTGATAACACCCAGAGGCCTTATCATTTTATCATTTTACTACAAATGAATAGAGATATTTTTCCAGAAGCAAGGGATGTTGAGAATCTATTCAGAGACAAGGGGTTTTTTTTTTTTTGATTGTTTGTTTGTTTGTTTTTTTCTGATTCTCCACCAGACCTCAGCACTTAGCAAAGTGTCTGGAAGACAGTCAGTACTGGCCAGTACTTGATGAATCAATATCACTATCAGCATGAGCAGGACATCAGGATGGAGAAGGGAAGCATGAACATAACATAATATCAGAACAGGTTGGGAATGATCAGGATGTGTGGGTCAGCATGAACATGACATCAGGATGGGGGACAGCAGACCATGACATCAGGATGGGGACAGCAGACCATGACATCAGGATGGGGACAGCAGACCATGACATCAGGATGGGGACAGCAGACCGTGACATCAGGATGGGGACAGCAGACCATGACATCAGGATGGGGACAGCAGACCATGACATCAGGATGGGGACAGCAGACCATGACATCAGGATGGGGACAGCATGATCATGACATCAGGATGGGGACAGCAGACCATGACATCAGGATGGGGATAGTATGATCATGACATCAGGATGGGGACAGCAGACCATGACATCAGGATGGGGACAGCATGAACATGACATCAGGATGGGGACAGCAGACCATGACATCAGGATGGGGACAGCAGACCGTGACATCAGGATGGGGACAGCAGACCATGACATCAGGATGGGGATAGTATGATCATGACATCAGGATGGGGACAGCATGAACATGACATCAGGATGGGGACAGCATGAACATGACATCAGGATGGGGACAGCATGAACATGACATCAGGATGGGGACAGCAGACCATGACATCAGGATGGGGACAGCAGACTGTGACATCAGGATGGGGACAGCACGATCATGACATCAGGATGGGGACAGCAGACGTGACATCAGGATGGGGACAGCATGAACATGACATCAGGATGGGGACAGCAGACCATGACATCAGGATGGGGACAGCATGAACATGACATCAGGATGGGGACAGCATGATCATGACATCAGGATGGGGACAGCATGATCATGACATCAGGATGGGGACAGCATGAACATGACATCAGGATGGGGACAGCAGACCATGACATTAGGATGGGGACAGTATGAACATGACATCAGGATGGGGACAGCAGACCATGACATCAGGATGGGGACAGTATGAACATGACATCAGGATGGGGACAGCATGAACATGACATCAGGATGGGGACAGCAGACCATGACATCAGGATGGGGACAGCATGAACATGACATCAGGATGGGGACAGCATGATCATGACATCAGGATGGGGACAGCATGATCATGACATCAGGATGGGGACAGCATGAACATGACATCAGGATGGGGACAGCAGACCATGACATTAGGATGGGGACAGTATGAACATGACATCAGGATGGGGACAGCAGACCATGACATCAGGATGGGGACAGTATGAACATGACATCAGGATGGGGACAGCATGAACATGACATCAGGATGGGGACAGCAGACCATGACATCAGGATGGGGAGAGCAGACCGTGACATCAGGATGGGGACAGCAGACCATGACATCAGGATGGGGACAGCAGACCATGACATCAGGATGGGGACAGCAGACCATGACATCAGGATGGGGACAGCATGATCATGACATCAGGATGGGGACAGCAGACCATGACATCAGGATGGGGACAGCAGACCATGACATCAGGATGGGGACAGCATGAACATGACATCAGGATGGGGACAGCAGAACATGACATCAGGATGGGGACAGCATGAACATGACATCAGGATGGGGACAGTATGAACATGTCATCAGGATGGGGACAGCAGACCATGACATCAGGATGGGGACAGCAGACCATGACATCAGGATGGGGACAGCATGAACATGACATCAGGATGGGGACAGCATGATCATGACATCAGGATGGGGACAGCAGATCATGACATCAGGATGGGGACAGCATGAACATGACATCAGGATGGGGACAGCAGACCGTGACATCAGGATGGGGACAGCAGACCGTGACATCAGGATGGGGGACAGCAGACCATGACATCAGGATGGGGACAGCATGATCATGACATCAGGATGGGGACAGCAGACCGTGACATCAGGATGGGGATAGTATGATCATGACATCAGGATGGGGACAGCAGACCATGACATCAGGATGGGGACAGCAGACCATGACATCAGGATGGTGACAGCAAGAACATGACATCAGGATGGGGACAGCATGAACATGACATCAGGATGGGGACAGCAGACCATGACATCAGGATGGGGACAGTATGAACATGACATCAGGATGGGGACAGTATGAACATGACATCAGGATGGGGACAGTATGAACATGACATCAGGATGGGGACAGCAGACCATGACATCAGGATGGGGACAGCATGAACATGACATCAGGATGGGGACAGCAGACCATGACATCAGGATAGGGACAGCATGATCATGACATCAGGATGGGGACAGCAGACCATGACATCAGGATGGGGACAGCAGACCGTGACATCAGGATGGGGACAGCAGACCATGACATCAGGATAGGGGAACATCATGAACATGACATCAGGATGGGGACAGCAGACCATGACATCTGGATGGGGACAGCAGACCGTGACATCAGGATGGGGACAGCAGACCATGACATCAGGATGGGGATAGTATGATCATGACATCAGGATGGGGACAGCATGAACTTGACATCAGGATGGGGACAGCAGACCATGACATCAGGATGGGGACAGCATGAACATGACATCAGGATGGGGACAGCATGAACATGACATCAGGATGGGGACAGCAGACCATGACATCAGGATGGGGACAGCAGACTGTGACATCAGGATGGGGACAGCACGATCATGACATCAGGATGGGGACAGCAGACGTGACATCAGGATGGGGACAGCATGAACATGACATCAGGATGGGGACAGCAGACCATGACATCAGGATGGGGACAGCATGAACATGACATCAGGATGGGGACAGCATGATCATGACATCAGGATGGGGACAGCATGATCATGACATCAGGATGGGGACAGCATGAACATGACATCAGGATGGGGACAGCAGACCATGACATTAGGATGGGGACAGTATGAACATGACATCAGGATGGGGACAGCAGACCATGACATCAGGATGGGGACAGTATGAACATGACATCAGGATGGGGACAGCATGAACATGACATCAGGATGGGGACAGCAGACCATGACATCAGGATGGGGAGAGCAGACCGTGACATCAGGATGGGGACAGCAGACCATGACATCAGGATGGGGACAGCAGACCATGACATCAGGATGGGGACAGCAGACCATGACATCAGGATGGGGACAGCATGATCATGACATCAGGATGGGGACAGCAGACCATGACATCAGGATGGGGACAGCAGACCATTACATCAGGATGGGGACAGCATGAACATGACATCAGGATGGGGACAGCAGAACATGACATCAGGATGGGGACAGCATGAACATGACATCAGGATGGGGACAGTATGAACATGTCATCAGGATGGGGACAGCAGACCATGACATCAGGATGGGGACAGCAGACCATGACATCAGGATGGGGACAGCATGAACATGACATCAGGATGGGGACAGCATGATCATGACATCAGGATGGGGACAGCAGATCATGACATCAGGATGGGGACAGCATGAACATGACATCAGGATGGGGACAGCAGACCGTGACATCAGGATGGGGACAGCATGACCATAACATCAGGATGGGGACAGCAGACGTGACATCAGGACAGGGGTGCAGCACGAACAGAGATGCACTGTGTTGTAAGGAGTTACAGACTCTTGCCAAGACCTGGAACCATCCAGAAGGCATTGGAAATTGCTTTTATGGGCTCAGCCAGGACCTGAATCATAAGCTCTCAGCGGCGGGCTGGCTGCTCCTTTGTTTCCTCTTGTACTAGGGAAGGGGACCTTTATAGCTCATACTCCTTTGTGTTTCCTGTCTCCTGGCTCTGATGGGGCTTAGCTCCAGAGAGGCAACAGCAGGAAATCAGGACATGGGAGAAGGAAGTGGGGTTTTCATTTCCCAGCTCTCTTCCTACTACTGCAGGGCCACCATAGCTGTGGCTCCCCAGATGGCCCTCTCTTAGCTACCATCGCCTTCCCTTTCCTATCTGGAATTATTCCTTCCTTGCCTCAAATTCTCCATTTGAATGTGATACTTCCTGCTCAGATGCAGACTGGCACTTCATCTTCATTTAAACAGGGGGTTAAACATCCGCAGGACGTGATACAAGGGCAGCACTGTATCCCCCTTTCCACACATTTGCCTGGGGGACCACCCTACTGCTTAGGCTAGCCATAGGCAAGTTTTCTTTGAGCCAACTGGCTGTGGCAACCCAGATGTAGTTTGTCACATTTTATTCAAAGTAAAAAGTCTGGGCTGGACCACTGTGAGCCTGACTTTAACAATCCTATTACGACAAATCCCGCCCCTTCTGGGGTTCCACATCCAAATTATATATAAAAAATATGTTAATAATTTATTGCAAAGCCAATCTGTTCAAGATAGCTCCCTTTCCTCATGCCTTGCATCCTCGAAGGTTGGGGTATGGGTGAGAGGAATATATAAGACTTATGGGAATGTGGTTGGGAAGGGAGGGTCAGAATTCTCTCCAAAGGCAAAACTCCAGTTTCAATTACTTCCCCCAAACCTCAAAGCAAAAACGACTCCCAGCCCCAGGCTTTGCTTGTTTTCTGCCCAAGTCCAGTAAATCAGCCCATTCACAAGCCCTCAGCCCAGCATCTGATGAAACAGACCCAGGCCCTAAAGAAACCCAGGCCGAGAAAGCCGTCTTCAAACCCTTCAAACCCAGGCTAGTGCGTGCGAACCTTGGCCAACCTTTCCCAAGTGCTTGGCCCAACATGCAGGTCTGTGCCTGGTTTAGGGTTTCATAGTGGCAGTTTCAAAGCCGTCTCATTATTACTGATGACCGGGCTTGCTGAGAGTAATAGTGTTTTATAGCCCACTGAGCAGAGGGCCCCAGGAGCGATGGGGGATTTGCTGCCTCTGAACCCGTGCGAAGCACCAATCATGAAGTGGGCGGAGGCCACATGCTTAGCTGAAGCTGAATCATGTGGAGGCTGCAAAGAGCAGGCTGTCAGCTCCTATGCGCCCCTGCAGCAGCCTAAGCTGGAGCAGCGAACCAGGCATGGCCACGACACTCACTGCCAACCAGTTACAAGAAGCTGTGTTCAGATGCCGTGTATTTGGGGGCAGGAGGTCCCCAAATTATCAAGTGTCCCAGTGCCAAATCAATCTCTTTTTTTCTATTTTATTTTATTTTTAACTCTTTCAAACAAAAGTTAAATTGTCCATGCTGGCTTTGAATTTACTCTATAACCTAGGTTGACTGGGAATCTGTAATCCTCCTGCCTCAGCCTCTCTAGTATCTGGGAGTACAGACTTGATTATGAGGCAGATTATGAGGCCCTGTGTGTGTTTGTGTGTTTGAGTGTGAAATGTCTCCCGTAGGCTCGGGGTCCATCTTAGTCCTCAGCTGGCGGTTGCTTTGCAAAGGCTTAGCAGATAGAGCATCATTGGAGGAGGAGAGTAACGGGCAGACACAGATAGGCGTGGGAGATTTAGCCTGGGCCAGTATTCCAGACTGAGCATCCTCCAGAGAGGAGCTGCGTCTCCAGGATACCTTTCCAACCCTGATGGACTGTATTCCTTTTATTACAATCCCAAATAAATTCTCCCTCTTTAAATTGTGTCCCATGGGTATTTGGTTACTCTTTTTTCCCCCCAGTGTTCTACTTTGGGGGTCAAAGCTAGGGCCTTCCTTCCTCCCTCCTTTCCTTCCTTCATTCCTTCCTTTCTTCCTTTTTGTATATGTGGAGGTAGGGGAAGAGAGCTCATTTGTATACTGGGCACATGAGTGCTAGGAATGAAGAAAAAGGTTGAAGTCTAGTGTCTACTATTAACTCTCTCTACTTTATTTACTCTATGTGAAGCTTTGTCACCCAGTGGATCTAGACAGTCACCTTGCCCTGAGGATGTCTGTCTCTGTCTCTCAAGCACTAAGATTATGGGTGGGTCATCTGGCCCACCTGGCTTTTATGTGGGTGCTAGACAACCAAATGGTGACCCTCAGAGCTGCACAACAGGTGCTCCAACCCCTGGGCTGTGTCCCCAGTCCATACCCACCTGTGCCTGCCCCAGCTACCCTCCTCCTCCAGCAACGCTCTATCTGCTAAGCCTTTCCAAAGCAACCACCAGCCTAGGACCAACCTAGACTCCCATGCCTATGAGAGACATTTCACACTCAAACACATAAACAAACAGAGATTAAGTCTTGTTTTGAACAGAATGGTCCAGGTGATGAACTCAAATTCCCCAGCCCTAGACAAAATCTTATAATAGAAAAGAGGCAAAGATTTCCTGACCCCAGAGTCAGAGCCAACCTCACCACCTTGTATGGGGGTGGAGAGATTCATACTCAATTTTACATTCTATACCTTGGTTATGAGATATGGAAACATCAAAAGCAGGAGTGAAGTCTATATATAATCTCATGGTCTGTATATACAATCTCTACACACAGTTCAGGAGGTAAAATGCTCCTGTACCTCAAGCATGAGTTGACAGTTTGGAGACCTTCTGCTAAAGGAAGAGAAGATGCATGACTTCCAGTGACGGAGGCAACAGTCACTGGTTACATGGTTTAAACTCCTTAAGTTACCGGCTCCAGATATGGCCAGCTCAGCAACTCACACCATGGAGAACCCAGGTGCTCTCCTCTCTGCTGTCCTCTGTGTGTGGCTTGGTCTTCAGGTTAGCTCTTTTAGTGATTCCAAAAACGTCCACAATTCTTCTCGGTGACACACTTGGCAAGAGAATGTTGGAAGAAGACACAATTCCACTTTGTAAGAACAAACGTAACCTTTCCTAGAAATCAGCAAGTTGACACCTCTCACTGGCTGAGACCAAGTCACATGGCCTCTGGTAACCAATCACCAGACAGTGAAAAAAAAAGAATAGAACTGGTGTATGCTCAGGATGCACCCTAGAGCTTGTCTAGGATTCTTTCTTTGAGGGGTTGGTGTTGGAGCACTGACAGAGGCAGGTAGCAGGCCCTTGTGGGTAGTAAGCAGTGACTGTCAAATACACATCCTCTCTCTCTCTCTCCCTCTCTCTCTCTCGCGCGCGCTAATGTATGCTAACACAATCCTGGAACTTTGGATCATTCCCAATATCAGTAACCTCTCAAACTGTCAACTATGCAGAAATTTGTGTTACTGCTTTCTTAAACTAAAAAACGAGTCTTGTATTCTTTACTGAATGTGATAGTTTTTTTATACTGACAACATAGATATCCGAATTGTTTTTCTTCCATGAGTATATGTAGTAGCCATTAGAGGTCGACCCACCTTTACCTATTCATGTATTTGTGAAAGACATGTCGATCGTTCTAGATTTTATTGTGTTGTAAAGGTTGCTCTGATTGGACATTGCTGCACAAGCATTGGAACCACTGTAGGTCATTATTCCTGTAGGAAAGCTGCCCAAGGTAAGCATTTTTTAAAGATTTAGCACCTGGACTGGGGATGTGGCTCAGTAATAGAGTGCTCCCCTAGCACAGACAAGGCCCTGGTTGGGTTTGAAATCTCCTGCAGCGAAGAAAAACTGCACGAAAGTATAAAAGGAAGAAAGGCAACACTACACGGCCACTCCCTTGCATCAGCCTCCCCTTCAGTCACTCTTCGTCACTGCAACTTGTGTTAGAACCCTGTTTATTTTGTTTTGTTCTGTCTGTATTTCTTCACTGAATCTGGATATATTTCCAGTGCTTACAGGGCATCTGTATTTCCTAGGTGAATTGCCCTCTTACACCCTTGCCCATTTTTTCCTCTCTCCCAGTCCACTGCCAAGCTAAAATCTGTTTCTCTTATTGCTTTCCTGCCATTTCAACCCTCTGTGGTTAGGGCTTCCCTGACATAGCTCTATTCCCATGAGGGCCATAGCTCCTTCCACCCCAAGACACGGATTTTCACCTCCAACAGGAGCCTCGGGGACCAACAAGAGCCACCTTGTTCTTCTGGCTCTTTGGCACCCCCACCCAATCATGCAAACGTTGCACTCTCTCTCCCCATGCTGCTCTCAGAACTGGCTCTGCGACTTCTTGGATGCTCATCAGTGTCTGTAGAGGGCTCTCACACTGCTCCTCTGGCTGGCAGTAGAAAACCAGTATTCACAGGGAACCTAAGTCCTGTTGTGGAGAATAGGCATCTCTACAAGGACAGCCACACTGACCCCTGTAAGATATTGTCTCTTCTATGAAACTCTGACAAGACTTGATCATGGGGGTGGCCAATGCCTGGGATAAGCCTCCTGTCACCTGATACCTCCCTCAGCATCAGATGTGAAGAGAAATGGAACTTGCCCCCCCCCCCCCCGGCTACCTCCCATCTTGGTTCTCCCTCTCTCTATCATCACTGATCCTCAAACTCCAAAGCCACATCTATGCCAACAATATAACTAGGGCAAGTAAGTTACTGAATCTCTCTGACCTTAGGTTATTCACCTGAAACACAGAAATGATGATTATGGTCAACTTGACACTAGGGGTAAGAGCTCTAGGCATACCTGTGAGGCATTGTCTAGATAGTTTATGGGCCTGCACGTGATGGAGTCTCTTAATTGTGTTATGAAGAGAGGAAGAACCCTACTGAATGTGGGTGGCACCAGTTTATGGTTCCTTGACTATCCCCTGTGATGAACCACAACATGGACTGGCGAGTCAAACTTTTCTCCATTAAGTTGCTTTGGTCAGGGTATCTGAGCACCACTATGGAAGAGAAACGGATGCAGATCATAACAATGGCTCCCTGTAGGATTACTGTGAGTTCCTAGACACTCACCACTCGGAGGCAGGCCTCTTACATGACAAGTTCTTTCACGAGTCTAGTATTATTTTCATTACCAACCAATGCACATGGCTGAGCACTCTCCCCTCTTTGGGCCTTGGAAGGTCATCCCCTAGGAGTGCAGTTTAAAACAGGAGGCAAAAACGGAAACTCTGGGGCAGAACCAAAGAGGGCTAGGAGGAAGGCAGGCCAGCAGAGAGACCTAGCGGCATCATTAGGGAAGGAGGGTTGTGGTAGTTTGAATGAGAATGGTCCCCATAGGCTCCTATGTTTGAATACTTGGTCCCCAGTTAGTGGAACCATTTGAGAGAGATTATGAGGAGGTGTGTGGCCTTGTTGGAACCGGGTGTGCTCCTGGGAGGAGGCTTTGAGGGTTCAAAAGACTTGCCATTCCTAGTGTGTGCTCTCCACCTCGTGATTAAGAATCAAGATGTGAGCTCTTAGCTTTTCCTACCCTCATGTATTTGCTCCATCTGAAGCTATGAACCCAATTCAATGCTTTCTTCATAAATGGCCTTAGACATGGTATTTTATCACAGCAGTAGAAAAATACCTAATGCAATAGTAGCATGTTTTTCATTTCTGTAATGTAGTGTCTGAGATTAACATAAAGAAAAGGAGTCTATTGAGCCTACCTTTTTGGGGGTTCATAAGCATGACACTAGTTCTGCTTGACACTGGTGAAGTTCGCCTGACTACATGTGGTGTGGCGGGTGATGCGATGATGGAGCATAAGTGTGGGAGAGATCACATGGCCAGACAAGATGCCCGAGATTCACAGGTCGGTTTTGCCTTTCTGAAGCCACTCACTCCTTCAAGAATAACTACTGTGCTTTACAAAATTTGCACATTTCCTTTCTGAGAGCGGCTAATGGCCTGATTACCTTGCAGTAGGCCTTTCTTCTTGAAGGCGGCAATGCATCACAACTTCACCCTGTTGGAGTCAAGCTTCTATCCCAACGGACACATACTTGAACCATGTACCCAGAAGCTATGGCAGAGGACAATCCTAATAGCATGCATGGGTGCAAACGGCCTATAGAGACCTGCCCTAACATCCTAGAGCCCCAAAGAATATGCAGATTAGCCCTGCAAAGCTAAACAGATTGACATACGGTGAATGGTCAGCAATGGTCCCACTGGTGACTGACTGAACAGGACACTTTGTCTTTTATCCTAACATCATGAAAGGGTGAGGGTATGGAAGCCAGGAATAAAGGTTCAGGGGCTTCTGAGATGTCTGGCTCCTCAGTTGGGTTTCCCATACTTGATGTGTGACTGTAGTAAAAGCCATGCAGCCTTTGAGGTTAGAAGTGACTTCTTGCTTTTGGAACTCTGAGAGGAAAATGCCACAAGTACTTGTTGGAGGCAAAGGGATATCCTGGAGCATAGTCTGAAGACCTTTAGGTGTGAGCCTTCTTCTCCAAGCCCACAGCAATGACCCAAAAGGTGTTGTGGAGTAATCTTGTACACTGTGAAGATGTGTCACTCTGACTAATTTAATAGAAAGCTGAATGGCTAATAGCTAGGCAGGATTTCCAGACACTGAGGATGCAAGGAAAAAGAAGGGTCATGAGAAGATGCAGAGGAAGCATGACAGGTAGGAGATGAGGAGATGAAACCATGAGCCACACGGCAGCATGTAAAATAACAGGAACTAGTGCTGGTGGGAGTGCAAACTTGTACAGCTGCTGTGGACACCAGTATGGTTATTTCTCAGAAAATTAGGGAACAACTTACCTCAAAACCCAGCAATACTGCTGTTGGGCATAAATCCAAAAGATGCTCAATTATATCATAAGGACGTGTGCTCAACTTTGTCCATAGCAGTATTATTTGTCATAACCAGAACCTAGAAACAACTGAGATGCACCTAAACTGAAGAATTGATAAAGAACACATGGTACATTTACATGAGGGAGTACTAAATAGCGGTAAAAAATAACGACACCTTGAAATTTGCAGGAAATGGATGAATCTAGAAAAAGCCATATTGGGTTTGGTAACCCAGACCCAGAAAGACAATTGCCATCTGTACTCATTTATAAGTGGCTTTTAGACATAAAGCAAAGAAAACCAGCCTACAAATCACAATCCCAGAGAACCTATACAACGATGAGGACCCTAAGAGAGACATATATAGATCTATGGGAAATAGAAAAAGACAAGATCTCCTGAGTAAATTGGGAGCGTGGAGGTCACGGGAGGGAGTAGAAAGGGTGAGGGGAGGAAGGAAAGGGAGTGGAGAAAAATGCATAGATCAATAAAAACAATTTAAAAAGAAATTTTAAAAAAAAGGCTGAGAGTGATAGCAAACAAACAAACAAAAAACCAACTAGTTAGAAACAAGTCTATGCTAAGGCCAAGCTTTCATAATAAATCTCAGAGCAATGATTTGAAAGCTGGCTGGAGGTACAGAAAATAACTCGTGACAAGAAGGTGCCTAGCAGATGGTTTACATGGAAAGCATCTTGTTCTAAGAACCCTGGGAATCTGGGAAGCCATTCTTTCTAGATCTTATTGTTGGGAGTTTCTGTCCTGCATGGTTCCTGCAATGCTTAAGTCCCAAAGAAATCACACAGAGGTCTATATTAATGATAAACTTACTGGCCCATTAACTCAGGCTTCCTATGAACTCTTATAACTTATATTAACCCATTATTCTAGTGTGTGTTAGCCACATGGCTCAGGACCTTTTTCAGTGGGGCAGGTTATATCTTCCTTCCTCTGTGTCTGGACAGGACTGCAGAGGAATAGGCTTCCTCCTTCCCAGAATTCTCCTGTTCTCATTGACCTGCCTCTACTTCTTCTCTGGTTGTCCTGCTTATACTTCCTGCCTGGCTACTGGCCAATCAGCGTTTATTTAAAACATAATTGCCAGAATATCGACAATTGTCCCACACCAGGATCTCATGGTTTCAAGTGTTAAAATACCCTTTAAAAGTGACTGAAAGCATGCCAGTATGCCAGCCGCCCCTAAAAATGACCCTACAGTGGAATGCACCAGGCGTTAGCAAGTTTAGGTCTTTCTAGTCACATGTGGCTACGGATTTTTAATTCATAAGACAATTCAGCATGATAACATTTTAAAGGAATTTATTAGATGACGATGAATATTGCCATTACTGAGAAATTTTAAAGTAACTCTATCATTGGTGACAATTGGATGGAGTTGGTGGTCTTTCCATCGTGTTCCTCCCCTCAACCTGCTCTTCCAGCACCCGTGTCTTTCAACAAGCTTAGGCTGTCGAGGTTGCCTGTCTTCTGTCCTGCTTCTGGATGTTTGACATTCAAATACACTAACATTTGTCAAAGGAAACAGCAACGAGGCTCTGGACAGCCAGGCTTGCCTTGCTTTATGCCATTCACAGTCTCAAAAAAAAGTTACGCTGAAGTGGAATTTTGGGTAAATTGTTTTATATTTTATGATCTTTTAGAAAATAAAAATCAATACTAACCTCTTTTTACATATAAATTGAGATTCCACATGCCACATTTGCTTAGATTGAAATACACCTGTAAGAACGGTTTTGTAAATTAGGTAAACACTGAAAGCATACTCATTTATTTATGAGTTGACTCAACAGTATTTATTGAATATCTTCTGCATGCAAATTACTGTCACTCTGAGGACACAGGACTTCAACCGTAAACAAGTCAAAGTCCCTGCCCGCCAGAAAATGAAATTGTAGTGGGCCAGGCAGATACTACTGCATAATTGCATAAGGTAGCCTCAGCTAACAGAAGACTCTGTGAAAAGGCCTCAGGATGGGGTAGGGGTGGTGAAGAGGCCTGCTGCAGACACATGTTACTTAGTTTCTACTGCTGCAAGGCAAATTACCACAAACTGTGACTGAACACAAGAACACTTATTACTCCATGCTTCCCAAGGTTCGGGAATCAAGGCTTGGGTTAGCTGTGTCCTCTTATCATCTAGATCTTACAAGACATTGCCAAAAGGTGCACAAAAACTGACCTCTTTTTCAAGGCTAACTCTTTTCTTCCTAGCTCCTAGGAAGTATTGATTTCTTTGTGGCTATGGTATGGTGTGAGAGGGCCTTCTGTCTATGTGTTGTTTTTCTTGGTTAATGAATAAAGAAACTGGCTTGGCCTATAGCAAGGGAAAACTTAGTTAGGCAAGGAAAGCTAAACTGAATGCTGGGAGAAAGAAGGGCAGAGTCAGAAGAAGTCATGGAACCGCTGCTGGAGACAGACACGCTGAAACTTTGCTTGTAGGCCATAACCTTGTGGTGATACACAGATCAGTAGAGATGGGTTAAATTAAGATGTAAGAGTTAGTCAATAAGAAGCTAGAGCTAATGGGCCAAGCGGTGATTTAAATAATATAGTTTCTGTGTGATTACTTTGAGTCTGAGAAACTGGGAACAAACAAGTGGCCTCCCTACAACAATGGTACTAGATGAGACTGTGCCACCAAGGTTTTAAGGAAGACAGTTCATTGTTTCCTCTCAAGTGAGGTCTCATCCTGACTAGGTCAGGATGCACCAAGATAATGTTCCTTTTGATTAACCAAAAGTCAAATAACTCAGAACCTAACTATGAGGACTTCATTCCATTGAATTGTTGGTTCTTCTTACATAAGGTATTGTATCAGTGACCATCAATTAGAGAGACACAGAAACTGGTCTACAACAGACAGGTGATTAAAAACTGCTTTCCGATGAAGACAACAGTTGAACAAAGACATGAAAATAACTTGGGACTGAAAAATATAAAGATAAGGAACAAATGTGTGGCTCACGTGCAAGAGCTAATATGGCAGGAATTGGTCTATTCAAGGAATATTGAAAAACCAGTGGAGCCAGAGGCTAGCAAATGAAGAGAAGCAGTACATGCTATAAGATCACTAAAAAGGCTGACCATTGAGAACTGTGTAAGTGATACATACGCAAGGCTGTGCTAGGGGATGGTGGAATTCAATTTATATTTTAAAAGTCATGTCTTATTTACTTATGAATTAAAAAATATGGGGGAGTTGTAAAATGGAAGCAATGAGCCTAGTTAAAAGACCTACTGAAGTCTAGGCACAGGATAAAGTTGGTTTGCAAAAGATGTAGCTACTGAATGGGATACGACTTCCAGACAGTCTTTGGAGGTAGTGTAGATTAGACAACTTCAAATGCAATGGCTAAAAAACATAGACTTTGGATCCAAACTTCCCCAATCCCAAATCCATGTTCTTCTGTCTACTAACTGTGTGAGTGCAAGCAAGTTATTTAGCTTCCCAGGGTGTTAAAATGATGGGCTGCAATGGTTTCTATCTCACACAGTGAGCACTGATCTGGATGGCAGCGGCGCTCACTTCAACACCAGAGGATGCAATGACTGACAGACATGCGAGTGGTGTTTATTAGTAGGTACAAGGTTACTGATTGCTTTTGCTGTTGTTTTTAATCTACTGATGAAGGATTGGATTGAGATATGAAAGAAACCAAGAAATCAAAGATGGTCTGGCTGGGAGAAGAATGGGCTGCGGGAGATTGAAGGATGCCTTTCAGTTCTTCTTGTAATCAAATGTCAGACTCAGATGACACGTGGCATGCATGATGTGGAACCCCATAGACAGGTTGGGGTCCGAGCCACAGAGCTTCCACTAGCTAGCTGTGAGGCCTTGAAAAATTACCCAGACTTCTATGCACATGTTTGCTCATGTGGGAAACTAAACAGTGTTAGTAATCCATCTTCCAGAATACAGTGGGGATGCCTACCAGAGCCCCGAGCACACATAGGGCACCAGGGAATAGAAGATCGCAGACTGACAATTTGTATTCTCCCCAATTCCGCTGTTAAAACCGAAACCTCCAAAAATTGATAACATTAAGAGATGGGGCTTTGGAGGTGTGTATGATTGAATTATAGAGGTGTGTGTCCTCATGAGTGCATTGGTGCCTATGCAAAAGGGACCCCAGAGAGCTTCCTGCTCTCCACCAGGTGAAAGACAGACAGGCCTTCCCACTGCAATCCTGAGGAGGGCCTCAGCAGAGCACAGCTCGACCCTGCCCTATGAGCTCCGACTGCCAGACTTTAGAATGGGGAAAAATGTATGTGTGCTGGAGGCAAGCCACCCAGACCATGTCACTGTGTCATCACAGACAGAGTAGAGCGGGACAGCAAGGATGCCTGGTCCCTGGAAGGCAGAGAGGGTTACACGGCTCCTCTCAGCTGGTATGAAATTGTTCACTTTGTACTCACTGAGCCAGGGGATCATTTTCAGTACTCTTGACACCCACTTAATACAGCCTGAGAGAGTGTCAGGAGCTGTCTCCAGGAAGTGCATGAGCAGAGGCCCTGGCTTCCCTGTCCACTCTGCAAGCATCCTTGCTACAGGCCAAGAAGGAGCAGAAGTGACTGTTTCTCACCCAGGGGATGTGACAGTGTCCCAGGACTGCATCAGCCAGGGTCTACAAGTAGCACAGGGCCCTTCTCATCCCTTAGGAAACCCCTAGAAAAGACAATTGTGCCCCCAAAATGAGTTAATCCATTCTAACTATCTCTGCCTTATAGAGAAAAATGCTAAATGCCTCTGATTTTAGACTCAAGTATTTTCACAGACTATAAGAACCAGGAAAGACCTTGGTTTTTTCCTAATGATTTCTTATCAATCTTCCTAGAGCAGAGCTCCTTAGGGAACTTTGCCGAACCTCCCAGAGGATTGCTGTGCTCCTGTGTCCTCGTGGCTCCCTGTGGTGTCATGGCAGTGCTCAGAGCTCATCACTACTACCTCAAGTTTTGTGTCCCCCTTCCTAATGGTAAAGTTCCTGAAGAGCAGACAAGCTATCTGAGGCTTGGCGATTTATGAACAATGTGAGTACAAGCTCAGCTTCCTGTAGATATTGGTATTTTGTGAGGCTTGCTCCTCAGATACTGTGCTGCAGTGTGTTCTCCTATGATGGTAAAGGAGAGTGTGTAGGCTCCCTTAGGCTTCTTCACACAGGTAATGATTACACTCATGAGTGGAGCCGTGTGATCTAATCCTAGTCTAAAAAGTTCTATCTCTGAAAGCCAACATTACCTTGAAGATTTTCTTTAAACTATGAAATTGAGCATAGATAAGAATTCAGACCAGGCAGTAGTTGAGCACACCTTTAATCTCAGTACTCGGGAGGTATTGGCAGGCAGATCTTTGTGAGGTCGAGGCCAGCCTGGTCTACAAGAGCTAGTGTCAGGATAGCCAGAGCTACACAGAAAAACCCTGTCTTAAAAAATTTAAAAAAAAAAAAAAGAATTCAGGTCATTGCACTTACGTAGACAGGTTGTTCAATCAAGACTGAACCAGGGCTGGAGAGATGGCTCAGAAGTTAAGAGCATTGCCTGCTCTTCCAAAGGTCCTGAGTTCAATTCCCAGCAACCACATGGTGGCTCACAACCATCTGTAATGGGGTCTGGTGCCCTCTTCTGGCCTGCAGGCATGCACACAGACAGATTATTGAATACATAATAAATAAATATTTTTTTTTTAAAAAAAGACTGAACCAACTACTTTCTACTTCCTATCTGCTAGGTCCTGGATAAGGCACTAGACTATGCAGTTTGTAAAATAAAATTCTTGTCTTTTGTGGGTGTGATAGTTGTGTTAATTGTCAACTTGATTGAATCCAAAATCACCTGAGAGATGGAACCCTTGACGCATCTGTGAGGAACTTTCTCCATTACATTGCTGATGGGGGAAGACTCATCTTAGTTGAGCACAGAACCCTTCCATAGGCAGGGGATTCTTGAGTGCAGAAGAGTGGAAGGAGCGAGCTGAGCACTAGCATGTGGGTCGTCATTGCTTTCTTCTGACAGTAGATGGGATGTGACTAGTCGCTTCTGCTTCCTGCTGATTTGACTTCCCTGCCATCTTAGTCCCTGTTCTTCTGCTATGAAGAAACACCATGGCCAAGGCAACTCTTAGAAAAGAAAGGACCTAGCTGGGGCCTCACTTACAGGTTCAGAAGCTCAATCCATTACCATCCTGGCAGAGAACACAGTAACTGGCAGGTATGGAACTGAAGAAGTTGCTGAGAGTTCTATATCCGATCTGCAAGCAGAGAGAAAGAGAGCCTGAGCCTGGCGTGGGCTCTTGAAATGGCAAAGACCACCCACAGTGACACACTTCTCCAACAAGGCCCTGCCTTCCACTCCTCCTAATCCTTTCAAAACAGTGCCACTTCCTCCTGCCTAAGCATTCAAATATATGAGCCTAAGGGGACTGTCTTAGTAAGGGTTTTTATTGCTGTAAAGAGATACCATGACCACCGCAGCTCTTATAAAGGTAACATTTAATTCAGGGGGCTTATTTATAGTCTCAGAGGGTCCGTTCATGATCATCATGGTGGGGAACATGACAGCCAGTAAGCAGGCATGGTGCTGGAGAAGTAGCTGGGAGCTCACATCTGATAACCTTACAGGCAGAGGGAAAGACATTGGGCCTTACATGGGCTTTTGAAACCTCAAATCCTACCCCCACAGTGACACACTTCCTCCAACAGGGCCCTACACACTCTGACAAAGCCACACCTCCTAATAGTACCACTCCCTATGGGATTATGGGGGCCAATTACATTCAAACTACCACAAAGACCATTGTTATTCAAATCATCACAATCTGCTTACTGGCCCTTATAAGCTTATAGCCATCCCATGATGCAAAATACATCTAAATACAAACTCAGAAGTCCCCATAGTTTATCACAGTCTAAGTCAGAGTCTAAAGTCTCTTCTGAGACACAGAGCAATCTTTTCATTGTAATTCCCTGTAAAATGAAAATAAAAGGACAGATCACATCCTTCCAACATAGAGTGGCACCCCATATACTTTACCATTCCTAAAGGAAGGAAAAAGGAGCATAGTGAGGAAATACAGGATCAAACCAACACTGAAAACCAACAGAAAAACCTCCAAATTCTTCATTTTTATGTCTGATGTCAAAACGCTCTTCAGAACTCCAACTCTTTCCAGCTCTGTTGGCTGCAGCACACTTTTCTCCCTTGAAATGGCTCCACACCACTTCTTGACAGCTATACCATGGCTCTGCTCTTTCCAAACACAACCTAGGCTTCATCTTTACAGCTACATGCAATGGCCTCCATTCTTTGGGCCTCCAAGCAGGGACACCTCTGACACATACCTGGCCTCAGTTGCTATTTTTAGCTGTGGAGAGCAATTCCATACTCTTTTCTTTTTTCTTTCAGTCTAAAGTCAGAACCACATGGCCAAAGCTTCTAAATTCTGCTGCTCAAAGGGGTTGACACTTGGCCCTCTCAATTACATGTACATGAACTTTCTGATCTTGATGGTGTTGATGGTTTTCTTTACTGTTTAAGATTTTCTTTTAATTTCTTTCCACAATGTAGAAATTTAGCTAGGCGGGGTCTTGCCCTGAAGTCACCCATCCCCTTTTTTCCATTTAGAATCAGGTTTTTCTTCAAACTTTTTATGTCCTTGATCAGTGGACTTAGCTCTGTTACACTTCCTGTGTTCCCTTCTTCTTTAACTGTACATTCTTTATTTATATTCATCCAGCTGCTCCTTTGCATTGTAGAAATGCATAAGAATGATTACTAATAACCACATGACAGAGTCAATGCTAGGCTGTCTTGAAATCTCCTCTGCCAGTGCCATTAATCCAAAACTCTTCAATTTAGTCTCAGGCATATTTTTAGGATGAGGGCAAAAAAAACAAACCACAATTTTTTTTTGCCAAAATATCATAGGAATGGTCTCTAGGATACTTACCAACATTATTTCCCTCTGAAACTTCTTAAGCTAAGCCCCACAACTCAATTCACACTTAGTACTTTCTTCTATGCTTCTACTAGGAGGGCACAGTAAACCCCATTCAAAATGTCCAACCCCGTTTCTAATCTAAAGTCCCAAGGTCTTCCATATTTCTTCAACAAGTAGCAAGGTCAGGCCTGTCACAGCAATATCCTGCTGCCTGGTACCAACTTCTGGTTCAGTCCCTGTTCTACTGCTGTGAAGAGACATCATTACCAAGGCAACTCTTATCAAAGAAGGTACTTAACTGGGGACCTTCATACAGTTTCAGAGGCTTAGTCCATTAGCACATCAGAGAACCTGGTGATAGGCAGGCATGGTGCTGGAGAAGTATATGAGAGTTCCATACCTATTCCACAATGCCTAATCCTTTTCAAACCATCTCCTCCCTGGTGACTAAGCATTCAAATGTATGAGCTTATGAGGGCCATTCTTATCCAAACCACCACACCTGCCGCGATAAACTATACTTTGAGGCACAAGTTGCTTTTGTCAAAGGTATTTTACAGAATCAATAGGAAAAGAAACTAAGACAGAAATTGGTACCAAGCAGTGGGGTCCTTGCTGTGACACACTTGACCGTATGATTCTTAGATCCCTAGAACTGGTTTGTGGATGGGATGTGAAGAAGTTTTGTACTCTGGGATTGAATGCCAAAAAAAGAGGTTAATAGATCATTCTGGTGAGAAGAGTAATGCTAAGAGACATACAGAGAGTACAGCCTTGGTTCTTGAAGTTTCTCTTTTTTGGGGGGAGAAGTGCAGGTAAGGGGTAATGCTATTTTAGTCAAGAGTCTGGCATCATTTTTTACTACATCCTGAAAACTTAAGTGAAGTTAAATTTAAAGACAATGGATTAATTTGCTTGGTAGAGGGAGGGTGTATGAGGAGGTTAAAGGTCAGAACTCAGGGAATTCAGACAACAAAGCAGCTGAGACTGTCACCAAGATTGGTGGCATTAAAGAGAAGCCTGGGTATCACTGGGACTGAAAGAAAGGTGCCATCCGTCAAAGACTCTAATGAGTAAGACACAGCATATGTGTAAGAAGGCAACCTGAACTGAGAATGCAGCAGAGAGGGCTCCCTGTTCTGAAAAAGCCACCACTCAGAAAGTGTTTTCCTCAGGGGTCAGCACACAGAAGCTCATAGAGCTGTGGGTGAAAGGGATCATGGTCCGTCTCAAGCTGGCAGGAGAGTTTAAAGCTATGAAAGGTGAAATTTGAGGGGATGGTGGGGAAAAGCTGAGGCCAGGCAGTGTGTGGCAGAGCCAGAGTCCATGAGGAGAGGCCTGGAGAGACCTCTGTATGAAGCTATGAAGGTGAAAGCCAAGTTGTAATAAAAACCTCAGGAGATTCCAGGACTATGGGACATCCTCCAAGACAGGCTCTAGGCCTAAGAGAAAAATCTCTGTGTGGTGACGGAAGCAGGCTAGAGGACAGCCTAGGCCTTTTTAAGCCTAACACATTACGTTACCACGATCCCTTGATGCCAAGCACAGAACTGCAGGATCTGACTTTTCCCTTGTGAGGTTTAGGGTTTGACAATTCCTTGTGACCCCAAGTCTTCCTTTTGTGGAGCAGGAAGGTTTACTTTGTGCCATTGTTTGTTACAAGTACATAACTTGATTTTGATTTTATAGGAGCTCAGGGCTCCGACACTTTGAGCTTTTAGTGTGGGAACTGCTAATGACAGTGGGAACTTTAAAAGTTGGACTGTATTTTAAAATATGAGCTAATAGTGAGACTATGGGAACAAGGTGTGGAAGGTTGCGGCTTAAACGTGATGTGTTTGGTGTCAAGTTGAGAAGGGGTGAAGCTGTGATAGCTAACATTGACTGGTGGAATCTAGAATCACCTGAGGACCTCTGGACATAACTGTGGGGGCTATCCTGATTAGGTTAACGAGTATGGGAAGGCTCATCTTAATTGTAGGCAGGGACGTTCCTGGGGCCAAACATCCTGGAAGAAGCAAGCTGAGCGTTGCCATGCATGCGTTTATTTCTCTGTTCTTCCTATGGTGGATGTAGTATGACCAGCTGCTTCAAGTTACTGCTATCTTGACTGCTCTTTCATGATGAACTGTGCTTTGAACCATGAGCTAAAGTGAATAAAATAAACTTGGCTTTTGTCAGAGTATTTTGTCTTAGCAACAAGAAAAGAAACTAAGCCAAGGAATTTACCTATAGAACAATTGTCAATGCCATCATTCATGCTGAATGGGTGGCGCATCATAAACAGGAATGTGAAACTATGTATATAGTCTTTACAATGTTTGAGAGGGCTGGGCAGTGGCGTACACCTTTAATCCCAACACTCAGGAGGCAGAGACAGGTGGATCTCTGTGAGTTCGAGGCTAACTTGGTCTACAGAGCAAGTGCCAGGACAGGTTCCAAAGCAACAGAGAAAGTCTGTCTTGAACAACCCCCCTCCCCCCCCAAAAAAAAGCGTGTTTAGGGAAACATAAGGATTACAGCATCAGGTGACTGGAGCCATCGTTGCTTTTTAGAGAGTCCTACTAACCCAGAGACATGAGCATCTTCCAGGCGTTCCAGCCTCTGGAAACAAAACCTGGAAGCAAAAAGAGAAGCACTCATGATGTCAGGGGCAAAACCCTAAATGGGATAGAGGAAAATGTTGTTAGACCAGAGAGCACTGAAGAAGATAGGTGCTTGCCGCCAGGAAGCCCATCTGATGGGAATTTCTTGGTACGACCCACCCAGTTCTAATGATGAGTGACACTTCTGACCACAGCATGATGACCAGAAGCTCAGGACCCCAGGTCACCTGAACAGCAGCGGTCATGCTGAGGGTGAAGGGAATCCAGGACAGGCATCTGAGGTAGATCATGGTAAGATCAGCTGCAGACCTTGGACACTAGCCATGAGGACTTGGATTAGTGTATAAGGTTTCCTCTTACAGTTTCCCTAGGAAAACTTAGTCTGAGTTCTGATGAGTTCTCCTCCTGTACAGGGGCTTTTTATATGAAGTACATGGAATCCAACCACACACGGGCACACAGCACAATGGACTCTGTGACGTGCTACCCAATGCCCACTTTATTATCGACTAGATTCTAGAGATGTTTCCTGAAGTCAAATTATCCAACCCTAGCCAGGAACTATGCTCAGTCAGTGACAGAGGAAACTAGACTTTGGGGTTTCTATCTCCTCCCCAGGAACCACTGGTACTCAAGACTGGTATTTCAACTGGAGGTGCCTTTGAAACACTACTCAAGCTCCGGGGATACTCCCAGAGAAGAGCTGAAGCATCTTAGCCACACGCATTACAGCTTCAGAATCTTATAGAATCTCAAGCACTTTCCCTCATCTGCCTTAGGTATTGTCCCCAGGTCATTCTTATGCAAATTTCCACCTCAGGAGCCAAGATTTAGTGAGTGTCTTCCTGGGCTCTAGACCTGTGCTACTCAGCAGCTACTGCGGTCACCAGGAATATGGCTACTGAGACCCCACAATGCAGCTAGTCTGAATCAACACAGCCTTAAATAAAAAAAAACATTCAATTTTGAAGACGGCACTAAAGAGAACATAAAATATCTCATTATTAGTTTTCTTGTATTGATCATGTTGAATTTTGAGTTAAATAAATCATGACTTAAATTTTTTCCCGTTTCTTTTTCTATGTCTGTTTTTAATTCAGAGAGTAGTAAATTTTCTTCTGAGCAGTGTGGTCGAATATAGAGGGTGCTAGTTTGTTTGCTGAGGAAATATGCCAGGAACAGCATACCAAACACCATCCAATGGCACTTAAATGTAGACCCCAAAATGTCCAACTGTGCACGTGGAGAGGAGAAAGGGCTGTGACAAGATGTTCCTTGCAAAATTTCAGGTGGGAAGAAAAAAGCCCAGCGAAAAGCTACGAGGCATGGCAGGTGCAGCTGATAACAAGATATATTTCGGATGTTCTCACCATAGGGAAGGGACTTCAGGTCCCTTGCTGATCTTACCCTGACCCACCTCAGGGGCCAGTTCTAGAGTAGCTTCACCCTCATCCTGACCTCTGTGGTCAGGTGCCTGGGCTGGCGCAGCGACCCAGGAGGCCTGGGCTTCGATCATTTCACAGTGCATGCACATATGACGTCACTGTACCGCAAAGGTGTGTGCAATTTTGCCCATGAGGAAAGAAACATTCTAAATAAATATGTGAGACTTTCATTTGTGAATCTCTGTGTATTCATAGGACAGTACTATTCCAGAAAAGTGAACGACTGATACAGAGCAGTGCCAAGGAAGAAAATATGATTCCTATGTTACCAATGAAAAATTAACTGCTATCTTCAAGTTCACAAACTCGGGTAAAACTATGGTTTAAGCTGGGTGAGAATGAAGCTCCAGAGCAGGTTCGTGGTGTGGGACCTGTACACTCCCAGGACCCTAAATAGGGAGATGTGTAGGCACATGCGGAGGCACATGCGGAGGCGCATGCAGAGGCACATGCGGAGGCGCATGCGGAGGCACATGCATAGGCATGCTCTCCAGTCACCGTTTGGAGATTCTCGACATTTTTTCCCCTTAAGCTTGGGGTTTGAAAATGAATCCTGGTAGGACAATAGCATGCATGTGAGCAGAGACGGCTCCATGCCACCATTGACAGAAGGCCCAGCATTTCAGTGGACTCATGATAGCTGAAAGCTCAGAGAAACCCAAGGTGAGTGTAAGGTGTGTTTCGTCTCTAAGTAAGATTAATGGGGGATGCTGACAGCCCTGAGAGGTGATGTCACTTTCGTTTGAACCAGAACTTGTTGCAAACACAGAAACAGGGCAATGACATTCTCAGAAACATAAACAAGCAGTGAACCCTGTCGCATTCTTTCTTCCTCTTGCCACCTCACTTTATTAAACAGCCATGTCCAGTAAAAACGTTAAGTGAAGGGAAGGACTGCTAGGAAAACCCCGTTCCTCTTCCGCTCAGCCCCCCTTCCCTCAGCTGTTAGTCCTGAGCAGCGTGTTAGCAGGGTGTGCACACATCAAGACGTGGAACAGAGCAGTTGATATGTTTTTCTGTTTTTTTACAGTATTCCACTCTTCTACTGACAAGATGCTCATGCAAGCCTTGCGAGCTTTAAATACAAACTGTGTAATTTTGACAACTATGTGAGTTAAATGTGGTTAATGTTTCCAACACAAATTGGAATATGAAAAGGTGTGTTCCAAAGTTAAGGTTTTAATGTTTGTTTGTTTGATGCAGAATGACACCAAATAGCACATACCATACTTTCTGGGTTGCGTGAGGTAGCTTATACCTGTAGTCCAGCACTTCAACACTGAGAAAGGAGGCCTAATACCAGGCTGAAGCCAGCCAGGCTCGAAAGTGAGCTCAGGCAACCGACAGGAAGACGGCAAACTAATCACCATGAATCATGAGAGGGACCACGAGGGAAAAAAAAAGCAGCTTTGCGTTTCTAGGCAATCAATGGATTGTTGCCCTCTTCTCAATGCAGGAGCTGTTTTCCTTTACACTGGGCCCCACACATGTAGCTAACCCAGAGCTGATGCTATCCAGGGCTAGAACATGTCACATGCACAGGGCAAGCTCTGTCCCCATAGATATTGCACACAGAGTGATGGGAGGGCTTTGTGGAGGATCGTGATGCCACAGTCTTTTCTGCTTGGAACTTTGATCTTCCACCTCAAGCCTCAGTTTCTTCCCGTTTAGAAATCTCTGTCATCTTTGGGCATCTCCTTCTCCAGCCCAAACTGGAATGGCATGGTTTAGCAAACTTTAGAGAGGAGCAAGGGACCCAGGTGGGATCACTTACTATGCGTTTTTAAGTTAAAAAAAAAAAAGCATGTGTTCATGCAGGGTAATCCTTATATCTCTAAATTCGTGGAAAGGCTTGCAATTTTGTGTGTGTGACTGACAGTACATGCCAAGCTGGCCCAGCTCAAGGAAGAGAAAATAGGCAGAACTGGTGATTTGTGGAGCACAGACACCAGACATTCTCCACTTGAAACCCCCTGGAGACTGCATCCTGTTGACACAGTTTTATTTGGGGGGGGGGGTTGAGGATGAGACTTGTCTGCTAGGAAACTTTGGGGAAAATGAAAACACCGGAGACTGAGCACAATAGCATACCCGAGCCTTTCTGTTACAGAACTCAAGTGAACCCATGACATTCCCAACTAGACTCTCCAGTTGAAAAGTTCAAGAGGATGTAGGGGTTCTGTTGCAAAACATGCAGTTAGGTCAGGCTTGGGGTTCTGTAACAAAAGTCCTCCCCTGTCTGGTGACCACAAGCCAGGCTGACATTCGAAAGCGTGCATTTCCATGGAAAAACGAAGGCCCTGCTTAATTGCATTAGGAGAATCGTACCACATTCCGCCAGAGAACACTGACATGCTTTGACAAGCATGAGGAAAACCTGCTCCTCTCAATGCTGGGCCTCTTTCTTTGGGGTCATGGCTATTACCATGGAGATAGCATGCAAAGCACCAGAGAGCCAGCCGATTCCCCTACTGGAAACCAAGCTGGCTGCTTTTTCTTAGCGGTAATCACTGTTACCACCCAGCATGCTGCCACCAAGACTCACACTTCCTGCCAGGCACAAGATCACAATTCTGTTCTGTGCACAGGATCCAGGAGCGGAAGGGATGCTCAGCAAGAGGAGAGTCCTGGGTGGTAGAGACAGCATAAAGAAGTAGAAATAGTGTGTATTGCTGATTTGATGTGGTTTGTTAGCCAGAAAACAGCGAGAGAGAAGGAGGAGTGAAATCCTTCCAAGACAGTCTTTCAAAGTGCACAGGACCCCGGGGAAAGAGTTTTCGGAAGGAAGTTGGAAATTGTGGACCGTTTCAAACAGGAAAGGTGTATAAATGGACATTTCCTAAAAGGGAGTGTTTCACTGTGCTTCATGAAAGCTAAGAACCATATTTTGCAAATGCTACACTTCTAACTTCTTAGTTTCATCTTAAATCACCTTCCGCTGCTGTCTTCCACCTCCAAGGCTGAGGCACGAGGCTCCCGGCCCCAGGGATTCTGCCTAGAACAAAGAGGCCATTGATCAGCTCGAATCTCAAAGTTGACTTTCCTGACCTCCTAAGCAAGAAAATAGTCTTCAAAGCCAAGCATTGTTGAAAAAGAAAGGGATTTTCTAAATTCCTTTAGCTCCCATTAGTATATCAAGAGCCATACCTGGTGGGATAGGTCCTAGAAATTTACTGTCTGCTGTCCTCAGAGGGTGGAGAGTCAGCTGCTTATAGCCTAAGGGATTGGATCACAAAGTCAGATGGGGCAATGAGAAATGAGACTTGCCGTGTGTCTTCCACTCTCCCCTTAGCTATCAGTCCTGACAATGGAGGTCATGTTAGACAATCTGAGGAAGGCTGAGAACGTCCAGAGACTAACACCATCTTACCACATTTCTCTGAGGATCCCAGAAGAAGATTACAAGCCTTTAGAAGTCTTCTGTATGGTCACTGTCAACAGAGTAAAAAGCAATGATGTGACTGTTAAAACAGAAGGCAGCATAGCTGTCTAACAATGCCTCAGATCTCGGGTACTTTAGGAAAAGCAAATTGAGGTTCTTGGGCTATGGATGTAACAGAAAGATTGATGGAGTAGATGAGGACTATGGTCAGGATAGAGGTGTTCTCAGGGGTGCTGAGACCAGGAAGCACAGATAAGGATTGAGTGCTTGCACATGGCCCAGAAGCCCAAGTATCCAGAGGTTCTCCAGTACAGGAAACAGGCCAGATTTGCTACTCCATAGTGACGATCAGCAAAAAATCCGAAGACTCCCATGTGGCTCCTCCCCAACAAGTGACTCCAAAGCTTCCTTAGTTACTATGCCGCCGTGGAATAGGGAACAAGCATTTGCCCAAAGAGGACAAAGATTTCCAAAAGGGAACATTTAGACCAGCTCTGAAAAGGAATGAAACTTTTAATTAAAAAAAAAGTGAAAATAGAAAAGTTCAAATTAGGAGAGACAGATACAGAGCTATCTGACGAGTGTGGCAATCTTCAGGAAGCTGAGCTCAATGTCTAGAAATACAGGGAAGGCGTGCACGTGCGTGGAGGGCGAGCCTGTGACCCTCTACGTCTTTATCCTCACTGCTCCTTACCATTCCTTCCATCGAGTGCACACATGTCAACTCCCTTTAAGTCAAGGCAAACTCGGTGTTTGGACGTGTCCTCCGGGAAGCCTAGGGGCACAAAAAACTCGCTTTAATGTCCCAAAAAAGGCAAGAGCAATTTGAAGTTTCAAGATATCCTCTTGAGAAGTCCTCAAGGCTTGTATCCCTTGAATTAAAATCAAAGACGCTGGAAAGACGAGCTGAGCCCCTTCATACTCTGTGCAAAAGTGGACGGCCGTGTTATTTGGGGAGAAGAGTGTTGTCAATCGTCAGGAGGGAACAGGGATGTGAAAAGGAAAATCTGGAGAGTTGCTGCCCTGATAAAGTCTCCACTGAACCCCTTTATAGGAAACTAAGCAGAGTTTTACCCAAGAGCAGAGATGAAGAAGCAACTATTCGGAGCTGGAGAACAGAGATCCAGCCCACATCTGCACAGACCCTGGAGGCGTGCTGGTCATTGTTTATGAGACGACAGGGACCTGTGTCTGTAAGAGCATAACGATGCATGCTGGGTCAGTTCTAAAATGTGATTGGCTGCTGTTTAATGTCATAGACCGCATTGATTAAGCTATCCACACTCCGAAGCAGCCCATTCGGGCACTGCCAGTCACACAGTCTTGCAGCCAAGGTTTTGAAAACACGCCCAGCACAAGGAGAAGCCTGACTTGTTAAGAAAACACAAGAGCCTCAGGAAGTTTCTGCTACAGGTTCTCTGCAGACCTGAACAGCGAAGATTAATGCAGAACCGGCCCCGCTCCCTGTCTCTCTGCCGGACATTCTATACCACAACACATTCGGAATGGTAGTTCTCCAACATTTCATCACAGGCCCCCAAATCTCAGGGAGCTTGTACGTTTTATTTTATTTTTATATAAAACCAAGACTCGTTTTGTTGAAGTGAACCAGCCATGCATGATGCAGACTGTAGTCCACCTACTTAAAACATACAAGAGGTGTTGACGGGGTCCTGGGCAGAGCTGGTTCCTGGGATGGAAGAGAACTTTGGGAAATGTGTACCAACAAGGTGTGATTGAAGGGGCCAACTGCTGTATTCACAGGCAACCCTCAAATTCACAGACTCAAGGATTCAGGCTGAGAAATGGAAATGACGACTGGCTTATTAAAGTGCATAAGGAGGGGCTGGAGCAGCCACACCCATTATTGTCATAGTCTAGTGTACCGCAGCTCCTCAGCTTCCATCACAATATTGGGCTTGACAGTGACATCATTGGGTCCCAACCCTTCACGCTTCCACACGCTTTGATTCTAGGGATTGTGCTAAACGCGAGGTAATCCCTGGCTTCAGTGGTCCCCACTTAAGATAATAGTGCAGATTCTATTTCAGAAAATCATATACTCCCCGGCTGGAAAGGACTCAAACTTCATCAAATCCTCTTCCCCACATCTGATAAAGGGCTCCAACCAAAACATTTTCGTTGGGTGGCCCTTCAGCACTTGCTGGTCAAACACCGCCACCTCCTCCAGCAGACTGTTCTGCTTCAGTTGTGGTTACAAACGACTAAACTACTCTCAGAACGTTCTCACCCTTCCTCATTGTTAGCTTTCATTCTTGTACCGCTGGAGCCCGGTTAATTTTTCACGTCATTATCTGTGTATGTGTGTCTCAGCAAAGGGCAAAGTCACCTTCAAGTGTGGTACTTCCTAAGTCATAGGATTAGCTAGGCAACAATTATGTGTTCATAGACACAAGCACACTCGGTTTTTAAATTGTCACCAAGAACGGTTTATTTACTCAGCCATTGGCTGTTCTTTTCTTTGGAAATTACTAACAGATCCAGAAGAGACGTGCTTTTAAAGCTCACCAGTTTTCCTTGAGGTAGAAAAACTGTGAGCACATTGTATCATTTTGCCCAAATGAGTAAACCTTGATGAGGAACACCCATCACCATTTAAACAGTATACACAGAAATGTCGACATCTGCCCCACCCCGTCACAGTGGGGATGTCTGTAGGCTTACACGGCCAGGTCACACACTTACCCTGGTCTGCACGCCAACCTTCTGGATACGTGTGTCTACTTGTGTATAGGCTTTCTCCAATCATGTACTAAAGAATAAAACATGGGTCTCATCAGTATTTTTATAAAGATCAGTCTCTGCCTTTTCTAACGGATGTCCTTATTGCAGTCACACTAACCATAAGAGTCAACATCACGCTTCTGGTGGACATTGGTATGATTAATGTCCACACCAATTTTAGAAATGACAGGGATATCTGCTAAGATTAAGGAAATATTCTCTTTATTTTCTTGAGTATCAAACAAACGACACACAAGGAAACTTTTCTCCCCACTGGCAGTTCCTACGGAGGAGGAGCAGTCCTACTGGAAGCCACCAGGAGGGTTTATTTGGTGTGTTTGAGATCTGAACTTGGCCCATTCCCTCCAGCTGTTCTCCATGATCCCAGCTTCTAGGGGACACATGCTTCCCCTCCGTTCGCTTCTTCTCCTGGGCATGTTAACCCCCCCCCCCAACCTTGAAGCTCAGCTCCGGCACTGACTTGATTTCAGTTGACGGAGGCACAGAGGTCGGTTCTAATCTGAAGTTGTCTCATTTGGGTTTCTCTAAGCTCCGAGGCTGATACATCCTCCTAACCAGTTGTATCAGGGGAGAGGCAGCCTATGAATTATGGACGTCAATAGTATTGGGGAAGATTGACCTTCACAGAGTCAGATAAATAAGTGATATGCGCGAGACAAATGAGAACATGTAGATAAATAAGTGATAATCCAAAGAAAACTTTTCTTCTTCCTAAATCAGCATCCTACAGAGTCGGGAGATCTTCATTTCTTCTATAAGAAAGCATTCCAGGACTCCGTGAAAGACCCATCCATCCTTTGCAACACTTTACCCTAGGCAATGGTTCCCAGGGAAACTGAGACGGCTCTGCCACATCTCTCAAGCTGCTTTGGGGAGAACAGACACAGCAGGACAGGGGTAAGTGTGTCTTTTCTAGTTCTGGAAAACCATCCTAGCCTGAGCCTGGTGATGGGGGCCATGGAGATGGTGGGAGACTCTTCCCCTAGCCTCAGCTAGGACATTTGCATAAATCCTGAGAGAAAATGGAGAGAGCCAGTCAGAAGCTGCCCAGGTCGCTCTTTACTAATTCACTGGCAGTCCCGTCCTCAGCTTTGTTCAGCTAATTAATCCCTCCAGACACCGCATGAAAATTATCACAGAAGGGACCCTTTTTCCCTTTCTGCTTTTTTTTTTTAACATACACTTGAATCTGACATCAGCTCCCAGCCCTGCTGAGGGGTTTCCAACTACCTAATAACAAACAGATTAGAGGCCAGAGGACCATGTATTCCTCGGTCCGCCTCTGTGTCCAGCTGTGAGGCTGTGCACGATTACAGACAGAGGCCAGCCCAGGCTGCAGTGCGAACTCTGATGTTAAAGTGGAAAGTCCATGTGAAGGCCTCAGGGGACCCAAGAGCACTAACTTCGTTGCCCATCCGAAAAGGATAATACTCTCCATTCTGTCCCTGCTGGTGTCAATTCCAAGTTGGAAAGCGGCCTCCTCTCCTAATTCAAGCTGGGGCCAGAATGGAGCAAGCTTTCTCAGATATTATAAGCCAGTGTGAGCTCAAAAAAGAATTCAGTGCTCAAGGCCAAATAACTTCAAAGCTAATAATCCTCCAGAGTCGGTGTGAGACCGCTACAACTGTCAATGTCAACTTACACCATGCACGGTGAGAGCGAAACTTCAATAATGACATCATGGAGGAGAGGGCATAGGGCAGCCGCAGCAGAGAGCCGTGCGTGGGCCCTTCAGATCTTTGAAACCTTCAAGGATTTATCTGGACTAACGTGTCTCCATGTAGTCATTGCAGTTTTAGGCTACTCTGATTAAGGATTTAGCACATTCAAAGGGTTTCGGCAGTAGCAAGATGACACGTTTTCAGGAACACTATTGGATTCCATTATCTTTCCCCTCTCTTCTTCTACAGATATAACTCTTCCCCAGCAAGGGGGCTCGCCTCTATCCTGTTACATCCTCTCCCAGACAGGTCTCAAATACGAGACAGGCCCAAGTTAAGTCCGACAGCTTGCCGGCCCTTTCTCTCTGCTCAAGCCTAGCTTTGGTTGTCAAACAGGTCTGGTCGTAAGGGTCAGAATGCAAACCCCAGTGGATTTGACCAAATTCCTCCAGGATACCCCCGATCCAGTAATGCCAGTGCTGGTAGAGTACTGGCTTAGGGTGCACAAAGCCCCAGGGGTTTGATGGCCAGTACCGCACAAACAGTCAAGATGGCTCATGTGTGCAATCCTAACAGAAGGGAGTAGAGGTAAGAGGATAGGAAGTTCAATTTTATCCTCAACATCGTTTCAACTTGGAGGCCAGACTGAGAAACAGGAGACTGTCTCCGTGAGGAGAAACACAAAGAAGGCGGTTTATGCGGAGAAGGGAATGGCAGGAGCCACCTGTGTTCCTCAGTAACACATATGTTTAACACCAGCTTCTGAAGGACTTGGTCGGGCTTCTCCAGGCATGGAAGCTGGGGGATTTTGTGCCATGAGCACAGAATCTGATTACCAAAAAGACAAAACTGAGGGGGATATGAGACAAAGGAAACCTCATACACAGTAGGGATGTAATGAGAATAGGCATCAGGGGTGCAATATAGCAGCTCTTCTAAAGCCAGAAACAGATCGACCTCAGTGGTCCAGTAATCCCAGTGTGGGGGATTCACCAGAGGAAGTGAAATCAGCATACCGAACACGTGTGAAGTCTCCTGCAGTACTGTGTATACCAGCTGTGGTGGTGTGAATGAGAAATGCCTCCCATAGGTCCATGTATTTGAACAGTTGGTCTCCAGTTGGTGGCAGTGTTTGGGAAAGTCATGGGATGTTTAGGAGCCTTGCTGAAGGACGTGCATTACTGGAGGTGGGCTTTGAGGGTCTATAAGCTTACCCCACATCTTGTTCCCTCTCTGATTCCTGTGCATGGATGAAAATGTGACCAGTCAGCTTCCTGTTCCTACCACCATGCTTTCCTTGCCTGTTACCAGGCCTTCCCTCGCATGAATGCCTCTATCTCTTTGGAGCCATGATCCAAAATAAACCCCATCTCCTCTAAATTGATTTTGTTTATGGTCTTCTAGCACAGAAATATAATATTAACTAATATCCTAGCTAAGATCTCCATCCATCTCAGTGACCACGAGCATACCAGTGGACAAAGAATGTGTGCATATACACACCTGAAGTTTAGACATTCATAACCCCTGAAACCCTGCCATTATTGACAGTAGGGATAGACCTGGAGGACACTGTGTTAAGTGAAACAAGGTAGGGACACAAAATCAAACTTCACATGATGTCACTCATATGTGGAATCTAAAAAAGAGCTGATCTCACAGAGGTTAAGTATGGAATAGCCATGACCAGAGACCAGGGAGGTAGGAAGCTGAGCAATGAGCACACTCGATTGTTCATTAAAGAGAGATGAGATTTGGTGCTCTGTGGCACAGAAGTGTGGGTAGAAAACAAAAACACATTCTGTATCTCAAAATAGTATAGGACAAGTCTGAATGCTTTTATCATAAGGAAAAGAGAAATACTTAAGGCAGGGGCATGCTAGTCACTCAAAGTTGGTCACCTACACAGTGTATACAGTTAATCAAAATATCACAGCATATTTTATCAATCTGTACACCTACTATGTGTTAGTCAAGGCGCATTTTAAATTGTAGAGATAGCACAGGCTCCAAGTTCAATAGAACTTCGGTTGTCTTGGCCTTGTTAAAGAGCACTTCTGAACTCCTGCCCCATTCATAACAGGAAAGTATCAAGATTGAGTGAAGGTGGTATAATAACAGAGTTAGATCACGTAGCATATTATCTGGCCCCCATATGTAGTCTAAGAATGTTAACTGTTATTATTATGATTATCATTATTATTACTGCTATCATAATTCAAATAACAGTTTTTAATACTTAAGATTATCATTGCTTTGTTTTTAAAAAATTATGTGCTTGAGTGTTTTGGCTATGTGTATTTCTGTGCACCATGTATTACTGGTGCTCAAGGAGGCCAAAAGATCCTATCAGATCCCCTGGGACTGGAGTTATAGATAGTTGTGAGCCACCATGCAGGTGCTGGGAATTAAACTGAGGTCCTTTGGAAGAGTGGCCAGTGCTCTTAACCACTAAGCCATCTCTTCACCTCTCAGATAACAGTGCTAGTAACAATTAAGAATATTAGACATTAAGAAGAGTATAAAGCTACTAAGAGAGAAGAGAAAAGGCATAACAGGGGTTGAAACATGCACAGTTCTCCACACTGGCTACAGGCAATACATATCCAGACACACATTGTAAGGATTGAAGGCAGGCCTCTGGATGCTGATGGCACCCCATTGAAAGTAACCATAAAATCCAGGAAAACACCACTGAATTAATCAATATTCTTCCTGGTCCTAACAGGAAGGTTTTTCCACACGTTGTTTCAAACTTTTGCCGGAAGTCATCTTCATGAAAATCCAACACACATACACAATGAAATGTTCTCATTTTGGGTGTATGGTTTTGATGAATTTGGACAAAAAGTCTCCCCATGAAGTCAACAAGACAGTCAAAGTAGTGGACATCCCTCCCACCTCCAAAAGCTCCCCCTCCAGTCAATATGCACCTGAACTACTGGCGGCCATTGTCCTGCTGTCTCTCATTAGAGACTGGCTCCACCAGACCTTGGTTGTTAAATAAACAGAAGCAAAGACTGGGATTCTTCTGTGTCAGCCTTCTTTCATAATGATGTCTCAAAGATCCGTTATCTCGTGAGTGTGGATGTTTTCTTCTTTACTCACTAGGTGGAATTGGGTTGTGTGAATATACCACGTGCTGATACATTAATCCATCAATGTTTGGATTGTTTCCATTTGGAGGTTGTTAAAAAAAAAGCTATCAGCATTTATTTCATGTGTTTTCATTTCTCTTGGGTAAATATATAGAAGTTTTTGTGGTTTAATGAGAAATGTTCCCCAAAGGCTCATGGATTTGAAGACCTGGTTCCCCACCTGGTGGTGCTGTTTGAGAGGACTATGGAATCTGTAACTAGTAGGGAGGATGTCACTGGGGCGGGCTTTGATGATCTAGACTTTTATCCTGCTTCCTGTTCTTCTTCTCTGTTTCCTACCTACAGTTGAGATGTGGCCTCTCACCTTCCCACTCTGCCAGCCATCATGGTCTCATCCTCTGGAACCAGAGGCCAGTATAAATTCTTCCCTCTGTAAGTTGATTTTGGTAAAGGGCCTTTATCATGGCTACAGAAATTTAGCTGATGCAGAAGCGTGAATTTTTAATTGACTTTTTAACTCTTCTTGGCAGAAGAAGCTGTCAAGAAGTTCTCTAAGGGAGCCTCCATCCTCTCAGGCACATGGTTTCACCTTTTGGTCAAGATGGCCAAGTAGACATCATGGTGGGGGCACCTGTCCTAGCTGAGGAGGAACATCTTATCACGGACATTGTTTTGAGTGGTGGACATATGGTGATAGGAAGAAGCATATTTCTTCTGGTGGTTTTCATTGTTGTGTTTAAGTTCCCTACAGACAATGAGTCCCTCACTTAAGCCCCCTTTCAAGACCAAAATTGAAAATCATCGGTCAATTTTAAATGTTAGCTACTTTAGTATAGATGATATGCTTATCTTACTGGGGTTTGAATTTGCCTTTTGTAGAATTTTGTAGTCATTGTGAGGTGTCTATTTAAAAGTTGTTGGGTTTTTTGTTTGTTTGTTTGTTTTGTTTTAATAGGATTATGTATGCCAATCACCCTGTATTGGAAGAGTTCTTTATGTGCCCTAGATTCAAGCATTTTGCCAGATGCATATACAGCAAATGTCCTCTCCCCAGCATGTGGTCCATTATACTTGAAGTCCTATGCCATCCTATTAATTCTTATCACCTTAATGGACATCGAATTTCTTCCTTGACTCCTGCCATCCAGTCAACCCATTTCTACTGTAGAAAAGGGAGTCAGAGGTAAGGGGTTCCTCAGGGCCCTAGCTAAGGAGGCTCTGGGCTTTGTTCCTTCAGCTCTCATTACTGTCTCCATTTATAAATCCCAGGAAGAACCAGAAAACTTTCCTCTGAGCCACGCACTGTAAGGAACAGTTGGCATCCTGCCCAGCTTTCCTGGACACCCTTCTTCTGCGTGTCTATACTGGGCTTTCCAGAGTTCCATGTTCACCCTCATTCCGCATCACAGTGAGGGACCAAGTCTTGGGCTTTATTCTTCTTAGGCAATCTCCACAGGACTTCTGTGCCACAGCTGCCACCGTTAAGCATCTTTGTCAACTTCCTCATATCTATACATGAAATCTGGAGCCCGTGTTGAAGCAGTTTAGAGCTACCCTGTTCTCTTCCTGTGGTTCCATCAGGGTCTTTTTGAGGAGCCTGGAACTCTAGCACCTTCTAGCAAACGGCTATAAGAGGCAAGGTGCTGAGGAGCAGAGGTGCAGGTTAGTACTGGGGAACTGGCTGGCAAGAGACAGGAAAGTAAGTGGGAGGCAGGGGAGCCCAGGACCTGTAAAAACTGGTCCATGTGCCACCCTAGGACGCTATTAGTATCTAACTCGTGGGCAGATTGTAAGGATTAAAAGAGATGCTACATGAAAGGCACTTAGCATAGTGTCTGGCACCAAATAATTGCTCAATAACTGTTAGCTATTAGATCAGGATCCCTTTTATCTGACACCGTATGGACTGGTGTTGGTCAGTTAATGGAAAAAGTTGGTTAAAGAGAGAAATCAGAGAAAATTATACTATCCACCTTCAGCATTTCATTTTAAGTTAAAACATATAAGTGTGCATCCATTCACTGTTCTTTGATGTAGATCCAATGCTTTTCCTTTGAGTGTGGGGCCGCGGATGGGCGTGCCCAGCTGTCTTCCTGAGTTAACCACACCCAATAATGCATCCCTTAGCATTTCCAGTTTCCCATTTCTTGAAGGGGTGCGAAACTTCAGGCTGTCCGCGTAAGAAAGACGAAGGTTTGTTCTTAGACGTGTCTGACCACACCCCCAATCTCTGATCCCATTTCACTCACACTTCACTCCCCAGCAAAGCTTTCTAGCAACCCAGAGGCATTTTATCGTCTAGGAAATACTTACTGTGGTTTGCACCGGAGTGAAGACGCATCTTTCCACTCTCGCGGCGTCAGGCTTGCAGAACATTTCATTAGGTTGCTTCATTTCAATAAGGCTTCCACCAAGAAGAAGGATATGAAATAGGCATGAGAGCAAAGATCCCGTACTGTTAGTAAGCATCATTCATCCAGGGGGAGCTGCTGTGCGTATGAGGAAGGACCATGCTCGAGAAGGTGTCTTGGGAGATGTGACTTTGAGAGACGGTGATGGAGAAAGGCTCCTAGCTCACTCACCGCATTGTGGATTTCAGTAAACATACCTTTGAAGGGGCTGAGGAACGTCTGCTATCTGTCAGTGGATTAAGTAGAAAAACTCTCTACAGCTGATGTCTGCTTATTGAGCTGCTTAGTCCCAACCTTTGGGTTATTGCCACAATTAATAAACACTAAATAAAAACAGTGAGATAGGGCATAAGAAGTTTCAAGGCCTGGGTTCTAGGCCTTGAGGACTCTGCCACTCACAGACCTGCTAATGTTGGCAGTGACTCTTATGCTCTGAGTTGAGACCGTTTGTCTGTGTAGCCCACGAACTCCCAGTGAACTGGTGCGAGAAATCTTTGTCCACCTTAGGGCTAGCCTCAAACACTGTGGTTTCTCTTCTCATTTCGTTGGCTCCCATAACTCAGATGCCAAATGTCAGGCCATGTCACATTCCAGGGCCTTCAGATTCCAAGCCCCGTCGCTCAGGAGGGGAAAGAGCAAAGGGAAGAGCCTGCTGTCCGTCCCTCTCAGCATCTCTTTTCTCCATCCTCTGACCTTTCTCTGCTGCCAGTGTGATTTATCGGATGCAGCCTTCTTCTAGTGTGGGCTCTGGTCACCCGCGGGGCAGCACCGGACATCCCTGTGAGGTCAACAGGCCTGTTCCCCACAAACACAGCTACTGCCAGATGCACACCCATTCTCACATACCTCGTTTGGGTGTGGGGATGCCTGGGGTATGAAGGAACAGTGTCAGGGACTTCTAATCGCCCTGCACCTGCACAGCCTTGTGGGGCTGATTCCAAAGAGCAAGGACCCAAAGCAGACTTGCTTGTGGTTCCCACTAAGAGAGGTGCCCTTTTGCCCCACCAGCTTCCCAGAGTACAGAATTCCACACTTCTACACCCAATTACACAACTTGTACCAGCATGTACCGGTCAAGACCCTGGGGTATAGGTGGTGAGCCTCTTCTCCAGAGCTGGTTTGTGTCAGAGGAGACTGAAGAGGGCTCAAAGATGGGGGTGTGTGGCTGGGGGAATGAGGAGAAAGGAAGAGGCAACGATTGCATGGGAGCACAAACCGTAGGAGGTCCAGAAGCCTCCAGGACTTGGAAGAAGACTGAAGGGTCATTCCCACACAACTATGATGTTCCCAAAGGGCACTTATCCAGTGACAGCTCACAGATGCACAAGAACCTATCCAATGGCCATTCTCCCCTCCCCCTGTGTGTGTATGTTTTCATAAAAGTCTTATATTGATCCACTATTACTATACACTATACCAGGATGAACAAACTGACATTCTGAGAACTTCTCACCTATCTAAATCCAGCCCTGATTTTCCTCTGTGTTCCTTTGACAGAAACTGGTACCAAAAGAATGAAGGGGCAAAGGGTCATTCTAAGGGAGATTTTGGGTTGCATGCCAACTTGGGAACCCTCTGCAACAGCGATGCTCTTCTCTCAGAGTGGTCTGGCCATGGGTCTCCACGTACAACAGGCCTGTGATGTACAACATCCATGGTGGGAAGGGAGGGACTGGGCTGTAGATCGTCCCCTCCTGTGCTTGCCTTCAGACAAGTCACAGTGACTCTCTCTGGACTCTGGTCTAGTATTATTTCATCTCTGGTCAGGCATCTGTTCTGCTGACTGCATGCCATTCTGTTACAGTAGAGGCAGACACTCAGCTGAAGCCCGCGCAGTCCATATCTGGGGTTCCAGTCAGGGCTCTTTGGGAACATAAAAGGAAATAGTGTCTCCACACATCCATTTGCAGGAAGAGGAATCATTCTATGTGTTCACCATTAACCACCTGAGGTCTGGGTGGGTCCCTGAGACTGCGGCACAGCAGACGTTAGCTGTTCTGTCCTTATGCTGCTCTCTAGAAGAAATGACTTTCACTGACCTAAGACACCTTGCAGGCCCCTTTCCTCAGGCTCCTGGGAAAGCAGGAAGCATGTAACCCATGCAATCCCAGCTTTGACCCTTTTATGACCTTGAGCACATCAGTTAATTCTCTCTTTATACCATGTCTAGGCCAGTGCAAAATTACATAGGACCAGAGAACACTCCCCAGCACAGGTTCTGGAGGGTAGCAGCTGCTTCCCTTATTTGCTGTGACTTACGATCCCTGTCCATGGAAGATTCCAGATGCCACCATATAGGAGTAGGAACAAAGTTAGCAGGGAAGGCTGGGCCTGGGCGAGGGCCACTGGGTAAAGATGCAATTTAGTGGAAGACACCAAACTCTCAATGCGCCGCTCCTCCTGCCTCCTCTGACTGCTCCCTGGAGCCCTCCGTGATGCAGTAGGAGCACACAGCACAGTTTTTATGACTCTAAGTGATCCAGGAAGCAGCCAGTAGCTGCCCGTCATTGCTGGAAAGGCCAAGTTGTGCTAATAGGAAATGATTGTCAATCCTATTTGCTTGGGGAGGTCCAGGAAGGCCTGCTTTAGCAGAGGCTCATAGCCCTGTGTTTCCTCTCCTAGGCGCTCAGAGTCTGGGGTGTGAAACATGGCTGAGCTGTGCAGAACCTCAGGATTTGAGGAGAACGGAGGGTATTGGGATGGCTCTGGCTCTGACACACTGGCCACCACGGACTATGCTGTTGTCACTGGGATGTAGAAGTGAGAAGTGGGAAGGATGAAACATGTTATCTAGCAGCATGGCTTTCTCTGAGGGGCGGAGATGGGGAGCAGCTGCATACAGGCACTGTGGTTGCTATCCCAGTGATACCCAAGCAAGGATGAAGATGCCCAGCCTGTCCTGATATTGGGAAGTTTGTCATCTGGATACCACAATTCCATCAACAATTTGAGGACCGTAAAACTAGACAGCATTGCCATCCATCTGCCAGTTTACAGTGGGGATGTGTCCAAGTCCCTTCAGATTCTCCACACCTTTTTGGAGCAACAGAGAGATCTGATGTCATGCCTCAGATCCAGGAGGGGAGGGTCATCAGTTTCCTCTAGGACTCTGCGTATGTGCAGTTGAAGGGTCTCTGCTAACAGCCAGGACAAACCTCCCAACGGGATTTGAAGAGCACATGCCTGGAGCCAGCTCTTCGTCCTTCCTTAGATGAACTGAGGAATCACCTGGTTTCTCAGGAGCAGTCCCTGGAGCCCAGCTCAGAAACCCATGCCCACTGACAACACCATCAAGTAGACCTAAAATGGCAAGAGACTGCACCTGTCAATTTATGATCCATAACACTCGGAATCTGCCGCTTATGAGTCTGTCTAGGCCCCAGAACTCTGTTCTGCTCTTGGGGTCAGAAATGTACTCCTCCTCTTAACATGAGGCCTGGCCCATTGTGTGTGCACGTGTGTGTGTGTGTGTGTGTGTATGTGTGTGAGTGTGTGAATGTGCATGTGTGTGTGTGCACGTGTGTGTGTGTGTGTGTGTGTGTGTGTGATGTAACAGAGTACTGCATATAAGCTGATCTCTGTCTGTGAGATCACTTAGGCTAGCCAGGGACAGCAGGTACTTAATATTTTGTTGTTGTTGTGTCTGAGAATAAAGATAAAGTAGCCGTTCTGACTACAGTTTATAGCCCTGAAGCAGTCAGAGTTACACAGAACCAAAAGAGACAACAGCAGAAACAAATGCATTTATAAAGGCCAGGTGGCTTTCTTCAAGCTCGTAAGTTCAGGTAGAGAGAAGAGATTGCACAGATCCCCGCATCCCAGAACAAAGATGTTTCCGGTTACTTCCACCCTATATACCTTACAAAATGAAAGGCTAACAGAGAAAGCAGCAGAGAGATAGCTTAAGATTCTAGAGGACTCTGGGGTGAATCCCTGAGCGCTCCCCATTGTGCAAGCTTATCAATGAAGCAGGCCCAGTGGTGGAGAGACCCTTGGAAACGGTACACAGGGTGCCTAGTTCCCTGCCTCAGTGTTGACATCTGTTAAACAGGAGCAGCACACACACACACACACACACACACACACACACACACACCCGCCGTCCCGCTCCCCAATGGCTGATCCTGTAGGGAAGATTCAGTTAAAGGAGCTATGGGAAGCACCTAGCATAACGTCTCACACAACGCGGCCACTCTACAAGTGGTATCGCTCACCAGACTGCCAATTTAAAGAGAGGGAGAGAGAAAAGCCACACCTTGCAGAAAAGAAGGTTAAAAACAGGTCTGAGAGAAGAGACATCGGTGCCTGAGGAGACAGCTCTCCAGGAGATGAAGAATGACCTTGAGAGGGACTCACCGGGGAGGTGCTGGCGAGGTGAGTGGCTGACGTTTAGCTGAGCCAGGCTTTCTGGGCCTCACTCCGAGGCCCCTCAGCCTGGGAAGAGTGCCCTGCCTGTGGGCTGCCAGCTTCAAGGCACCGCGTAATTACTTAGCTGTTTACTAGCACCAGACATCCAGGGGATACTTCAGCCATCAATTAGCTCTGCTCACGGCCCCCCTGTGAGGCCTGGTGGTGTCAGGACTCCCATTTTTCAGCCAAGGAAACTAAGGTGTAAACAGGTTAAGCAACCAGCTCAAGGTCACACCTTGAGTCAAGCGGTCACCAGGCGCCCAGACTGCGTCCTTGCTGACTCCCTGGCCTGTCCTTAGCCCACTGGCCCATGCCGCTGCCCATAAAATCCACCGTTTATATCTCATCAGAATGCCAGGTAGTACACCCAGGACATTAGGAGCTGTAGAGAAAGGCCATTCGGCTGATTTCCAAGGCACGGTAGGGTTTTTAAAGAAATCTTTTAACCCCTTGCTTTGAAAGGGCAACCCGGGGCAGCCTGACTTTAGCAGTTTCTTTGCTGGGCTTCCGGAACTGTTCCTAAGTACGCTCTCAGCGTCTGGACCTCAGTTTATGTTTTCCCTGTCTACTCCGTTCTGTGGTCTGAACGAGCATGTCCCCTCAAATTCCAACGCAGAAACCTAATCTCCAATGTGATGCTATTCTATTACAGGGGTGGGCATTTGGGAAGTAATTTAATATTGGAGCAAAGCTGTCCAAACTGGTGTTATGGGCTTTACAAAACAGGCCCTTCTACCAAATGAGAACACAGTCTCTGTCTCATGACTAGGGAGCGGGCCTCGCCAGACCTTAAAGCTGCCAGCGCCTTGATCTTGCTCTTCCCAGCTTCTGGAACCAAAATATCTAATGGAGCCGTTTATAAATCCCCGAGTTCATGACGGTCACTGGGTTCTGAATATACTGAGCCCCTGTGACAGACACGTGTGCCAGTTCTGTCTGAGAGCCACAGTGAGACCGCTTAGCAGACCCTGAGCTGGTCACCACATAACGCTTCCTCTCCTGCTCACCCGGGGCCCTGATCTTCTTCACGATGGGCATTGTGGAGGAAAGACAGGTTCTCCATGGTGGAAAGATTTCCACCAGCGGTCTGGGCAGCTGTCATGGGCAGGGCAGTGGCATATTTTTGTGGCTTGATGAACCTCCAGTCATACGAAACCTACCCTAGGGTCCTCCCAAGCCGCATGCCTCCTTGATCTGTCGGGGTTCCAGAATTTTGAGTACTGGCTATTCAAGCCTTTAGGTCACCTGCCAGATAATGTCTGGTTTGGTTGCTGTTGTCGTTTTTCTCTCCCCCACCTCCCCTCCCCTCCTCAAACCCAGTCTTGCCTCCCTGAAACGCCGTCTCAGTATTTCTGTTCTTTCTTTCCAGGCAGTCCGCTCTAGGCCCTCATCAGAACTCAACAGTACCACTATAAGCAGGGTTCTAACTTGTCATCCCCATGCAGCCCTGGGCCTCAGATCCTTCATCACACAGCAACCAGAAGGCCCCATCCTAAAATGTGAAGACCTTTCTTTAAAAATATGCTTCTGATATTGCCCAGGGATGAAGATGAAGTTCCATAATGTGTCTCCAAGGCCTCAGCATCCCTTCTGGCCTTTCTCTGCCTTGCATCCCTTCTTCCAGTCACATTGGTTCATCCACATCCCACAGCTCTCAGGCCCCCATCTGGACCTTAGTACTTCCCAGAAAGACAGCCCTCTGCCTCATGCATTCACGCTCTGCTCCTTCTTCTGATCTCCCACTCAAGCTGCCAGGTCACCTTCATTGCCCAGGCTGGACCAAGGAGGGGATTCGTGCATCACCAAAGCACTTTATACGAACTGTCTAGAACCCCATGTGTACTTAGGTATCTTTACTTCTATTCCTTGGCATGGCCACTGACTTGGCCTTTCACAGCACCCTGTGCACAATGCCTTGAATATGACCATATAAGTATTTTTTTTAAAAAGCAAAGTTAAATTGAAGCCTGTCTGATTCTGCTTTAAGCAGCTGATGTGTTAATGTAGTAAAGCAAGGTTTCAGTAAGACTGTCTGAAACAGGAAGAGGAAGTTGGGTTTCCTAATTTAATATATTCAAGCCAACTCTGTCCGTCTGTCTGTTTTTGTTGTTGTTGTTTGCTTGTTTCGTTTGGTTTGGTTTGGGCTGTTGAGATGGCAGAAATGGTTTATTATCTTTGGAATGCAATGTCCTTCCTGGTAAATCAAAAGGTCTGGAATAGCACAGTGGTTTCCAGGTAGCTGGGAAACTGAGTCCGACGGTTTTGGTTCTGCTCTTAGGACAAAGACGGCTCCAGGAGACAAAGGCTCTAAAGTGTGAGCAGCTTGCATTTCCCTTCTGCAGGCAGAGGTAGCAGATGTTTATCTGTTTTTACCAACCAGACTTCTGCATGAGATATTACTTGAGTAAGACTTGACAGCTAAAGACTAGTTGAAAACTACTGAGCCTGCAACAGTGCCAGCTGAAAATGTGGCAGACAGGGACAAGTTCCTTTTAATGTCCCTTCAGTGGCACACGGGTGGCCCCAATGCATAAGATTCCCTCAACACTTCTCTACAAAGTGACCACTGTAGATGCACCAGCCCTACAGACCGGTGCACTGGAACCCAGAGAAGCGGCCCTTTCCTCGTGACCTTTGAGGATCTCCAGGGGCCTCAGACGCAGAAGGCTGCTCTAGGCAGAAAAGTTCAGGCTGTCTGCTGTGTCTGGGCGGTAGACAGCTAATTGCAGAGAGTAGGTAAGGGAAGGAAGGAGGAGGGTGGGGGCCCTGTGGTAAGAAGAGGACAAGGCAGAGTCACCTGCCTCCAGGCATATTTGTTGCAGCTAAAGGGGGAGGGGCTGATCAGAGGGCACTTACAATCTGCTCTGCCACAGAGCTTGCCAGATACACCCATTTTCCCAGAATTAAGCCAACCCATGGCACTCAAGGGTGAGAACCTTTATTTCCAGGTAGAGACTAGGCATGCTCAGGGTGGGGTAGGTGAAGGGGGAAGAAGTCTTTTTATGGTAGTGCAGCTGTTCATCTCCGGGGCCTTAGTTACCTCCTGTCTGCAGTCTCCTTGGTAGCTACACCTGGATCTAGTCCCCGGTCCTCACGCTCACTGCTAGGTCCTACTGGGCACAGCCAGCGCCATGTGCAAACCCAGTTCTGCTAACTCTAGGATCTTAGTTTGGCAAGTGAATGTGTTTAAGCCTTATGTGGTTATAGCCCGAAAACAGAAAAGCTTTAGGTGTTTCATAGCAGAAAGTAGACATGAAGCTAAATCAACATGCTGGCTGGCCCAGACTGAAACACATGACAGCTTCCCTTACATTCAGTTGGCCAATATGGCAATGTCGTCTCCTTCCCCTGCCAATCTCCCACCTTTAGTCAGCACGAGGCCCTGGCCTTGCTGTCTCTGATTCTCAGTCCTCCCTCTTTCCGGTCCTCTGCTGGCCTGTGTGTGCGTTATCCACCTGGACCCAGTCTAGGATGCTCCCTTATGTTCAGTCACAGACTTTCTAGAGCAGCCTGCTGCAAGGCCCTTCATGGGGACCACAGGACAAAAGCAATGCAGGGCTGAGGACAAGATTCAGTTCAAACCCAGCGTGAAGATTGGCTGGCTTCTGAGCAGGAGCCAGGCCATGTTTGGGAACAACCAGAACTTTAGAATACTGAGCTTCTGATTGTGAGAGGCACAGAGGCCTGGGGCGGGGGGGGGGGGGGGGAGGATAGGAGGGGATGAGGCTCTTGCTTGGAAGAGCCAGCCTGAATTAGAGCGTTTCCACTCACTTCCTTTAGCCAGTAGAATGCGATGTGGAAAATAAAGTATAACCAACAATACAATGATCTGTGCTAACACCTAAGAATGCTTCTAGGCTGGTACTTAATGATCACAAAAGGGTTGCTATGCCCACACTCCCAGCAGCATCCAGACAAGACAGTTCATGTGCTACGCATCCAAGGCTGCTGGATATCACAGAATATCTCATTCAAAGATCAGTTTTCCTCTTTGTTTCGTAAGAGTTTAAAATACATTGCCCTCCTCTTGCAGTCTCCGTGTGATGGGGGCAGGGAGTTGTCATCTGCAGTCTCTCCCCGCCCCACCCACTATCAAAAGTGCACTGTGTTGAAGGCTTAATCCCAGGAGGAGATGCTGGTGAAGTCAGTGGGATTATAAGGACACTACCTTTATCAATGATAGGTTTGTTAATGAGCGAGCTGTTAGCACGCGGCTGGTTGGAGGAAGTATGCAGGTCATTGAGAGCAAGTCTACAAAGGATGTGTATGGTGCCTGGCCCCACTGCTGCCACCACCACCACCTCCTCCTCTTCTTCTTTCCCTGCCTGCTTTCCAGCTGTAGCGAGGCTGATGGCTTTTCTCCGTCATGCCCTTCTGCTGTAATATCTCTAGCTTGTCACAGGCCTACCAACAATGAGGCCAGTCCACCAAGGACTACAAACCCTAAAAACGGAGAGCCAAATCCAATCTCCATTTTTTTCTAAATTGCTTCTTTCAGATCACTCGTCAAAGTGACAAAAAGTGACCAATACACAAGGGACATATGATGGTGGTCTGAGGAAGAGTTTTGAAGTGTACAATTGTTTTCCAACTGAATATGAATGGGGTCCTTTACCCAGGGGAGTGCCTGGTCAGATCCTCCTGGCAGGAAACAGCAGGGACCCTGGAGCACTGGTTGCTAGCTATGGTGGTCCCAGTTGGCCAGGCTGAACACAGGCCACATCCTCATCTGAGTTGGCAGAGACTCCAGTAGAGGACACCTTTGCTTTTGGTGCAGGCACAGGAGGCATTAGACTGCACCTTTGACCCCTGGATGCTGTATTTTGGTCTCATCCTCATTCACAGTCTTGCTGGTGGCATCCAGTTGTCTAAAGCCCTACAGGACCCAAAGGGCAGAGCTCATGGAGATCCAGGGTGCTCTGGAGCTCCCACAGGCTTGGAAAAGAACTTCCTCCAGGCTCTCTTTGAAAACTCACCTGTCATCTCTACTCAGCTTGTCTAGAGCTGGGTAACACTCTCCAACTGTGCAATGCAAAACTGCGGGCTTTGTTTTCCTTGGTTTCCTTATAGGCTTCATGAGACGGGGCCAGAGCACAGGAGGAGATAAACCAGTTAGGAACTAAGAAGACACTGCTTAGGTAAGACTTGGTGATAGCCTTGATCATGGCACTGCCTAGGGCAGGACCTTTGGGGAAGAGGCCAATCATGTCCTTTATGAAGCTTCTGCTACATTCAAAAACAAAACCAGAACATGAGAGCAAAAGCTGTGTTATATTTAGCGTTTACTTTGAAGAAATGATCACGGAAGCGTGTGGACACCCAGGAACGAGCACCAGGGCACTAGTGCAATCAGGTGTCCACACCCTCTGGTAGGACTCCGGCTTCAAAAGATTAGGGATGTACAGTAAGACCGTATGACAAACATGAATAGCTTCCATTTCTGCCTGGACAATCCTGAAACTCTATCGACTATTCCATAAGTAACACGCAGTTCTGGTCTGGATGTCCTTTCTGAGAGTTCCTGCTGGTGGAGAGGGAATTGGAGCATGGTGACATGGGGTTTGGTGCAGTAAGGAGGGTACTGCAAGGCCAGTCTCCCTGTTCACCCCTCAAGATTGTCCCTAACCCACACTTCACAAATATCTCCACTCAGTTCTCCATGTGGCCCAGTGAGTTGCCCAGCAACGTGAACCTCTGTGTTAGTCCCAACTATGAAACCCTCAGTGTCTCCCATCACTGCTTTTATACAAAGTAGAGACTCACGCACACTCAAAAATGTTCATGGATTTCGACATTATCCCCTTCAGAAAGAGCCCACTTTATAGACTAGAAAGCAGAGGAGTAAGGAGGGGCGTTGGAAATCGGGACATCAAAGATTTAGGCTTTCTATTTCTTTAAGTCCTTTGCTCTGCCAGGACCTCCAGGTCAGCCCCCTCTTCTAGATCCCCCATCTCCTCGTAGCTCTTGCAATTGGCTAATCTGATCCTACTTCATTCTTCTCTGGACCACCATAAGTCATGACTGGTCTTTAACAGCTCCTTCCCACGTTCTCAGCCACCTCTCCAGCCTTCTCCCTTCCTCATCCCGATGCCTACCCACCACCCACTTAGCAGTGCTGATTTCTCTCCCGTGTGCTTCTTCCTTCTGTGCTTGGATATGAGCTTAGTGTGCAGCTTTCTTCTCCTTGCCACCGTCTTCCCTTCTGCACCCTACAGACACCCACTTCGAGCCTCTGTCTTTGCTAGACTGTCTTTGTTCCTTCAGGTTGCCTTCCCATTTCCTAAGAATTAACTACATGGCCAGTCCTTACCTGCACCATTCAGCATGTACTCTGATAGATGGTTTCAACCTAATCTACCAAAGGATTTCTTTTTTCTTCTAATGCCAAGGACCAAACTCAGGCCTTGCTTGTGATAGGCAAGTGCTCCACCACTGAGTTAAATCCTCAGCCCCACTCAGAGACTCTCTTGCTCTGTAGCTCATGTTGCCCTCGAACTTGTGTTCCTCCTGTCTCAATCCACTAAATTAATTTCTCAACTAAACCTACCATGTGAAAATCAGATACAGCCTATGTAGAATGAGTTTTAGAGACTATTTTCAGCTTTCCACAGATGCAAGATCTACGGTTGTGGTTCAAGGTGCTGAGGCATGCGAGAGCCCACTCGGGACATCCCAGAATAGACAGTAACACATGCCTGAACCGTACCGCGCGCACACACGCTGACCAGAAACAGGCGGATGACGTCCCAGAGAAAACCTGGTGTGTAGAAATCCACTGACATGGGCCCTGACAGAGAGCCTTCATGTTGGGAAGACGGTAGCAAGACTGATTGGGTCATACTGTAACATGCCCCTCCCCAACGCCTGCCACCTCTGAGGCTGCACGCTCATATCTACAGCAGTCACTGCTCTCCACCACGTTAGGTGGACTGGTTGCTGCACGTCTGCCCCTCCCACTGCCCGCTGTGGATTTGCATGCGTCATCTGCCCTCTCTGTGTCCTCGGAGTCCTTGAGTAAAAGTAATAGTCTGTCACTACACACCATGTTAAGGTTGTCTCGAGCCTTGAATGATGAAGAACAGTGTACAAAACTACACCTGGCCAGGCTTACTATTGTTAGGTTCAACTGCTAGTGGGCTTGCAGATTGTTATTACTCAGTTTTATTTTGTTAAAAGAGGCTAAAAATCTAGTGTTCTTATTTGTGTGTGTGTGGGGGGGGGCGTTGCACACGCATGCGCACGTGCGTGTGTGTGTGTGTGTGTGTGTGAGAGAGAGAGAGAGAGAGAGAGAGAGAGAGAGAGAGGAGAGAGACTTTTTTGCTGTGATTTTTCTAATCTGGAAACATTCACCGATTTTGAAGACCTGTGCAGGCAGCAAAACTGCTGCCCGCCGGCTGCTGCAGCACATCTGAAATCTTGCCTGAGATTTCCCGCCAGTGTCTCCCGGGCTGTGTCCTGGGCCCCCTGCTCACCTCAGCACGTTTCAGGAGGAGAAAGGACACCAGCAGGGGTGAGACAGGCTGGAGCAGGAGTGGGGTTGCAAAGGGAAGGGTGTGTGTCTAGGTGGTAATTCCAGCTCTGAATGATGGGTGTATTGAGTTCGTTTCTGCAGGTAATCGTTTAGATCTTACTGCAGCGCTAACACAGCGTCTGCTAAGTGAATCATCGAGATCACGCAAACTTGTAATGGAGTATTTAGATGACTTACTAGATGCAGTTTAGATTCAATCAGAGTGGCATTGGATGCAATCAGTGATGCCTCTCATCTGACTGGGCGTCCATGGAACTTCAAGGTGATGCATTTGATTTTGCAAGCTGACGTACCCAATTTGGGGACTGAGTGACGGGTCTAGTCCACGATGAAGAATTCCAATTCTCCCATGCCTAGTGTTTGCCTCAGTGTATAATGCATGAATTTTAATAATAAGACCAGCCTTTGGGCTAGTGGTCCAGGTCCTCCCCATCTACCTGCAGGCAGGCTTGCTTTGGGTCATCACAGGAACACAAGAACAAAGAGGGAGCAATCTACGTCTCCATATTTCACCTACTGATGACATCTAATAATGTCCTCTAACTCATAAGTTATATCCTCACCATTCTGAGATCCGTAGGTGGCCTTCTGTCTATAGGTCTAATTGCTTGGCAGTCCATGGCCAGGACACTGCGTTGAGAATCTGACATTTGTTCAGGTCTCTATGCAAGCTGTCCCAAGACTAGACACTGTGGTTTTCCACACCATTTTCAGGGTTAATTTTGCAGGTTATCTGGGATAGACAAGAAGAGTTCTCTCACTGAGCAGTCTCTCAGCCCCTCCCCAGTCATCCGCGTTCAGTCCCAGGTTGGATAGCGACCTCCCTTCCAGACAGGAGCTGTTCAAGTGTTCTCTCTTCTGCCTAGACTGTCTGCCTCTCCCTTGCCCCATCTCAGCTCAGATTGCAGAGAGTACCTTCCTCCCACAGAATCTTCATGATGGTGTCATATGAGCGTTCCTGTAGCGGGAGGTCTCCTCTTCGGCTCTCTCTGGAAGCTGGATTAACACCTGACATGTGTGAGACATGTGAACTTGGAGGAGAAACACAGAAATAACAACCGCAGTGGTGAGCATGTGCGGAGCTCCAGGTTCAGTCCGTCTTTTTAAGAGTAAAGTCCCAGTGCTAGGCTAGGCATGGTGAACAGAGCTCTGAAATCTGCTGGCACTCAGGAGGCAGAGGCAGGAGGAACTCAAGTCCAAAGCCAGTCTGAGTTATACAGCAAGAAAGGTCCCCTCTCAACAAACAAGCAAACAAATAAATGAAGCTGAAAGTAGATAAATAAAATTATGGTACTTTCCAAGAAGCATCTCGTCATCATTTCCAGTCCCCACTGCAGGTCATGCGTGAGGAGAATAACCTTTCTGTTTGCATGGGGAAACTGAGGCTAGGCAAGGAGAAATGAGGCCTGTCGAGTTTCACACCGTCAGAATTAGATTCTAGTCTAGGATTTTCAGACCCCCAAGCCAAGCTATTAACTGTTACTTCATCATCCGTCCTCCCAGAACCAGACAGACTACCTCATCTGTGCCCAGGACAAGGAGGTTGCCTTCCCTAGATGCTGAGGTATGTGTGGGGGGAATCCTATGACTTATTGCAAAACAGCTAGATGGTAAGCTGAGATCCAAGGGTCCCTGAAGGAAGGTTTGGTCTAGCCCTGAAGGGAAAGAAGGGGCCTTTGGCTAAGCCAGTGCCCACCCAGGACCATCACTACTGGCCTCATGCTGCCTCCCTTTAGTCAGGGAGTCAGGAGGTGGCGTGAGGATTACTGGGCCTTATGGTGGACTCTGTGATTCTGTATCAAGTGAACTCTGAACCCAGGAACTCTGTGCTGAAGTAGAAGGGACCCCCAACCCAGCTAAGAGACCGAGTCAACTCAGTACTTCTTAGAGTCTTGGGCCCTGGCTCAGACTGAATCCTGGTGTTTCCATGAAGATGGACTAGACAGAAATCACAGCGCTTGCTCCCTCTTCCCACGTTTGATCCATAGCTCTGGCTCCTGTTAGAGACTGGAGTTCCCGAGCACAGCACGCACCTTCAGCGTCACACATGCTGAAGAGTAGAGCACCACTGGAGGGTGACCTCATAGGCCTAGCCTATCCCGACTCAAGCCTCCATGAGGACTCACCCAGAGAGACCACTGGGGAGGCCATTTGGGACAGAGATCTTCACAGTGGCCCAGGCCATCTCGCTCAGCCTACTGAGCCTGCCTTCAGAGGTGGTCACAGAATCAGAAGTGTTACAATTCCTCCCCTGAAGGTTGACAATTACTGCTTGGCACAGTGTGTGGTGGGGTGGAACCTGGCAGAGGGCCGGGGGCCACATCCTCTGAGTCGCAGATGAGACAGCCCCTCTAGTGTTCTGCTAGGCCACAGTTCATCTCACTCCTCCCCTGTTCTGTCTTCAACCCCAAGGAGGCCCGTAATCAATTCATTCTACAGGACAGAGGCTGCCACAGACACTTCAGGCTCTGCTCAGGGTGTGAGGGGGGCGTCAGCACACTGGACCAGAGAGGAGCAGACAAACATGTCCACCTCAGAGGCACAGCGTCCCTGGGTGCATGCGGTGAGCCGGACGCCTCAACACTCCCGATCCTGAATGCCAGATCCATTTCTGGGGAGGAGATTGAGGCATGGAGTGGTTAAGGGGCTTACCAAGGCCCTACACTCCTAAGTAAATGTTTGAAGAATAAAGGGGAGGGAGTGGCAACCAGGGCACACGTCCCACCGTGGTGAGTGACCGGGAAGCATGACAGGCCATTTGTATCAAGAACATCCCACCACCCAGGCAGAAGCCAACTCCAGCATAAGGCTGGTGATGGGCCAGACAGCCAATTCCTTGGGGGCTCCGTAAGGAGCAGCTGCCTGCTCCACTCCTGCCTCTTCTAGAGGCCACAGTGGTGGCCCTGGCTGCATTCATTTTCCCAGGCTGAGGCGGCAAGTGGGGGGTCCGCAAGTGCAGACAAAGAAATAGCTCAGCCCTGCAAATGGCTTTGAAAATGGGGCATTTGGGATTCCACTTGGCTGACACACTCTGCCCTGGCCCAGGCCTTGTCCCCCAGAGACATCCCCCAGCCCCTGCTGGCCAGCTGTGTCTCCCACTGCCGCCCACACCAAAGCCCTGACCACACGGAAATGGTTGTTCAGCCCAGAATTCCCCATCACACCCCTTCCCACATAGGGAGGAACAGGAGCAGGGACAATGGCAGCAGAGACTCTGGTTATTGACTCTCCACCGATGTGGGATGATGATCCACAGGCTTGACTCAGCCTCTTGTGAGCCAGGCAAGATGACCAGAGGGACTTTCCTGTCATTTGTTACGAGACCAAGGCTGCTATGACATACACATTCTGCCTAGCAATGTCAGGTCACCTGTGCAGAAACTGTCAAAGGGGACCAGAGGAGGCACAGCCACCATTAGCCCAGCAAGGCTTCCAATGGGATATCTTTAGGCACACACACTTTCCCCAAACTGGGGCACAGACATCATTTCGAGGCGACCGCTTTCTGGCCACTTTCCCTTAAGCAGCCTTTTCTAAAGCCAGTCTGTCCCAGCAAATACTGGTGGTTTCTTGTTTCCCAGAAAATGAAAGTTCTATCTATCTTAAATGTGACTTTTCCATTTTCCTGGGTTGTAAAATCCTTAGGGCACCAAGCACAGGATTCCAAGAAAGAATCCAGCAAGAATCAAAGAAAGGAATACCTAATAAAAATGGATCATCCTTGCAAAACCCTCTTCCTCCCTGCCTGCCGACCTCCCATCTGCCTATCTCCTGGCCTGCCCACCTTCCCCATGCCCACCTTCCCCATGCCCATCTTCCCCACGCCCACCTTCCCCACGCCCACCTTCCCCATGCCCACCTTCCCCATGCCCACCTCCTCCATGTCAACCTCCCAACCTGCTCACCTCCCATGCCCACCTCCCCCATGCCCACCTCCCAGCCTTCTCACCTTCAGCCAGACCACTTGTCCATCAGTCTGTCTGCCCACCTCACCCTGCCACCCCACCATCTCTTAACCTCCCCCTCCCCACCTCCCCTCCTGCCCATTAGCAGGCGTATCTTCAAATTGGAATGCAGATGTCTCCAGCACATCACAAGTGCGGATAATCAAACTGAAAAGAGAAAGCCCAATTTTCATTTTTTTGAAAACAGAAGTTCTGATTTAGCAGGCTGGCTTTTTATATTCTTATTGTGTCGAGGCCTTCTTTCTCTCACAAATACTTTTTTAAAGGGGATTTTGATGAAATATTTCTAAGTCATAGGTCTTATAAAGAACCGTGTTCAATATACCAGAAAGTATACACTTTGTGTGTGTGTGTGTGTGTGTGTGTGTGTGTGAGAGAGAGAGAGAGAGAGAGAGAGAGAGAGAGAGAGAGAGAGAGAGAGAGAGAGAGAGAGAGAAAGGGAATTCTCATGGCTCCCAGGAACTCCAAGTACTGAGTACTAGTGTTTCCAGCGCTACTAAATGCTGGTCCCTGAGGCTTACACTAAGTCATCTGATTTCTGCCCTCCGCCCCCATCTCTCACCACCACAATTAGGTATCTTTCTTGTTTCTCTGTCACAGGGTGGGCAGGAAGGACAAAATTTCTATCAGTGAATTCAAACTCTCCCCTACTGGCCTCGCTGCACTATGAGAAAGAGTTGGCCATGCCTTCAGTCACTGGCCCCTTATACCCCCCCTTTTCCAGTAGAGCCTGCTCCTCAGCACTTTCATGATGACTTCTGCCCCTCCCCTGGGGCAGGGGCATGACAGGCAGTGCTCACAAAGGGGCCATGGTATTAGTCAGCTTGGTTGTCACAGCAGGCGACCACAGACTGGCGGCTCACACAGCAGATGTTTGTTTTCTCACAGTCTGGAGCTGGATGTCTAATCAAGGTGGCAGGAGGGTCGGTTTCTGGTGACTTGCAGGTGGCTGCCTGCTCACAGGTCCCTCGTGATGCCTTCCCTCTGTCACATGCCCTGAGAAATCTCTGGTATGTAAAGCCTCAGCTGCATGACCTTATTTAACATTGCCTCTGCAAAGGTTCTGCCACCAAGTACAGTCACACTGGGATGCTCAACTTCAACTTCACCCCATCCCTGGAGTGTCCCTCAGCCGCTCACAGTGCAAAGTGCTCAGTACATGGTACCAACATGTGCCATCAAAAGTCATCCTAGAGAAGAGCTTGACGTGTATTCTAAGGGCTTCCTTGTCCTTCCTCAGTTCTCAGAGTCTGGGGAAGCAAGTGCTGCTTCTAGCAATTTCTTCACCTTTTCTTTACTCCTCATATCTCGTCTGCAGCTCACACTTTTTCAAATGTCCAGGTCTTGTATCATTCTCTCAATCAGGACAAATCCTCTCCATCTCTGCTGAGAGATGCTACACATTCTGGGCACTACAGGGTTCATAGGTCAACAGGAAACTAATAGGCCACTATCAGAAAATAATTCAGGAGCAATAGGTGGGAGGTGTAGGACAGACGTCCACGGCACAGAGCACATTTCCAGGTACCATTCTCTGGTCCCACGTGGAGGCAGGACTTCTGTATTCAGAGGCATTGAGGAAGGGGGTTGTGCCATCTGGGCGTCCTGATTCGTGTGCGGAATGTAGCTGCTTCTAGTGTGCTAGAATCCACTAGTGCATTCCAAACAACTCAGACAAGAAGATGGAGGCACGGGGCTAAAAGGGCACCAAGGGAGACCGAGAGCTACCTCCTGCCTTAAGACACTGATGGCCTTGAGGGAGAGTCAGACACGTAATTAGCTAACCTTAGTACAGACGAAGTGCCCAGATTAAATTATGTATCACATGCTTCCAGCTCCCTAGAAGAGATACATTTATTCTGCCTGGGAAGTGTGGACACATTAGAGAGGAGAAAACTGGGGCACACAGAGTACCAAGGTGGAGATGCTTGCCTGAGGTCAGCTGCACAATCCGGCAGACATCATCGGGCTTGGGTGACGGGCCAGTGCTCTGTCCCTCCAAGGTTTGGGATACTCCTTGCCCTGCCTCCTCTCTGGCAACTCTGATGCTCAGCATCCTGGGAGAAGATGCTGGCAGAGCCTCTCCAGAACCCTGGTCTGGGTCCCTGGAATGGAGTCAGGTGGCTAAGGCCTTCTGTGTGCTAAGTCCTCCTGTGCAGTGTGGCAGGAGTCGGCGGCGGGGGGGCAAGAGTGCACCTGGACGGGTCCCCAAGCAGACAGGAAGTGATGCCTCCTGGGCTCATCTCAGCAGCTGTTGCTTGCTTGGCATGGTTCAGACAAACAGGCAGATGTCCTCAGGGCGACCTTCCTGACTCAGAGAGTTTGGGAACTGAGGTATTCACTCCCTGGGGTGGAAGGGGGAGGCAAGGACAGGACACAAGCTGCTGACTCATTTCTTCTCACTGCCTCCCTGTCCTGGTTGTTCAGGCCTTGGAGAGAGCTGGGAGATGAGGGCCCTGCTTCAGGATGAGTTTCAGGATAGGAAGACACTCTTCTGCAGCCCCTGCCCATGTGGCTCGCCCCCCTTCAAAGGATGGCAGCAGGTGGTAAACAGTGCCATGCCCTCAGGACACAGATGTCTTTACAACAGAGTGACAAGCAGGCCGGCTGCCACAATGGGAAGTTCCACATGTGACCTCCCTGGACTGTAGCCAAAGAGACGCACACTACAAATACCATTAAACTTTATCTTCACACCATGTGCAGAAGGTATGTAAGAAAACATATGGATATCCTGTTTAGCCTTGGGTCTTGTTGCTATCATACCTCACTATATATCCGAAAATGTTCCACTTAGTGTTAATGGAATTTTTAACACTTTTGGTCGCTAGCATTTCAGATATGAAATGTATATTGTCTAACTCCATCCCCAGGGCTGGCTTCATGGCCGTGTAATCGATGCTGTCACATGGATCTGCATGTAGAAGGACCCACCCCTCCATGGCTTTCTACCCATGAAACTTCCCTCTCCTGTTAGTCTCTTTTTAGGGCAAGGATTTCTGGGCCTACCTCCCAAACCCTTGTGACCTGGGCTCTGCTGCCATCAGCCCAGGCTGGACCATGGCTACTAACATAGAGATTCAGGCAATCGTGTTGGGTTCTTCATGTCCCACCACAGAAGCTCTCTCATGACATCTGTTTTTAGCAATAGCTCAAGGACTGGAGACAAACCTGTCAGGAGCCTAGCCTGGGCTAGGTTTTCAGGGATCAGTTCCCACTGGAAAAACACAGCATCGATTCGAAGTCTTTCCTTCCCCAGGCCCTCGCTGCCCCTCACACTCCCTCCTGGTGAGAACAGCAATAACTTTGGAACGTGGACTAAAGGGTAAGCTGCTGTCCCCCGAGCTCCTGGCAGGGTCACAATGTCAGTTCCTCCGCAGAGTGCTCAGCCTGCTTAGTTCATGCAGAGTTTATTCACAATAATGGAAAGCTCTGGGAGCTGTGAGGACTAAGCTGAGACTGTGCAAAGCAAGCATTAGCAGCTAGTGTGTGAGTGGTGTCAAATGGGTGGCTTTGTTGTTGTTTACAGTTCCTCCATCTTTGTCACACACAGAAGAAATCCCTGCCTTTGTTCTGGATGCTGCTAACGCCCTATTACTCCTGCTATGGTCCTGAAGGAGTACAGCCACCTGGGAACTCATTAGAAAAGCAGACCCTGTCCTTGCCCCAGAGCCTAGGATCTGGAACTGCGTTTCAACAATGCTACCATGAGATTCACAGGAATATCAATGTTGGAGACGAACTACAACTCTGAGAGCATATGACTGACCTTTGGCTCTGCCTTGTCCCTTCCTAATCCCAGTCAGGATGACTCTGTCAAAAGCATAGCCAAACCCATCATTGTAGATTTATCCAGAGTCTGTGTCCTTTCTCAAAGACTTACCATTTGACCAGGGTAGACTAGGAAGGAGCATTATCAATGTGAAGGACATATTGAAGTAGGGAATGGGAAAGCATTGGAAAGTAGTCCTAGCAAGCGGTCGGGGGGCAAAGCAGATGTGAAGGGAGGCTGTGCATCGTACTTATATCTAAGCTTTTGGTCAACTTGGCCGCCATATGGATACTGTAGGGGAGAGGGGAGAGGGAGGAAGGACAGCCCTAAGTTTCTGATTTGGAGTAATAGGCTGGCACTATTTTCATAAAAGCAAGGTAGGACAGAAGGAGAAGGAAGAGAAGAAGATCAAGGCAAATAAAGTATGCCTTCCATTTGGGGTTTGTGTTTCAATAGAATATCAATTAAAGGTTTTTAATAAGAAGAGTGAGGTTCTTGTGGTGTTTAATTCACATCCTTTTGTGGAACTTACTACTCTGTGGAGTGCTGAGAGACTCTGGAGTTAAAATGCCATGGCTTCAAATCTGAGCTCTCCTGTTTAGCTGCTGGGTACAAGTTGATCAGCTTCTGGAACCTCTGCTGGAATATTTACATACTTCTTGTTTCCCCTGGATATCGGCACACTTGCCCGTCTCCACTGGAACATCTTCACACTTGCCCATCTCCACTGGGATATCTGCATGCTTACCTGTCTCCACTGGAACATCCTCACACTGCCACACTCCACTGGGATATCTGCACGCTTACCTGTCTCAGAAGCTTGCAGTGAGACTTAAGTGATGCACATTGTTGCACGATGAACTCTCCACAAACAAGTCTGATGTATAGTGAGCATCTGATAAATAGAGAACGTCATGACAACTACCTATTTGTCTCCCTTCCAAAAGAAATGGCGAGGTCCTTAGGGACCGGGGCAACTACAGCAAAAGCCTTTGTGTCAGCTAGCACAGAGAAGGCACATGATACATATGGACCAAAGAGACCATAACAGATGTGGTTCATTAGGGGAGGCCCAGGAGACCAGCAGGGTATCAGATGAATACAGATGTTGTGCCCCTTTCCAAATGTTCTTCCCTTCCCCTCTCCCTTTTTCCTAATGACAGCGTACCGACTACTGAGTAATGAGAGCCTGTGCTCATTCTTCTTGCAGTCTAAGCTCATCTATGGACGACTCTACCAACGGAACCTGCCTCTCAGGGAAATAAAAGATCTCTCTGCAGGGGCTGGTACTGTCCCTCTGTGCCCAAGGAACAGCCACCTCTGAAGATTCTGCCATTCCTTTGACCGCGGCAGCATGCAGACCACTGCTGCCTCCAGCAGTTAGGCAGCAAGCTGAGTTTCGGTAAAGTCAAGTGCATGCCAGTTCTGGAGCACTAGCCTGTTGCAGAGGATGCCGGGAAGACAGTGGATTGTGATAGATTAGAGGTGACAGCTGAAGTCAACAGAGGCTGCTGAAAAGAGGTGGGACACCCTCAAGCCTGGGGCACCCACCCAGCTTAGGATCAACAGAGCTGAGGGGCTTGAGGTGGAACTCAGACACACACCCAAGAAGGAGTGAAGAATCAGGGATGAGTCTCAGTCAGGAGGTGACCCAGGCCAGTTGGATCTATTTATGATCTCCAAGGATGCACAGGAGGACAGGAGGTAGACTGAGGGGCTCCTTGAAGAACTCAGTGTGCAGTCTCAGAGTCATGGCTAAAAGGGGTTCACAGACTGCTGGTTCATGGTGTGGCCCCCACTGCTGGACAATCCTTCCAATCTTTTCCACATATAAAGCTACTTGTTTGCTTCCTGTTTGTGTGCTACCTATGTGTCCCCGGGTCACAATTTTAGGTGACAGAGACAAGCTGGCTTGTAAAACAATTTCATATGAACATCCCAGGGTACCCGGGGGCATGGTTTATGCACCACAGGTACCAACTACCAGCTATGAGCCAAGAATGCCATGTGAGCCGCCTTTCAATGCCCATCCAGGAGGTCTATAAAAATGAAATTGGAATGCTAGTGGGATTCTGGATTTTGCTCCCTTGCAACTGTTGAGTGCTAGAGGTTGAAAGAGTTCGAGGGAGTTTCAACTCCTTCCTGTGTAACGCGCTTTTGTGTTTGTCTGTATGTACAAGTGCATGTATGCACACATGTATGCATGGATATGTATGCAAGTGTATCTACACATACGCATGCATTTTGTGCTCACCGCCTTTCCTTTATAGGTCAGAGTCACCTCAAAGAAGAGCAATACTTCTTCATTTGAGGGAATTTGCTTTTAGGAAGGTTCAATATTGGAATTTCAAAACTGCCCTAGGAGCTTCTCCATCGCACCCCACCCACAACCAGTATCAAGGTTTCAACCCATTTTGTAAAGGTTGTTCTGTTAATGAATATAAGAGGCTTTCTGGAGTAATGCATAAGAAAAGGACACCCCGTTCCTTTTGTTTTCAATCCTTTAGAGTGCAGGTGGGTTTGCAATGCTCTGCTCAGTGTCTGCCTGGTCCTCCACTAGGCCTCAGGCCACACTGAGGCTCTGGACAGTTGGAAGGAAAGGAAAGCACTGGACTTTAAAAGAGAACCGAGACAAGGGAATTTCAACCCACGATAAAGAACCCCACATGTTCTGAATGTACACATCATTTTGCCACTTAAAACATTTTCCTCTTATTATAGAAGTCATGAGTGCTCTTTGAATACCATTATAGAATATAGAATAGAAACACAAAATAATCACTTTTCTATAATCCAGGGGGACCCTTATTATTTTCTTCCCCTGTTCTGGGAATTTAATCACAGACCTCAGGCATTCTGGGTAAGTTCTCTACCACTGAACTAAGTGCTCAGTCTTTTTTTCTTTAGAAGAAAAAAGAAGAGTTTCACTAAGTTGCCCAGGTTGGCCTTGAACTTGGGATTCTCTGCCTTGGACCTCCTAAGGAGCTGGGGCTATTGTCTATGTCATCAACCTCACTTTGAAGTATACCTTCATATATATCTTTTAAGATATTTTACTATAGTGACAAATGATAGCACCCTGCCTATATTATTAAGTATTTTTATATTAGCTTGAATATAAATGTAGTTCACGATGGATAAGGGGTATTGGTCTGACCAACATGCTACTGCCACAGCCTTGTGCTGCACAGACTTTCTGGCCTCCTCCAGTTTTTAAGAGTCCCTAGTACTAGTTCAAGCCTTTTGTTTCCTGTTCAGCTACTTGAGATTCAGTTTCTGTTGTTTTCAAATAAGAATCCTGGTGGACACGCCCAGTCCAGCTGCTTCCAGCTGTCACCATGGTATGGTGAGCAGTGGCACAATTCTGTGCATTGCCTGATTAGTTTCTTGTCACTCGTGTTAAGACGTGGAATTCCTGGGTCATAGCCTTCACAGGTGTGGGGCGTAGCTCAGGGAAACGCACTACACTGCTCAGGGACTTCCGTGTTGCTGAGAGAAGGACCCAGAACAAGGTGGTGACTGTGAAGCTTGGAGCAGTTTCCAGGGTCACTACCCCCACCCAAGGGCAGACAAGCAAAACATATCTGTAAGCTGGGCTTCTTGTCCCCAGTTACAGAGCTGAGACATTGCAAAGCTACTTGAGATCCAGTGGGATGCTCTGTCCCTCTCCATATAATCACTCCACTCGTCCCTTCCAGGTTCAGGATGGGCCATGTCACGGGCTCCTATTGAGTTCACATCAGCAGGAGTTAGGAGAAAACAGAAGCGTGAGCTCACGGTATTGATTTCTCATCCTTCTCCCCGAAAGGCCCTCTGTGTAGCTGAGCTTGTCCACCTAGGTCAACTTTATTCTCATCTAGGTTGGAAAGTTTCTCCCTCCACTCGTCTTCTTCAAGTCTAAGGACAGCAAAGGCTCCATGAAGCACTGCCCTACATGGTTTTCTGTGGTCCCTTCCCTTTGCTACTTCCGCCGTCTCTTTTCTGTTGGTATCCACATGATCGAGTGAGTCTTCCTAGAGCTGCAATGCACTTTTTCCCATCACCCTATTGCACACACATGTATTCCTTGCACAAACCAGTTCCAGTGCTAGTGTGCTTCAGAGAGCACTGGGATGAGAGTCAAGCCATGGTCTTCGAGGTGGCCTCAGTTCTCTTGAATTTAGTTTTCTCATCTGAAAGATGAGGAACTAGACTAGACACTGTCAAATTCATGGATCCCAGGAGAAAGGACAGAGAAACGCCTGCCAGCAGATACAACATTTCCATGCATCCCAAGACTCATCTGTAAACCACTATGTGTATTATCTGTGATGGAGAAAAGGGAGTCTCTTTGGAAGCAGAGTTGGGACCTTTTATCCCTACATATTCAGAACCTTTGCTGTTTGTACTTGTCTGCATTTGGATGGCAAAACAGTCTATCCTCTGTGGAAATTATGACTTAGTTTTCCAGCTGGTCTGCCAGTTGCCAAGAAATGTCATCTGAATATCATTATTTAATCAAAGATTAGTCCACGCCTGTGACATACGCTGCAACTATTATCTTCTGTGATTCTTGACATAAGCGCACATTTTCTGCCGAGATTAGACCTGTATTTGTGCAGGCCAATGGTGTCTCTTCCTCTACTAACAGTCCAAAGTAGAGTCTACTGACCCAGAGAGGTTGTGGCCTTGTGTATCTCTATGTACATGAATGTGTTCTAGGGTGTATATGTGAGTGGGAAGCACGCTATGTGAGTGTGTGGAACTTTTTATTTTCACAGTGCTGAGGATCAAATATAGGGCTTCGCGCATGCTAGCCAAGTGTTCTACCACTGAGCCGCGCACCTAGTAGTCAGTCACCTCTGAAGCCACAGAGAGAATTGTCTTCAGTCACTGAGCCTGTCATCAAGGCCTCTTTTTTTAACAGCTGATTTTCAGGATGGTGTTGTTTTTCAGATCCAGCATATTTGAAACAAAATTGAACCAAGCCTCTGAGAGGCAGAAGGAGGGACAGGAAGGTGTTCACAGACCGCCACATGGCAGACTTCTAGGTCAAAGCAAGGGAGAAGAAGGCCGAGGGGCTTGAGCTCAAACTGAGAACGTTGGCCTGGGTGATGGGAAATTCTACAGGAGATGACTTTAGACTGTCCTCACACAGTCCGGTGGAGTGCAAATTCTAATTGGTCTTAGACTGTGGTTTACTTGGTTCTTCTCAGGCACAGATGAGGCAAGAAAAGTCACCGGCTGTTTTATTTAAGAAACAATGATCATGCAGAACCTGGGCTTACCAAGTAGAAATCTTCAGAATTTATTTATTTATATTTATTTACTTTCCACTTCCATTTTCCCATCTTTTCCTGTTTTCAAAGCTGGCCCATGGATGTGTCAAGTCAAGAGCAAAGGAAATCATAGCAATAACCAACAGGATCTTCATGCCAGGGCCTCTCCCCTTCACTGGCTATCTGGAATGTCATAGGCATATAGGCACACTTAAAAAAAAACTGAGTGCCTGCGTGAGTGAGTGCTTGAGTGTGGAGGTGGAGAAAGGTGGTTCCCAAAGTAAATTCTCAAAATAATCTTTGGGAAGAGGGGAAGGGTTGCCCTTGCGTTTATTATATAAGAATACAAGATATAAAATCTTTGGCCTTTCTAAGGGACCCAAGTCTTCAAATCAAGTTGGGATGTCCTCTCAGGCTCCTCGGGGTGGCTGTAGAGGAGGACTGGGGTGACCATCAGACCTCCATCCCAGTTTGCCTTCCACGTCCATTCCCGTCACTTGCTCACCCTGCTGTGCCCATCTCCGCCCGGCACTCCCCTGGGGAAGGGGAAGATGACTGGATGAAGGGGCTGACCAGAAGCCCAACCATATATTTTTTAAGGTCCAGTTGCCAAGTGTGGAGTGACTCATAAGAACTCCAGACAAGGATGACAACGGAAAAGAAATCGAACAGCTCAGGGGAAGGGCTGAGCGAAGGCGAGGGGGACTGGAGATTGGGAGGGAACAGGCAGCGTGTTTGTAAGGACTCCAGGATTTTTGGGGGGCTGTTGGAAATGACTCTTTCATAAGACCCATTATACTTCTGGGGTTTACATCACTATTTGATCTGAGCCCCTACAGGACGGCTACATCTGCTACTAAGCTGCGTTGTAAATGTCTTTAATTTTTATATTTCATCTGAAGGGAGTTGTTAAAACGGGTTTACAGGGTGATGGCTCTTTGAATAAAAGCCATCAATACTGGAGCAGAGCTCTGTATGACACTTAATTTTCGCTCTAATAAGCCCTCCTAAAACATTACAAGATTTAGAGCCTTTTTCCCCTTCCTTTTTTCTCTTTCCCTTTAACTTCTTTTCCCGCCTTGCAGTTTTCTTCACTCGCTCGCCGTCTTCCGAGCTCCCCTTTCTTGCCTCCCTTAAAGGACAGATTTGAAGAGAGTTTTTCTGACCACATGCCACCACTTCTGCCTTCACCGCCAGCCAGATGTGCTCTTGACTTCTGAACAGGAGAAATGTTTCTTTGAAGTTTTTCAAAGACTTTGCTTTTATTTAGAATTTTTTCCCTTTTCTCTCTTCCTCATATTTAACTGGTTGGGAAGCCCCAGGAGGGGTTTTCGCCTGGGCCTCTTTTCTTTTCCTGGGGCATAAAAGGAACGGGATCAGAGGCGTTCTGTTCCCGGAGAGCCTTCTTGTTTCTGCCCTCAACGACTCCAAGTATTTTCTATTGGAGCCGCTGTCCCCAGGAGCAAAGGGAAGATGGCTTTGGATTTGCCCTAGAAGCACAACTATTAAGTGAACAGAATGGTTCTGATGGGAGTGGGGGACTGGAAAGCAACCTTCCCCTTCTCTGAATATCTATCTTATTCTCTTGTCAGGGCAAAAGGAAGCACCCTCTTTCCTCTCGATGTGCTAGACACGGTTTCTCAATGGCTACTGAAATTTTGTTCGAACAAAGACCAGCAATGGGAATCTAGGGGCATGTCAGAAAGAAAATAAAAACCACCAGATTCGCACCCTCGCATTAGACCAGAAGTCCTCCCAAAGCTGGAGTACCACAATCATCTCTGTTCCCCAGAGCATCCAGCTGGCCAGCTGCTTGGTTTGCTTTGGCTGGTGCCTGGGTTTAAAGGCAGGCTGGGAACGTTAACGCCGTGGGAGGCGGCAGTGACAGCGAGCTGGAAGGCTTGTTTGGAGAGCGGAGTTTCGCCTTTTGCATGATGTGTGAGCAAGGAGGGTTTGGAGTATGGAGTCCAAATCAAAGACGAGCTCCCCAGTCGATGGTAAATTCCCGAAGGACACCATCCCACTGACATGTTCTCAGGCCTAGCAAAGGGCCAGGGATTGGAGGGCTCACAGCGGGAAATACCTGCTGCCTGCCTGCCTGCTCGTTTCTTTTCGGCAATGGCCATGACAACACTTTTGGAGGGAAGTGTGTTTGGTTCAGAAGAGCGATTCTTGTTTTAGTGAGTTTTTAGAGAAAATAGTAATTAGGGGTTCTCTGAAGATTTAAGATGCCATGAAAATATTTGTATTGCCTAAAAACCTCTGAGGTTGCTGAGGAAGCAAAGTCGGTTTAGATTTGGAGATTTTGGTTTTGTTTTATATAAAAATGTATTGATTAAAACCCAAGAGTGTGTATGAGTGCTGGATTTCATTTATCCGATGTGAAATATGTTCACTCCTATGTCCTAATTCAAGCATTCGCTTGACTGACTTCTAAAGATTCAAACACGTAGAACTAGCCTGGTTTGAGAACACCACAGGGCCCATGCCTGAATCCTAAAACCACACAGTAGATAATTAGGAGGGTTACAGAGACTGTAACCCCTTCCTCTGATCAGTTTGCTCTCACTTTATAATCAGCTTGAAAATGTGCTTTTCCCACTCCTGACTCGGGATTAAATCCTGAAATTGTCTTTATCTAGCTAACGAAAGGGCTCACTAAACATTCTATGGCCCCCACTTTTCCCAGATTCCCTTGTATTTATTATATCAGGTCAACAGACTATGAATGGAGCCGACCACTGCTGGGCTGTCAGAAGTCCTCCTGCCTTCCCCGATCCTCTCTTTTGTTAGGTTCCAAGAACCACATACCTTTTAAGGTGCAGCTAAGAAAGAATACCAGTTTCATTCAAACTGAGACGCCGAATGACTGTGTGGGGCAGAGCCTCCTGCCAATCATCTTGGATGTAAGTAAGATGCAATAGAGTAAAATTCTATGTCAGGCTCTGATGTTCAGGATTAACTTGTTATTGCTGTATGGCCCTGCACATCCTGATTAATTCACCGTGGCCCATCAGGCAAAGCAGAGGGACGCATGTGTTTGCAGCCATGACTTCTACCAAGGTTCCAGTTCACACCAGACTCTCCCCCGTATGACTGTAGTGACCCTTTCACAGCTAAGCCCGAGGCTTGCCTCACTCTGACACGTCCTTCCAACTTCAGGCTACATCCTCTTATCCCAACACCCGCCGTGCCCACCCACACTGGTCCTCTGCTGCCTACACCGTGAGATGCAAGTGCGCAAAGGCAAACAGTCACAAAGCTCTCCACGACGAAAACGGAATCTCTTCTTCCTTCCCCAGCTCTCAGTCCCAGTCGTCCTCCATCTCTAGTCATGGCTAAGTTTCCTTTTGGAAGGCCTCACTTCCCACCCCACATCTCAACTGTTTCTAACCCACAAAGACTCCAGGACCAAGTCACCCACGACACCCCCTCCCCGTGTCTCCGCGCAGGCAATGTAGCACACAAATGACCCCTCCCACCCTGTTCCTTTCTGTAGCGGTTAGCTCTTCCTTCTTCTGCTCCACCAAGTCGAGGAACTCCTTAGCGTCAACATTTTCACCCAAAAATTTTCTAGGTTCATTCAGAAACTAGACCAGTGCTCACACGCAGTATTCAAGAACGTCCTACTGAAAGAAAGCATAAACAACGAGACAGTACCTCAGAGACCTTGTAGGACTGCCAGTGAGTGTTCTATTGTGTGACCCACTGAGTGCTTAAAACTGTCACTTCGAGAGGATGGTTTATAGCATTTCCAAGGTGTTTCTTCAGCTCCGGCTCCGGGGGTCCTGATTCCGCAGCTCTAGAGTGGGTGCCGGGATTCACGTTTTAACAAGAACATAAGGGGCTTCTGATCCAAGAGATCTGCAAGCCACATTGAGAAACACCGAGGCGTCTGAATATCGAGTATGTGTTTGTGAGTGCTCTTAGTTTATGGATGAAATGCGCCTGTTTGCGTCGCTGCCGTACAATGCTTTCCAGGGACAGCAGATACGTTTTATCTCACTTGTCAACACCAATACATTGGTTGGGGCTGTCCAGAGGACTGTTTTAAGTAGGTCTCTGGGGCCACATCTGGACTACACAGGAAAATGTCCTGTGATTGATGGATGATGTCTGCCACAGGACCTAGAGGAGAGTGGTGGCCTGTGTGCCAGGTGCCCGCTGGTGTAGCTAGTCCCCTAGTCAGCAGACGTAGCACCAGTACTTGGAAATGAAGATCAAAGGATCATTTGAGACTTAATCCAGCCCACAAGCAGAATGGCTTCACTGTGGACTTCCTCAGGTGACTTTGTAGCAAGAGAAAATAAAATCAAGATGTGTAGGAAAAGGCTCGCTGGAGAAAGAGGCAGCGGTGTGGCTGTAGCGAACATTTGCTGTTTGTGTCCGCAGCCTCCATTTCCTCCTTTGATGGCATTCTGGTTTTCCTTTCCCGGCATCTGCTCCTCTCTGTCTCCTTCTAGTCTCATTCCAGGGGGCCACCATCACTCTTGCAGGCCTGTGGGCCCTGTGTGCTTCCGTCAGGAAGGGTGTCCTGTGTGTGAGCTCCCGGGTGTTCTTCTTGAGTGTGACGTCTGACCTGCTCTAGTCCTTCTGTTACCATGAGAGAAGAGACTGCAGCTGCCCAGGGAAATCTCTGAGCAGGATGTCCTCAGGCCAACACTGCAGAAGCAAGCAGGTGAAATGGGAAGGAGGCGGACATGGGGACAGCACTGGAGCCATGGATCAGGGCTGACCTGACAACTATCCCGCCACTAGATCCTCGGATACATGAAACTACACATTGTCTTCATTTCCTAACAGGTTGCTGTAGTCCTTTGTCTTTAAGGAGATGCTCTCAGTTCTGTGATGGGAAAGTGAGACTTAGTGTTGTTTGTGGATGCAGCAATGGCTCTGACAAGTCGGCCTGAGTCAGGGTGTCTCTCAGTGTGGTACTTTCTCTGTGCCTCTATTGCCGTTTTCCCCCAGTAAACCTTCTGGGAGGAGGGGAAGCAGGGAAGGACCCTGGCACGCACACGGTGGTTGACTGTAGGCTGCTGTCCTAGACCTCAGCATCTGCACTTCACCAGGGCACCAGCAGGGACACCTCAGCTTTAACTGCCATACAGCGGAAGGCCTTTGGAGGTGCCACTAGCTTAAAGTCAGCATGCTCAAGCCTTCTGAACTTTGAAACTTGTTGTTACACAAATAAAATGATAACAAATTTAAAATTATAACAAATTGTGCCAAACCAGAGTTGTTGGTTCACATATCAGCATCTAGACCAACTATTCCTTTTGCAGGACTGAATTTCTGGGTTTTTTTGTACTTATCACATTCCTTTATTTTTATAATTCAAATATTTTATGAGTCACTACTTTTTGAAAGTCAAAACAGAAAAGAGAGACTTCAAAACTACTAAGCCTTTCCCTTGCCAGTTTGGACATTATTCAGAAAAGTCTCAATGGATAATCACCCTGCCAAATAAGGACACAAGCCTCCATGTGGGTTGTTTGCTTCCCTTTCCTTCCCTCCATTGGTTAGCATCTCTTTTCAGATTAAATGTGAAATCAACAAGGATGAGCCTTTCAGAGGGCTGGGAAAGTAATCAGTTAAAAAAATGACACTTGATAGATCATTTACTGTTATTTTTCCAAACATCACTTCTGTTCAAATACAAATACGGTGTCTTGCTTTGAGGCACGGTGAGCACTCTTACTCACTGTTGGTGCCTTCAGTAGCAACACTGTCATCTCATACCCTCTACTCCCCTCTCCCATGGCTCTTTGTCTCTGTCTGTATGTGTTTCTCTCTCTCTCTCTCTCTCTCTCTCTCTCTCTCTCTCTCTCTCTCTCTGTGTGTGTGTAGATGGAGGTTGGTAGAGAGTAGTGTCTAAGAAGGAAGCCTTTCATTTTGTCTTCTCGAAATGATATTGTTAATTCCCTCACTTTGGAAACATATTGTCAGAATTTGGGAAAAGAAACAACCTCCAAACATACAGCACTTTCCCATCTCCTCTGAAAACCAGCACTGGGCCTGCGGGCCATTCCCTGCTCTTTTCTTCTCCCCACCAAAAGTATGCTGTCTGGTTTCCTACCTTATGAAATATCATCGATCCACTCCGAAGAGAGTGGGCTGTAAATTAATGCATGCGTCGTCGTCTCCCATCGGATGGTTGAAGCTGGAAAGCCACAGCTTTTAGGATGTTAAATATTTATAGTCATTGTTTCAACCAAAATAAAGGCTTGCACAGAGAACAGGCTGCAGGCTGCAGAGAGGCTTGCCTCTTGTACTGTGTCTTTCGAGAGAATTCTGAGTGCCGGTGTCCATGCAGACCTATGCCTCAGATATAGACGCTTCCAAAAGTTCTCAGATGATAAATGAAGGAGACCAGCAGCTGCCCAGAAGAGAGTTGCCCACATTCTGGAAATGAAGGGCTCATTTAGATTGTTCAGTTTTCCAGTGTAACTCTAGCAGACCTGTTCTTCCTCTTAATCCTACCCTTAACTGTGGACAAAGACTTTCCTCCTCAACACTCCCCCGATGGCTGTCACCTCAATATTCTTCTGATGACCGTCACCTCAATACTCTTCTCATGGCCGTCACCTCAACACTCTCCCGATGGCTGTCACCTCAATATTCTTCTGATCGTCCTCACCTCAATATTCTTCTGATGACGTTCAATACTCTTCTCATGGCCGTCACCTCAACACTCTCCCGATGGCCATCACTGCAATACTCTTCTCATGGCCTCCACTATGTATTAGGTTGCAGACAATGATAGTCTTACCATCGTTATACTGGAACTTATGATGCCTGAGGTGAAATGTCTGAGATTTGTTGTTAACAAAACCCTCCCAGCAATTACAGATTTGTGAAAGCTTGGAGATAGTTTGTCAACGTAGAATAGTATTTTAGAGGATAAAGCTGGATTCTCTTTTGGAGAAAACAACCCTGGGGAAGTATATTTACCTCCAAATCTTGTAAAGGAACTCAAGAAAACGTTCCCGTTCTCACAGCCTAAAGTGATAGGAAGCAAATCAGACTGACAATATAACCTGCAATTAAAAGTTGGTGGGGGAGGATGTGAATCCCTGCAAAGGGAATTGATGTCAAGCGTGTACGTCCCTGAGAGATGAGCTGGTCCTCGGTGGAGTCCTACACTCACTCCCACGCAAGACAGTTTTCGAGCATCAAAACTTCTGAGTTAGAGATCAAAGAATTGCTTACATCTTCACCTTAATATTTAAAAGGTTCAAATTGGCTTACAAAGACTAAACAACTTTTGCATATTTTTTAATTTGAAGGCAAAGGAAAAATAAGGAGAGCAGAGTTTGCTAGAGAGAAACAGATCAAGTCACCAAACACCTGCCATTAGAGATTCCATGTTAGCCTATGGAGTGAGAGTCAGGCTTGGTTTTGAGTTTGCTAGAGAACTCCATGAAAACAGAACACAAAAGGTCATGGTATCTAAGGTTTGTAAATCTAAAACAAAATAAATATTCTGTTCGGGGAAGGACCACAGTGATTCCTGATGCTACGGCCAATAATATATTTCTCCTGCAGGCTCTTGTAAGTAACAAACTCCATCTTCTGAGGCATCCTTGACCAGATTGATGAGTTTCATAGTCTGCCTCCAGGGAACGGAAGAGGTCACAAGAGTCACAGGGCTTCCTAGAAAGTTTTCAAAGTCTGTTTAAGGTTAGGGCAGTAAAATCAAACCAATTCCTTCCATGCATCAAGGCTCACACACTGAACTCTTCTGCAAAGTGCAAATGCTAGACCAACAGAACTTGATTAAAACATTGTAAAGGGCAGAAATGTCTATGAATGGTCATGTACTGCCTTTCAGAGTTTGTTCTTCAAGAAGACTATTCTGGATTTGTTGTGATTCCAACACTCCAGGGTTGCTTTGTCTTCAGACATATGTCTAAGATCCTTTCTTTTTAATACCCTGACCAAGCTTTTTTGAGAGTAAATCTGATGGTTTGAAACACCTCTGATACTTGACTACCAGAATCCTTCCCTGCTCCTGAGACATTTATCTATCTTTCTGAAGATGTTGGCCATCCTTCTTCAAATCCCCTTTTATAGTTGGAATATAAAAACAACAACAAAAAACAACCCCTGTATCACAGCTGATTGAGCTACGATGGTAGGTCATCCAAACTAGGCCAATCAGATTTTTACTAAGAGTTTTTCAAATAGAGCTGGAGGAAGAGCTTTTGTCTCTCCTTGGTGCCAATATTGTCTTAGGTGTACCTGGGGACTCTGGGTCTGGGTCTGCAGTCTTATGGCAGCATAAGAAGAGCAGAGGTCTGGATAGAGGCAGGAGTAGGCCAGCCAACATCTTGGCCCCTGGTCCAAGTCTTTGCTCTAAGCATTTCCAATTCTGCATCGCCAGTTCAACACAACTTTATGTTACTCACAAGCAGGCGTCTCCATTAGTGCACACTTCTACCCTCTTCTTAAACTGTTCACCTAATTTGCGAACTCACGAAAATCTGCAGCCCTAGTCATTACTCCTGCATGCTTCCCAGGAGAAGCCTGTTTGATTGGCAGTTCATGTGACTGCTGGTTCTCAAAAGTATACAAATAACAGGATGGAGAAGGGGTCAAATTCCAGGATTGTGAGTGTCAGTGGGGCTTTGCATGAGATCCACCATTGCCTGCCACAAGCTGCCACGGAGCCCAGCTTTACTGTGTCACACAATACAATCACAAGGCTCCCTGACCTTGGCATTCCCAGTAAATGTTTAGTCGGGGCTGTTTGGCAGTGTGTGTGATTTAGAGGCAGTTGTATCAGAACCAAGAGTCAACACAGTGGTTCAGAGTCACTGTATGACGGGATGTCTCCCTTCAAGAACCAGATGTCTCCAACATTCAGCTCCATGTTCAAAGTGGGCGACCAGACTTTCCTGTCATATAATGTAAAGTGGTTTGAATATGGGAATGTATGCTTTAAGAGCCTCATCTGTAATCCTAAAAAGAATATGCTTATCTTGTATAAATAGGAGCTGTTTTCTGGGAGTTATCTTTGCCATAGCCCAACCATACACCATTGATTCAGTGATGCTGTTCTCCAGAGTTTTAACAACCTGGTAACAGAGAGTGATTGGCATGATAGGATCCTGCTGTTGGCAGCCCCTGTCTTTCTCGGTGGAGGATAAAATGACAGACTTACTCACAAACAAGAGTGCTTTTGACTTGACATAATGTTGCATTAAAGCGGGAAGGCAAGCTTTAGTTGCCACAATATTTTCAAATAGGTTTCTTCTTTTCTTTTTTTCTCCAAAAACAACTGATGTAGGAAGATTGTTGAGGCTCCAGTATGGGCCTAAGGACTCCCGCTGCTATTGCAAAAAGCAGACTGTGTACTGAGTGTTCTAGAAAGTACTCCAGGAGTCTACAGATTGAATTAGGCTCAGCAGAAGCTTAAATGGTTAGCAGCCCAGCCACAGCCAGACACACGGTTGCTCTCACCATTTCCAGGCATCAAAACCAAACCAAACTAAAACTTTATCTTGGGTTAGGGCAGAGAAGGAATAATGGAAAACAGGAAGGAATTAGTCTCAGTACCACCAGGGTGGAGCCTCCCTGTCCTGTGTCAGAGCCCAGGACAATAGATTGATGGGCCCTCAGCCTGCACTCAACTCTGCTTTCCCATTGACTCTGAGAAACCTTCACACAAAACAGATTGACCTGCTGCTGCAAAACCCACCCAGCCCAGGAGATAAAACATTGTCCAGCTCATCCTGACCTTAGCATGCAGCCTGTACCCTTTGGGGATGGACACAACCCTCCTTTCTCCTCTCCTCTCCTGTCCATTTCTTTCCCTTGCTGCTATCCTTGCTGACACTGAGCTGTCTGTCAAAGCTAGAACAACCCCCCTTCTCGTTCACATCCCAATCTCAACCTCTATAGCCACACAGCTTCCTAATCAGAGGCGAGCTATATGGGCTTGAAATGCCTATGGTTCTTCTCTGGGACCGCTTTTGTATCAGGTATAAACTCGTTCCCCAAATAACACCACACAGAATTCATTTTAACTTTCTAAATACAACTGTGCTAATGACCACTAAGGGATGTGCTCTCATTGGTGGGCCCGTATCAGTGGGTATCTGCCGTCCTGGAGCTGGAACCACCAGGTTCAAATGCTGTTTGCCACCCATAAGACCTCGGTCAAGAGACCTAACTCCTTTCTGCCTTAATATTGCTTATTGAAAAAGAGGCGATTTGTTCAAATAACACACAGAGAACTGGACACAGAGCTCACCATGCAGGAACACGAGGACAATAACATCTATCATGCTGGTTGGCTCCCTTCCTGCGCTCAATTGGGTTCTGTAAACATCTTGGGACTTCCATAGTACCGAGAAAGCAGTAGGTTCCTCGTTTCTAATGCCTTCACCATGGCCTTTCTCCCACAAGGTACCACAGATAAGCACTTTCCTCTACTGTCCCCAGGGGTCCAGAGGTGTCACACTCCCAGTGTTCTTTCTCCACCCCAGCCTCCCACGCACTGGAGAGTACCCATCTCTCCAGATGCCACCAGGGCCACTCCGAGAGTTCTGCCCGTCCTAGAAGAACAAAAAGAGAGTAGAGCAAAATGCGTGGCCTCATACTAAGTTCATTCACGGCCGCCAGCTCTCACCACACTTCCTGCCCAAGCAGTAGCCAGAACTCCCTTCCAAGCATGTCCTGGGTGAGTCCCTGATGACCCCATGGCGTTATGCACAGCTATATCCTTCACCCGGAATTAAGGGCATCAGGACTTGTAAATGGTAGTGTGTTTTTGTACCTCCTATAATGGGAAAATGAGTCTCTTTGACTGTCCTGACAGATCTCTGTCCTGATTTGGAATTCCTGTGCTTCTTTTGGATACTCGATGGTAATCTCCTTGTGGGTCTCAGCTACACCAGTTTCATTCAAACCTTGCTTCTGGAATGTACACAGAGATTCCTTACTTGAGTGTTTACAGCAGACAGTGTTAGTACACCCCCCGGATACTCTGTTTTCCTTTCTCTGTGCCCCCTATCCTGGGACTGTTGGGATAACCTGCTTTCAAGTACATGCAGCCAGTGGCCTAGGCCAGACTGGACTCTGTGGTGCCTTAAATCCAAAGAGTATTGCCCGCCATCGGTCCCCCACCCCACCTTACCTCAACTTAATGAGCAAATAAGGAAAGAAAATTAAAGCTAAAAAAATTAAACAGCTTTAGTGAAGATCAATAGAATTCTATAAAGCTCTGGGCTGTGGTATTGAGTGAGCACAGAGTAATCCCCTGCACACTGCATGTTAAGTTAACTTGTGAGAGAAATACGTTCCTCCTCAGCTGTGCACCTAGCCCTCCATTGTGAACCAGGAAGCAGGGGACACAAATTAAAATAATGTTGATTTAGTTTTTCAAGGGAGTGCCCAGGAGCATTTTCTGCCTGGCCAACCAAAAACTTCAGCCCTCGCTGCAGAATGCCTTTCTCTGAACAATACAAAGAGAATATTTGATCCCCAGAGCTCTGCCCACAAGTGGATTTTTATTTGGATTTTGGGTTTTGTTTCTTTCATGCTTGCCTTTTAGATTTCAACATCTTAAACGCCAACTTGAAAATTCCCTTTTCAGCGCAAGCTCTCTGCGCTGCTCCAGCAGGCTCTTGAGGCATCATGGTCATTAGTCTGAGAAGTGTAGGATCCAGACAGAGCTCCGTGCAGGTGGGAAGCAGGAGGAAAATGTGCTGGGTGAGAGCAGGTACCATGGGGCCTCTGCCTTTGTGGCTTGGTTTGCAGTAGTGACTAGAACACAGAAAATCACAGCATCAGAGCTGCTCCTGCTCAAATGCTGCAGATGCTATACTTACATTCCAACTGGGGCGAGCATCCATCAGAAGCCATTCAAGCCCAAGAGATCCGTCCTCTTAGAGTCAAGGTCACCGTGAGAAGCAACCGAGGGCTTGGAGTAGACTGGTGGATTGCAGCAGAGCTGCCAGCAAACCTAAACTCTTCCACCACCTCTGCAAAATCTTGACCTTGTCAATTAACCTCTTCAACTCATTTCCCCATCTTTAAGACAAGAATCATAATGCCTCCCTTACAGAATGGCTTTGCATGAATAAAGAAGAGAAAAGAAGAATATCTGGCCAAATAAATGCTTGGTGAACGATGTTTTCCTTCTAAAGGGATGACCCCATAAACTGCAGAAGAGGACAGTGGCTGAAGCATCATAAACCAAACTGAATGCCCAAACTGAATGTAATTCTGGTCTACAGTACTTGGCATTTAACACACGAAGCAAAAGTAAGGGTGACTGAACGAATGAATGGCCAGAAAGGCACAGTCAATCTTTTGTCACCAATCTTAGACATTTTCTTTCACATTACAAAACTAATTCTGCTGTGCAGTGGTGGTATATGCCTTTAATCCCAGTACTCGGAAAGCAGAGGCAGGAGAATCTCTGAGATCAAGGCCAGTGTGGATTAGAGAATGAGTTTCAGGACTGCCATGGTTACACAGAGAAACTCTGTCTTAGAAAAAAACAAACAAACAAAAACAAAACAAGACAAAACCTAATTCCCATTGTGGTGGTTTGAATAGAAATGGCCCTCATAGACTCATTTGTTAGAATGTTTGACCCATACGAATGTCACTATAGGAAGTGCAGACTTGTTGGGGGAAGTGTATAACTGTAGAAGTGGGATTTGAGACTTGATGCTCAAGCCATGCCTAATGTGGAGTCTTCTCCTTCTGTTGCCTCTGGATCAAGATACTGAACTCTCAGCCCCTTCTCCAGCACCGTCTGCTGCATGTTGCCTTGCTTCTCACCATGGACTAGAATAGACTAAACCTCTGAAGCTGTAAGCCAACCCCAATTAAATGTTGTCCTGTATAAGAGTTACTGTGGTCATAATGTCTCTTCACAGCAATAGAACTCTAGCACCCATTCAATTTGGAATATTTAAGAAATATAGAAAATCCATGAAGGAAATGAAAATCAACCAGAACTGCCCCAGCCAGAAATAGCTAGCATTGCTGGCTTGGTATGTAACTCTCTGGGTATTTGCTAACATATCTGTGAAAAATATTTTTACTGTAACATGAAGAGTTCTTCAGGTGCCTTCTAATGACTTTTTTGTTTATTTAACAATGAATTTTGACCATCTCTCTATGTCATTCTATTATGTGAGTTAATATCTGAATATTGTTATCCTGAGTGAGTATATTCTAATCTATTTTAAAAGATGCTTTCTTAGTTGTCCAAGCCTGTCTCAGTTGTTCTTTTCAAAGTGCCTCTTTTAGGAATGATAGTATAGGCCTCTATCTATTTTTAGTAATGATATCTATCTATAGGTCAACACTCTAAATAATGCCCTCCCCAGGACCGCTTTTGAATACCACATCCCTGGGAGGAGCCTGGCTGGGGCCAAGTCTAAGGTTTACTGTGAGGAAAGTAAGGCTGGCATATGAACAAACCTCATTCCCTACTCCCAGAGAAGATGGGGCCACAGTCCCAGCCTCAGTTGTGAGGAAGAACCAAGGGTGACCTTGGGAGTGACCCGAGGCTGGCCACCCCACTGGAGAAATGGGTGTGGAGTAGCTCAGGGCCGGATTTCAAGTAGGTGCTTCGCCTCTAGCTGTTTGACCCCAGGCAAGTATTTTAATGACAGCAAGGCTCTGAGAACGCTGAGAAATGTGGACAATGATCTTTTCCACGTGGGGTGGGGTGGGTGGGTGGCTCTAATGAAAGGATGTCTGCAAAAATTCTCTGCGAAGAGCAAATGGAACTGGGAAGGAGCTTTCCCGGGGGCAGCTCAGGGAAATTGAGCAGCTTTTCTAAACCTCCAGAGACCATTCTCTCAGTGTGTGGCTTTATGCTTTTGTTTGAAATAATGTGAATTCCCAGAACATCAGACACACCCGTGGTCAAAAGACATCAGACACACCCGTGGTCAAAAGTAAGTAGGGCCCACACCCAAGCCAAGGGTGTTGGGAATCCTGGCCCCTCTCTGCTCACAGTCCTACACTGGGTCTGCCTTCTTGCCTGTCTTTTCACTTCCTCTGCAATCAACTGATTGTGAAGAAGGTAAATTATGAACAGCTCATTACCTCCCTGAAGCAATCGTGTGGTCCTCTCTCCCATCTCACCCAAGGGCATCTGATGGAGAAAAAGAAAGGAAACAGACAAAGACACGCTTGCTACTGATTTAGATCTTCTGGGTCATTGGTATTTCCTGATACTAAGTAATTTTGCTCTGCTGAGATCTTAAGAAAGATGGCAAAAGTAGATGTCCTTGTTGTAGCTTGGTACCGTACCTGGTATCGGTTTTTGTTTGTTTGTTTGTTTTTGCTACCTGGGCTTGTCCAGGGTTTGTTCTTATCTACGGTGGGTCCAGGAAGGAGTTCAGAAGAACCCAAAAAGAGTCACTGAAAAGTGTAACTGCTCTCCTCTGCTCTGCTAGCAGGCTAAGGCTTTGGGTGGGACTGTGCTTGACTCTAAGGAATCTTCCAAGGTCAACGTTCGAGGACCTCAGCAGGTCCTCAAGCATTGATAGGTAGTTTGCTAGAGACACGTCTACTGGGGACAGGGACAAACGCTAAGTTGCAAAAGCATGAGAAGAAGCAATCGCCACAAGAAATACTTGGCACCTCTCTGTGTTGTCAGTGAAGGGCAGAAGCTCTCGCCTTCACCATCTATGACACCTTGGCAAACAGGTAACTTCTTACACCTCCACAAGGAGGGAATGCACCTCTTTACCTCTACAAATGGTGAGGTTCTAGATGTTGATAGAATGGACCATGTTGCAGTGGCAACCTTACCCTTCCTGGTCTTTCTGCTTGCCCACTTTGCCCCTGCTCCTGGGAAGGGGACTCAGGTGGAGCTGAGAACATCACCAGTCCCTTGGGAAAGTCTTATCCTTGGGAACTGATATGGTTGAGATCATCCTAGAACTAAAACTCCTCTTTCCCCAGAACAGTCCTAAGACAAACTTAGTAACCTGTTCCTGGCTCCTAGGGGCATCCTTTCTCTGTGTTCTCATGTGTCAGAAGCAGAGAGGGAGCTCATCAGCTGCTCTTTTACACAGGCACCAATCCCATTCACTAGGCCCAATCACCTTCTAAAAGCCCCGCATCCTAATACTATCCTGTTGTGGGTTAGAATTTAGCATGTGAACTTGATAAAGATCCAAATATAATGCGAGCCAGAATAGCGTACCGATTTAGATGACACTGCCAAGACCTGCACATGGCTCCCTGTCTGAAACCCTAGGCCTGTCCTCATAGGTACTCTGGTGCATCTTCTACATGGGACTAGCATTGCTCTGGAAGGCCCTCCTCTTGAAAAAGAACCTACCTAGGCTGTGCTCTTGCCTGGAGAGCAATAGCTCCCCATCTTCATCTCCCGGCTTGAGCTGTGCACCATGCCTCCTTCAGCCTGTCTCTTCATCTGCCCATTCTATCAGTCTTTTCCCTTTGGACCTTTTCAGTCTCAATGTCTCCGTGAACCAACACTTAGTTTTCTGAGGATTCCCTCACCACATTCACCACTGAGCATGCCAGTGAGGTTCTAGATGTTTCTTTGGTTCAACCATTTAGCTAGATGATAGGGTTGGGGAGTTCGTGCCGAGTCATTTCTGCTGTGGCAACCTTACATGGGCTTTCCCCGCTATGGAAGTTTTCCCATAGGCAAGATCTCTTCACTCAAACTGATGCTACTTTTATCAGCTGACACAGACTCTTAGCATGAGCTGAACACTGTTCTAAGAAATTAACATAAGCCATTTGATACTCATTATTCCTCCCATTACAAGCAAGCTAGTGAAAGTATAGTGGCTAAGTGATCTGGCTAAGCTCTTACAACTGGTAAGGGGTAGAATGGAGATTTGCACCCATGCTCAAGGGTGTGGTTTCTAGATCCTACTCTTAAATCCCCAGTGCCTCTTGGACTTTCTCTTATATAAGCTGGAGGTAAAGAATGGACCAATGTTTCAGAAAAGATTTTAGTCATCTCCTTTGGGTGCTTCCAATGTGTCTGGCTCCAGTTTTTAGCGGGTAGAAGTATTTATTACTCATTGCCCTCGGCTTTTAGTCAACTAAAATTCCACAGGTAATAGTCAGAGTTACCTTTAATGTACCACCGCACATATAGATCTCTTAGAACTCTGCCAACCATTTATCAACAGTAAATGGAAGCTTCAAGGGTAGGAAGCTCATGGCTTAGGAGGAAGAGAAGTGGCCAGAAAAATCAACCCTCATTATACAGCAGTGCTTGATTTATGCAGCAAGGCCCACAAATATTCACTGCACACCTACTGCGGGCTGCTAGGGACTGAGAAGATAGTTATCAAGTTGGACAAGGTAAAGGTCTCTGACATATGGGAAATCCCAACAACTGTTTGGAAAGGCATTTCCTAGAAAGAAAGAATTCCAGTTGTTCTTTGTTGCATGACAATCTGTCCTGAGCTTAGAAACTTAAAGTGACAGACTCCTTTATTTGCATATGATTCTGCCACATGGGCGGAGCTCAGTGAGGAAGGCTCTGCTCTGGCTTGCATATGCTATGCTTTCTCAGGCAACTGCACTCTTCTGGGAGCTCCACTGGGGACCTGTCCATGAGGAAGTCACTTGTAGTTGGGCAATCAGTGCCGCTAAGCGCTGGTGCACCTCAGGTATCGCCACACATCTTTTCTTTCTCCAACCATCTGCAGCTGACTCCAGAGAAAGGTCCCAAGAGAACAAACACCATTGTGCAAGCATTTGTACCAAGTATAATCTTTATCGAGTCTCTGTAGGTATCAAACTTGCTGATGCCTCGTGGCAGACTTCGGAGTCTATATGGAAAGGAGCTAGAAGGAGAACAACGTGAAATGCCAAGGACCGGGGCACCAATGGGACAGTGCCACACTGCCCTCCTCTTCCCGCTGACTGGATCAGCTCTGCTCCTGCCACCCACTTTCCCCCCCAGGAGTTCCATCAAAGCATAAGATGACAGGAGTGAGGTCTCCAAGTCAAAAGGAAAAGGACCCCTTCCACCACTTCAGTCTAGAATTTACCTTCCTTCTGATTACATTTGAAGCATCCATTCAAGAGGCACCACGCAGGTGTTCCCACCCTCAAAGTGTCTCTGCATTCTGACTGTTAGCTCTTTTATTTGGAGGTGATCAATTCTTGTTTGGCTAGAGCCAACACATGGCTAGTTAATGTGCTATGTATGACTTGATGTGCACCGCACTGGTGTGACAGGGTGACATCTGTCTTTGTGTTCTGAAGTTCCTTGGACAGTCCACAGGAGTTAGCCAGATGAGCCAGTGCCAGAGAAAAGTCCCTGCGGGTTGCCAAGAACATTTTGGTTTTTATGCAAGGAATCCTTTGGTGGCCACAGGGAGAGAAGCTGGCTAAGATCTGGGAGTATGGATGACATGCATCTGAGGGTCCCTGAGTGGCTGAAGCTAGAGGCAAGTAAGGTACAGCCCCTCAAGCAGGACACCCTTCTCAAAATCATGCGTTCTTAATTCCCAATTCATCCTTTAACATTTGTAAGCCAGTGATTTCTTCTCACAAAGGGGCTCAGTGAACTCAACAGTGAGAAAAAAGCTCCCCCCTTTCTCATCACATTATTTTCTTCAAGGTAATGAATAGAGAATGATCTACCTAATTGAAGGGGCAAAGGGCCAGAGAACACTGAAGGAGGGGACTGTCGACATTTCCAAAAATTCTTATCCCATCACATAGACTTGCACAGCCTAGCCAAGCAGTGAGGTACACAGTGGTCTCCTCTCATTGACAACAAACCGTTGCATTGTCTTTGGAAGTCGAAGACCTCTCCAGGTATTTTTATAGAGAGAGTGAGTGGGTGGAGCAGGAGCTACCTGACTTGTAGTCAGGCATCTGGCATCCAGACTGGGAAAAGTGAGGTAAGATGCTCCCATTATAAACAGGCTCCCTTGGCAACTACAGCTTCGCAGACGGATAGGCCGTGACATCCTGTCTTTCTGACATGATCAGAATTGTGTTTGGAGGCAATTCATCTGGCAGCAGTCTCTGCTCTGATTTGGAGATGGGAGATGGAATAACCATATCCTCGGATTACAATAGCACCAGAGGTGACCCTGTGCTAGGCACTTGGTGTGGACACTCCCATTCTATCCTCACAGACCTGTGAAATAAGGTATTGTTTTCCATTCTGAACAGACAAGGACACTGAAATCCAGCAGATCCAGACATTTGCCCAAGGGTTAAACTGCGAATGGGTAGGAGAGTTAAGATCAAATTCGGATCCTTCTGACTCTAAATCCCCTGCTTCTCTCTGTTCAGAGGCTATTGCAATAGTACAGATAAGAGATAATGAAAGTCAGAGCCGGGGCACCAAGGCAAACACTGTAAGGAAAACAGTAGACAGAAGATGTTTGCCAAAGTAAATTGAGGGATTGGACTGCGCAGAGTCGAAGGTGGGGTGGCCTGAATAGAAGTGGTGCTGAGTTCTTCCTGGCAGGCCCAGTGCAGGTTTGGACCTGGATTCACCGAAGCCCAATGAGGAACAGTGGCAGAAGGCAACACAAACAGGCTGAAGGAGGCTCTATTAGTCAAAGATTCAATGCTTTGTCTTTCCCCAAAGAACCGATGAATCTGTTGTATTTAATAGTCCAGGAGTAGTATGATAGCTATATAATAATGTAAGAGTTATCCATTCATTTAAGTTCAATTCTTCTTTTATATTTGTATATCCTTCCATTCAGGAAATGCGTGTTGGGGAAGAGAAACAAAGAGCAAGGAATTCTGGGAAATTATTAATTTCTCTTTCATAAGAAAAGTTGCACCTTGAAACAACTGGCTAAGCTCTTAAGGCTAGACAGTTCATTTACCTTAGTGTAAGGCCTTCACCTGGCTAACTCCGCACATGTACTTTAAGACAACGGTATTGACACTGTCACTCGAGAAACTTTGACCACCTGGATACAGACTCTGGGATTAGTGTCAGGCTTGTGGGTCATTGAGCATGTCCCTTAAATCTTGGCACTTTTTGTTTTGAAGGTCAGAGATGACAGAGACTTCTCTCACTAGGCTTTCCGTGAATTACATATGAATAACCTGGACCAGCACACTCATATACGCTAGATAGTGTCATTAGTATCAGTGTTGGGAGCCTGTGGTGCCGATCAGGAAATGCCATCTTCCCTTGACTCCTAGCCTCCAGCCTTCATAGAGGAAATTATCTGTGTTATTAGACTTAGGATGTTGCTGGCCAAATGGACATTTCCATGCAAAGTCCTCTGAACCCACTTGCCTTCCACCCTCTTAGCATCCCTTCCTCTTACATTATTTGGCTCGGTGCATAGCCTGTCTGTGCTAATGCCAGGAGCCTCGCGAGAATGTCTTCATTATAACCCAGTGTCTCCCCCCTCCCAGGAGACCCCTGCTTTGCTCCCTTCAGCTTTGTGGAGAAATGCTACGTCGGCTTTGGTCTCCCACTCCTCGGCCATCTGTGGAAAGGCAGCCATAGAGAGTTCAGGAACGTTGTACCACTCAGTAAGAAGATCAACAAGAAAGCAATTTGGCAGCTCTGACTTGGAGAGGGAGGCTGGTCCCTGAATCAGACTCTTCCGCTTCTTCATTGTTTCTTCCTCTTCTGAAGCTTCAAGGCAGATGACATCTTCTTCTCCACCTCAACACATTTCCCTCCTTCCTGGGCCCGAAGGGAGAAACTATCTTCTGAGGCCCTCTCCTCTGCAGGCTTTTCCAGCCGCCTGCCCACCTGCCTCTGGGTGGGGAGAACTTTCCGTTTCTCTCTCTGACTGCTCCCCCCAATCTTGCATTAGTAATGTCCAGTGGGCAGTTGACAAGACTGTCTGTTTTGGGAAGTCATAGTTCTATTGTTAGAGAAGTTTGAGCCCCTGGCCCCTCACCTTCTGTCTACTATTCCAGTTGGTCATTTTCAGTCTCTTCCTTATGTTCTAGATGTCTCCTTTCCTTCCCCCTTCCCCTTGAGAGAATTTTCTCACTGCGCTACCTTAGCTCAGCCTCACCCTTCTGTAAATGTGTGGTGTGTGGGTCCAGTTTGAAGGCTGACTTGGCCTCATTCACCCTGACTGACATCTTTTTAGAGCCTAGTCTTTGTGCCTCACAGTGCCCATTCTCTCGCCGCTATAGGCTCTCATTCTCCCTAAGTCCTTCTTTCTTGTGACTCTATTGAAATTGCCCAGTACAGGATTCTTAGAAAGCCCCAACTTCCAGGGCAGACGGTCATGTCCTACTTCACATTTTAGGGGTTCTGAAAGTGTACGTTCCTACTGAACACACACAGGCCTTAGAAACCTCTCCTGACTTCCCTGCCCACTTCTCTTCCCAGTTCTCACACTGTCCCACCCGACGTGTGTGTTCTTCCAGGGCGAATTCTGGGGCCCAAGGCTCTTTAGTGACCACATGTCATCACTCAGTGATCTCTATTCCAGCAGTACTGGTGTGGTCTCCACTGCGGTTCCACCACATCAAACCATGAAGTCTCGAACTCACCCGTGAGCACCAGCTTTGGAAACTTTACTTCTCCTCCAGTCTTTGTCTCTTAGGGGGTGCGGTTTGTAGTAACGCCAGTTCACAGGGAAGACTCATCAATGTCTGGAGTCCTCTCTCTTTATGATTCATGGAACCCCGAGGACTTCCTTCCTTTCTTCCTGTCATCATTGCCATCAATCCAGGACTTTCAGACGTCTGCCTCAATGATCACATGCTGGCTTTTCTCTCCTCAAACTGTCTAGAATGTGCTCCATTTAGACATCACTTCAACTTCTGGTGGCTATTAGATGACTTTGAGCATTTTAGTCTCTGCTCACAAAATGGCAACAGTTGAAATACAGGGACAGGACTGTGCTCAGCTCCCTTACGTGGTAGCATGTCAACAGCAGACACAATCAATGTTTTGGAAATGCTCAAGGGCGAATCCGCATTAGCAGGGGTCTGAGGTGTGACCTTTGCAGAGTTATTTCTGGAGCGGTGACTAGAGTAGTCTGTCTGTTCATGCCAAACATCTCTCTGGACCCCTGACTGCTTTCAAATTCACTCTTACTGTTGTTCCTTAATCTTTATGTTCCCGGGTGTCTCCTAGTGGTACCATACTCTCAGTCTGAACGCTTTCTGGGGAGGATTGAGGGCCTTTACTTAATGTGAGGACTATGTAAAGATAAGATCCAAACAACTCTGACAGCCATGAATGGAGAAATATGTTAGAACCAGAGAATATCCCCAGAGTGAATGATGACGTGTTCCCAGGGTGCCAAGTTCCAAAATCCCAAATAAACATCGTTTATATTTTTTGAATGTTTCTTTTTCTTCGATGGGGAAAAGTTGCTTTCATATAGAAGAAAATCAGAATTGAAAAGTTCTTAGCTTCGCTGCCATTAGCTTAAAAAAGAAAGATTAAACACAAATGTGCCCTTGAGTATCAAAGTGATTAAGCAGCCACGCTCTTTGCCCTGTGGGAGGTCATTACCTTGAAGAATGCTGCAGTCTTGGTGGTTCCCATTAACAGTGCCTATTGACTGTATCTTTTTTCTAAATCCCTCCCCATAAAGATAGAACGTGCTCCTAATGGCCACCAAGCTCTGTATTGGTGACCAAGGTCACGACCCCAGCTCTGCACCGAAAGCCTGATACCAGGTTCATACTTGACCTCCCAATGACAGATCCGAGGAGATCAAACACCCAAAGAAGGTGAAATCAGGGCTGTGACTGACTTCAAAGGAGACCCCCCCTCTCCCCAGGCAGAGGGCTCTGGAGGCGCCATTGGAGTTAAGGGACTGAGAACTGCAAACCAGAAGCAATGTGGAGGAGCACTTGGGTTCTGAGAAAAGATGAGCAGGTGGGGCTCTGAGAGACATTATTTGATCATTAACCTCAGTTTCCTCATCTAAAATATATTTTCCTTGAAAGACTGTTAAGAAGGTGAAATATGGCGGAATGGGATTTGAGTCCTTGCTTTGTGCCAGGCACACTTCCAAGTATTTCCAGCCATTAAATCATGCGATCCTCTCAGCCAACCCGAGACAAGTATTTTTATCCTCATTTTACACGGGAAGAGACTGGGGAAGGAAAGGCTGAGTAACCGTGAAGGTCGCCCAGCTAATCATGAACAATTGACCCACGAAGCCAGCCACCAGTGAAGCTGTACCTCCAAAAGTTTGGAGTTGAAAGAAGAGACTAACGTGGAGGTGACGACAGAAAATAGCTGAGGAGCTAAGAGACCATGAAGAACCACGGAGTAGGCGTGGGGGGGGCACCGTCTGCAGGACAGAAATCAAATTTTGCTTTTCAAGGCCTGCTTCTTACCATGAGTGAGTGTGCATTAATAATATTATTAATAATTATTAATAAATGATATGAACATATTATTCGTGCATATTTATTTGAATATTCCTATGTATGTTTGTGCTAATATATTTTTCTGTGAGCCTATATATGGTTTTGCGTGTTTATCGTATGTATGTTTGCACAAGCGCAAACTTTTGCGAGTGTGTGTTTGTATGTGTGGTGTGTAGGACGAAAAGGCTTGGTAGCAGGTACCCACTTGTTTGTCAACATTCCTTGCCCTTGCCCTTCACCCTTCTACACATGCTGAAGCCATAGCCTTAGCAAAGCTCCCTAGCCCTGATCTCCTTGTCTCAATGCCATTGGGTTACTTTTCTCCTAAGTGGCTACATTTGGTCTGCTTTGTTCACTGGGACATTGATTAGATCCTGTCGGGAGGAAAGTATTCTAGTGTTTTAAAAGCCCTAAAATCTTGTCTGAGGGTACAGGTTCTTCCCATATCCACCACAGGGAATGTTTGACCAATAAGACTTTTAAGAATTAGATAGCAAAGAGTGTATAATCCGTAGCTTCCTGTAGAAGTTTAAGTTTAGCAAGAAACTAATTCTTTTTGGCCAACCTGCGAGCATTTGGGAAGAGCTTCTTGTGTTGAGCTCTGAAGTTGCTGTAGAAATGATGTCTCGGCTCCCTGGGCGGCAGTCTAGGGGAAGGACAAGCATGTGAGGAGGCCGAGATGGGTCAGAGGCAAAGCAGATATCAAAAAGACTAAAGAACAGGATGGCAAAACTCGGATCCCTTAAAGAAGCTTCCAAACCTCTGGAACAGTTGTGTGACTGCTTACTTCTCCAGAAGCTTTGCTCAAAACAACCCACAGTGACTCCAGTTACTTTTGGCTTCTAGAAATCGCCACCCAAGCTTTCCTAGTGGTAACCTAATTCACTGCTTTATATCCGCCAACACCAAGAAATGCCCAAGGTTAGCTGCTTCACGCGCACAGTGGTGTGTGCAGTGTATCCATTACTGTAGACACGCACAGTCAGAGACACAGGAATGCTCACCGAGCTTTTCCTGACAACCAGAGCAGCTATGGGGGTTGGGGCTCAGGATCACGCCTTCTCTTCTGGGCTTTGCTGGAAGATGAAGAACTGGAGAGTCTAGATTCTCTGCTCTCTAAAGGTACAAGGCATCGTACATTCCGGTTCCCCTGGCCTTTTATAAAATACTGCATCCGGGCCACCCTCACTCTTTTACCCTGTGAGCAGCTCTAACTCCACTGTCTCCCTTAGGGAACCTTTGATTTGCAGGTGTAAGACTCCGAAAACTCGAGCCCTTCTGAGACTGGATCAGCACCGAGCTCCCTCTGGGAACAGTTCAGATGGAACTGGTCACTTGCCCAGTTAGGATGGAAGTCATTCAATGAAGGTTACCAGGAGGGATAGGTATCAGGGAGTTGGAGTGATGAGAGATGAAATATCTTAGGACTTTCTTGGAGATGTCCTACGTCCCTGTCACCCATGGCCTCCCTACAGTGAAACCACCAGCGCTTCATCTCCAAGAAAGAGTATTGGACACATGCAGTAATGAAAATGTGTGCTTCAACTGTGCATTCATAATTATTTAATACATAAATGGCTTCTGTAGAAACATATCTGTCTTCTGCCACCAGGTGTATATGTTTCATTAATGCACTCTGGCTTGCACAGGGTGCAAGAGCTCACTTGTCCTCCTCCCCATTCTCCATCAACTGTCTACCACCAGGGTTTTGTGGTCCGGAGAGAGCTGCAAGCCCCACACTTCTGTGCAAGACTGATGGCTTGTCAATAGCATTAGCCAGCATTACGGGCTGCATCGGGGTAAGCGGAATCAATAGGACCAAGTAAGAAGTCTAAGAAGTTGACATGGCCATCCTCAGCACAGCTCACATTACAAGAAATGAGCTTCCTTAAGGAACTAGCGTCGGGGTTGCTCAGGTGGCCCACACCCACATGCCCTGCCCAAGATTTATAGCTCCGGGCTTAGCTGGTGCAGCAGGGTCAGCCTGGAAGTGAAAAGGTAAACGGGGTTAACTGCAGAACAAATGGGTGGCTCAGGCTGCCTGCTGGTGGCCACTGAGGGGCAGAGCTGGAGGAGCTCTGCTATGACTGTGTCTCAGAGAGCTGCCACTTGGTAACTCTGGCTTGTTCTCAGGGGAGAGGACCGGCTGAGTTCTGGTGATAACCCCTCCTTTGAGTAGCCTGTGTAGGGCCTGACACAGTTCCTACAGAGTGGCTTGCCTTGTGTCCTTACTAATCCCCTTCCATCTAGTCAACCCTGGGGAGCAGGGGATAAGAGAGCAGACATTTTGCCTTATGCCAACTCAGCTGCTCAACCTGTACCATTGGTCCACTCCTCCATGGGAAGCCCCGTGCTACTAAAGGGGAAGACACAGAAAAGAGGCCTCGCTCAGACCTAGCTGGTTCTAACCACTGCTAGACCTGGCACGAGGATTCTTCCCAGGGTTGCTATCTTCCTCTTAGAGCAATGCTCCACTCCGACATTCTGAAGCCTTGAGCAGCACACCCCGTGCAGTCACCGGTGAGCACTCACGCCATTAATCTTAGTTCTTATGAGCTCAGACAGTCCTCTCCACCCTGTGCCCGCAAGTGCACATCAAGCGCTGAGTGAATATTGCGGGCAATTAGAGAAAGCAATGGCCTCTGTCCCCAAAGAGAAGGCAGAAACAAATGCAGGAAGACCTCAAAAGCAGCTCTCTCATTCAGTCATGGGGAAATAAGCTCCTTCTTCTGTTAGGCAGATGTGCATTGAAGACCTACTAGATGTTCAGCATGGTCAGCCACTAAAAGGCCACTATCTGCCTTGCGGAAGTAGGAGCCGTTCTAGGAGAAGGGGCATGGTAGCAGCTCTACAGTCCCGGGAGATGTTCTCATGGCCAAGGTGAGGGAAGGCCAGGCGGTGAAGGGAAGCGGCTGCTTCAAGTCTTGGGGTGGGATGGAGGGCTCACCAAGCCGCCAAACTTAAGCAAACATAAGAAAACAAAGAGAGACAGTCTTAAAGAAAGAATGTTTTGAGTGTATTCTAAGAAGCATTGAGTGGACAGGGAGACAGGAAAACTGACCATAAAGGACATTGGAAGAGCTCAGGGTCTGGGGAACCCAGAGGTAAGGAGTGTGGAATTCACGCCATGTGCATGGGAAGCAGTCTTTAGAGGGTTTAGGGTTGGCAGACATGTGTTTCTCTCATCATAGCCCTTCAGCTGCTTTCTGGAGGAAAACCTGCAGACAAGTTGGATAAGAATTGACCAGCTTAGCAGCAGGAACAGCGGGGTCTGTTTGGAGGAAGACACTGACAGAATTTGTCTGGAGAACAAGGAGGGCTGTGAGGTCCTCTAGGCAGGAGCAGCTGAATAAAGGTGGGCCAGTCTTCCTCAGATGCAGACTGACTGGACAAAATGTCACTCAGGGGCAAGCTGAACCAGGGATGTCCTTGAGTGACTCAGTCAAGATTAAGAGAGGCTGGTATAGTGAAAACTGGAGCTAAGGAGTGTTGAAGCCAAAGAGATAAACAAGGTCATGTGGACGTTAATGGGGGATGTGTTTGGCATTACTTGCTTGGATTTAGGGTCAGAGCAGAAATCCCTAAGGAAAAAACTATGAACTGTGCAGGAAGTCTGCCAGCAGAGAGGACAGAAAGACAGAGAAGAGCCAATAGAGAAGACAGAAGGACAGGTATGAACTGACAGGACAGAAGGACAGGGAGGAGCCAGCACAGAGGACAGAGGGACAGGGATGAACTTACAGGACAGAAGGACAGGGAGAGCAATCAGAGAGGACAGAGGGACAGGGAGAGACAGCAGAGGGGACAGAGGGACAGGGAGAGCCAGCAGAGAGGACAGAGGGACAGAGAGAGCCAGCAGAGGGACAGAAGGACAGGGAGAGCCAGCAGAGGGACAGAAGGACAGTGGACAGACATGAGCATTGAAGAAGAAGCTGTGCAGTCACTCAGGAGAGCAGCTAGCTTTATCTGGAGCTGGATGGCATTGACGGGAAACCTGAAGAAAAGAGGCAGTTGTGACAGCTAAATGATCAGAGCAGAAAGAGTGTAAGGGTGAAGGCTGGGTCTGGGAATATTAATTACTTGTCCCCTCACTGTGACACACACACACACTTATAAGAAGCAACTTAAGGGAAAAAGAGTCTTACTTTGGCTCACAGTTTGAGGGGATTACAGTCCTCTATGACAGGGAGGGCATAGGATTGCTTTCATCTCTAGTGGTAAATGCTTGTTGCATTTTGGAGGATCTGAAAGTAGAGAGTTTAGGACAGATTCATAGTGCAAAGACACACACACACACACACATACCTGCATACTCACATGTTCACACTCATGTACACGCACATCAGAAGAAAAAAAAATCACTTCCTCTTTTACAATCCAACTTGTTTTTTTTAATAAATCAGAAAATTTATTTATTATTTTTTCTTTATTTTACATTGCAACCTTAGTTCTCTTTCCCACCCTTCCTCTTGCTCCCCTCACCTTCCCAGCCCACCCCTATCCACTCCCATGGTAAGGGCTCCCATGGGAAGTCATCAAAGTCTGTCCCATTAAGTTGGGACAAGACCAAGCCCCTCCACTCTCTCTCTATTAAGGCTGAGCAAGGCATCCCACCATAGAGAATGGGCCCGAGTAAGCCAGCTCATGCACCAGGGATACATCCTGTCTTACTGCCAGGGGCCTCTCAGATAGTACAAGCTTTACCACTGGTTCCCACATATGGAAGGCCATGGAGGCTCCACAACTGTCAGTCTAGAGTTCCTGAGTTTCCATGAGCTTGGTTCAGCTGTCTCTATAGATTTCTCCATCATGATCTTGACCTCCCTTGCTCATATATTCCCTCCTCCCCGATCTCAGCCTGATGCTTGGTGGATCTCTGCATCTGGTTCCATCAGTTACTGGATGAAGGCTCTATGATGACAGTTGAGGTAATCACCAATCTGATTACAGGGTAAGGCCAGTTTGGGCACCCTCTTCACTGTTGCTAGGAGTCTTAGCCAGGTTCATCCTTGTGGATTCTTGGGAATTTCCTTAGTACCAGGTTTCTCCCTAACCCCATATCGTTCTCTCTACCAAGATCTCTCTCTCATTGCTCTCCCACTCTGTCCCCCTCCCCCATCGAACATCCTCATGTTCCCATCCCCTATCCCCTCAGCTTTATCCCCTCCTCCCCACCCCAGTTTAGCCAGGAGACATCATCTAATTTCCCTTCCCAGGGTGGTCCATGTGTCCCTCTTATGGTTTTATTTGTTACCTAGCTTCTCCGAAGTTGTGGATCCTAGCAACATTATTTGTAATAGCCAGAACCTGGAAACAGCCTAGATGCCCCTCAACTAACTGAAGAATGGATTTAAAAAAATGTGGTACATTTACACCATGGAGAATTACTCAGCTGTACAAAACAATGACATCATGAAATTTGCAAGCAAATGGATAGAACTAGAAAAAAAAATTTCTGAGTTAGGTAACCCAGACTGAGAAAGATAAACACGGTCTGCACTCATTCATAAGTGGATATTAGATGTAAAGCAAAGGATAACCAGACTACACTCCACAGTCCCATTTCTTTGTTCCCTAACTTCCCCAAACACCATCAGCAACTGGGAACCAAGTGTTCAAACACATTAACCTGTCAGGGACATTTCACACTCAAACTACTTTACTGAACTACAGTAGGATGCATGAGGCAGGGGCTCAGGGGAAGAGCAGAATGTTGGAGCCAGAGTCTAACTGAATGTGCATGGCTGGATGGGAGGGTAACTTAAAAGTAAGTCACCAAACCATGCAAGAGTCATCACAAGTCATGATATCTCAACAGGCATTTGTGAGATTCCCAACCAAAGTGCCCTCTGCCCTATCCACAGTACCCATTCTCATCATTTCACTAGAACAATGGTGGGGGACATTGCAGCAGTAGACTCTAAGCCTCTACATGAATGAGAAAAGTTAAACCATCAAGTGTATGGAATGACTTGGGTTTTTGTCCATGTCCCTTTCACAGAACTGAATCAAGGTCTCTCTCACAAATCTGGCCCATTTCCTTGGTGATTTATCTGATGGGATAAACACTAGCAGGGTGTCTTCTCTTTCCCACTAATGTCCACGCTGATTTTGTTATACATTAAGTTTATGTTGTGTTTGGAAGACCTAGGGATCACAAGCTTGGCCACAACTTGGGCTAAAGCAGGTAAGTGTTGACCCCAAAGATACCTTGATGCTTCTTTTAGGGGAAATGGAGATTTACCCAGTAATATCCCCAGGGAACTTAAAAACTTCCAGGGGAGAGAGCCCAGAAAGTGAGTATGTGAACAGGAGAGTCCTGCCCTCAGCAGGGTGAGTGACAGACCAGGGTGGCTGGAGGGAAAGAAAGGAAACCTGGGCAGACCCAGGTTAGGAATCTCAACCAGGTCTTTGCAGTGAAGGATTGTGGTTGTTATTTTGTTCTTGGTTTTATTTCCTGCCCTCAAACAACTCTATTTACCCCCTTTTAAGGGAAGAGTGAGCCAGGCTCAAGGAGGTTATGGGTTTATGTGTATCATCATAAGAGCTCACAGCCCACCAGACCCAGTCTTTCTGCGTGTGTGTCTAACATTTCCTTATTCTCCATTGCTCCAGACCAAAGCCATGCAGGTCAGGTCATGACAGAGATACGGGTAGCTTGGGCCAGTTTCCACAGCTTATGTGGGCTGTTCTCAGTTATTTCATGTATAGTTAGGTTATTTGCCTTCTGTGTCCACTTAGCTGGTGTTCTGGGACAAATGCGGTCAGAGATCATACATAGATAGTGACCTGATCTAGGAATGGGTAGTTAGATGAGAAACCAGGTTCTGAATGTGTAGAGTCAGAAAGATTCTGGCTACTGTGGAAAGAGTTCTCAAAACTTACACTAACTTTTAATATAGGCTTCCTAAAAGATGTCTTCAATTTGGGAGTCACCCTAGAAGATGGCATTAGGTGAGTTTTACATCTAAATGAAACTCTTATTCTGATTTATTAAATTTTCCTGTATAAGTAAGGTACAAAACATATTTGATATACATGATCATTATTTAAACATGTAAAAATTGGACCAGAAAGTCATGAGGCAGAATAAAAAAGGATAATTGACTAGAAGAAATTGGATAGAATACTTGTTACACTTAGAAGTCAAGATTATAAAAAACAAAATGATGCCAAAGTATTCATTTTAGAAAGCATAGAATTAACATAGACATGCACATCAGTGTGCACACACTCACACACAAATATATAGTGAGAACAAAGGAAACATTGTTATATACTCATCCCATATATGAGCAATGAAATGGATATTACAATGTATTTTTAATAATTAGATTGGTAAAATTAAAGGCACCAGCGGCATCTGTTGTTGATAATATCACAGGGAAAAAATGGCAAATAAAGAGGCAAAATAGTTCATTCTTTACAGAGAACGACTTTCAAATATGTGTAGAAAGAGTGGGCATGTATACTCTGGACACATTCATTATTCCCTAAGAATCAACTCTAAGACAATAACTATATAGTGTTAGGATTGGCATGTAAGACTTGCTCATTGATGACTGTCACTATTAAGAAATGTATCTAGTTTTGTAAATATAGGATGATTAAATAAGTTATAAACTATTCAGCAAAATGCCAGGTCACTGCTGTTTAACATGAGTTGAATCTCAATGGGAAAGTTTTCCATGGTTTAGTAAAGTTTCTTATGGCAGTGAGCCATTTTCATTGTTTTCAGTGTAGAAGTTGAACACAAATGAAACAGACACATACCAAACCGCTAATGGTGAGCATCCCTGGGAAGGCAGAGATGGTCATAGACAACCTTGCGCTTCTATTTTATACAGTTAAGCAATTATTTGAATGCTATATTAAGCAGATACTCCTTTTGTGATCCAGACAAAAAAACCCGATAATTCCCAGTTGAAAAATAAATAACTTTATAATAGAAAAAAGGCTTTAGGGGGAAGTTTTTCAAGCTCATTTATCATTAACAGAAATAAATTTTAGTTGGATTCAAGCTAGGCATAAAAATATTATATAAACACTAGAAAAGGAATAAATTATTAGTAATCTCTGGAGAGAAAAGAAAAGAATGTCCAAACACAGGGCAATGAAGGAAACTGTAAGGAAATGATATTCTTCATTTAACCTAAAAATGGTGTGCTGGGTTTTGTGCACCAAAATCATCATGAGTAAAATTGGGGAATTTTTTCACAACTCTGCAAGAAAATAGTTACTACTGCTGATTCATGAAGAGTTCAAAGAAAATGCTCAGAGAAAGAATGGGCACTCAATTTAAAACTAACCAAAGAAGGTATACAGGTAGCTAACTGCATGATTTTTTTGGTTTTTTTTGGTTTTTGTTTTTTGTTTTAAAAACACCCCATATATCATCTGAAGATGGATGCTAAGAAGAAATCTCACACTAGGTCAGCTTTTAGTATAATAAAGGATTTTTATTTAGGGGTAGACTCACAGTTTACAGTCCTCTGCATGAATGGGGAACAGGAACTGAATCCAGCATCTGGAAGAGAGAGGGGGTATGTGCTTTACATCGGCATTTACAGTATGAGAGGGCATACTCAAGTGGAGGCAAAATTTTCTCTGTCCTTTTCTTGTAATGGTACAGTGAAGAAACAATCGTTTAAATTAATAACTATAAGAGGCCATCTTTTTGGTAGTAGAGAAGGCAGAGGAATTCCAGATTGTAGCGGGCCCATAGGTTGAATTACTTGTTGACAGTTCTTAGATCTGTCACCATTCTCCATTTACCAGATTTATTTTTAACAAAAAATACAGGAGAATTCCAAGGGCTGGTTGATTCTTCAATATGGTGAGCATCTAGTTGCTCCTGTACCAGCTGTTCTAAAGCCTGCACTTTGTCTTCTGTTAAAGGCCACTATTTAACCCATATTTGTTTCTTAGTTAACCATTTTAAAGGTAGGGCTATTGGTACCTCTAAAGGTTTTCTAGTTGCTTTGTGTTCTTCTACAGCCTGAATGGCTGGTGACCTTTGTGTGTAGTACCTTATAATATTTTTCTCAGAAATATGAGTTTCTGGGACTGCAGAAATGTTAATCTGGGTATTCCATTGCTACAGCAGGTCATGACCCCATAAATTCAATGCAATATTAGCCACATACGGCCTCAGCTTTCCTCTCTGTCCTTCTAGCCTTATGCATTCAACCCATCTCGTGCTTTGTTTCACTTGAGATAGGGTTCCAATTCCTAGGAATTGAACATCTGCCTCTTGAAGAGGAAAACTCAGATGCCAAGATTCTGAAGTAATGATACTCATGTCCACACCCATGTCTAGTAATCTCTCAATTACAGTGTTATTTATATGCATTCTTAGCTTTGGTCTTTGATTATTAACAGAAGTCTGCCAGAATATATGTTTCCTATTTCCTATTGGAATTTTTGATTCATTCTCCATGTTTATTCCATCATATAGAACAGTTTTTTTTTACATCAGGCAATGGATTTTTAAATTTCCCTGGTGAGACATGTCTTCCATAGTGACTTGGAATGACTGGACCATGTTTGACTCGGGGGCCTGCAAGAGGCACCCCTCCAAGGAGTTTCCCAATGGTATCATGTTGCCTTCTCTGTCTTTTGTTGATCTGCATTTATTGGTCCAAAGTCAGCCTTTGCTACATAATCTAGAAAGTTGATACCTTTTATTTTTGTCATTCCCAGAGGAAAGATTATTTCTAGAAATTCCTTGTCTACAATACCTTTTCAGATGTCCTATTCTGCCACAATTAAAACATTCGGCATTTTGATGTCTTCTCATACTTTTGGAAATTGCTTCTGTTACCTAAGATTCAGTATTATATTCAAATGTCTCAGTGTTCATTGTATGCAGGATCCATTCATCCATTGGTGCTGATCTAACCTTTAAGGTCCAAATATCTTTTTGCATTCTAAGTTGGCATTTTCAAAAGCCAGAGATTCAATACGTACTCATCTAGTATCTGAGTCTATTACTCCTATTTGTACAGCCTTAGTTAATATTTGTAAAAAGTCACTAAAGGATTCTCTCTGGCTCTGTTTAATCCTGTTATACAATTCAATTATTTTTCTTAGTTCTTAAATCCTGTCCCAAGCATTTAAGGCTGCTTTATGGCATAGGGATAAGATTTATTCATTGTAAAGAGATTGAGCCTGTGAGTCAGCATAAGTGCCCTCACCCAGAATTTGATCTTGGCAAGTCTCGAGTCCTTTTGCTTTTCCCTGTTGTTTTAAAATGTTTGCCTCTTCTCTAAAATAACATTTCCATAGCAGTTGGGACCCATCATCCAGGACTGCTGAAACTAACTGAAGCCAGTCATGTAGGTTGGCCTTAATGCTAGAAGCCCATGTCTTTACCATCTCCCTACAAAATGCTGAATACGAGCCATAAGATACTACTGGTTGCATAGTTTCTTTTAGATGATTCCTTTCTATACATATCCATCTACCTTCTTTGGATCCTTTGGGGCATTTAGAACTTTATGCTTTGCCAGAGTAGATTACAGGGTAGGAAGCTAAAACCCTGGGTAAATCATTTCTGACAGGTATTGGTGATGTTAAATCCTGTCCTTGTACCTTCTTTCCCTGCTCATCAGATCCAATAATTTTCTCAATCATTTCAAACCTTTTTACTACTGTCATATGTAAAGCCTAAATCTCCTGGCCTGTATATATTTCTAGTGATTGAGTTGAGGCAACTAACCTCTGGTCCTCAATCTGTACATGTGATTCCAAGGTCTGAAGGTTTTCCTTTAAAGATAACATCTCATCCTTTGACATTATTTGGATAGCGTGCAGATTACCTTCATGGAGATATATTTTATCTGCTAACCTATCATAACTTTATAACAGATTTTGATTGTCAAAATAAACAGTATGAATTCTTTCAGATAATTTTTCAGTACCCCTTGAAGTGGATTCAATTTTGTCTGTTGAATTAATATTATCTTTTTCAATAGTATTAATTTTTCAGGTAACTTTTAATTTTTGATGGTGTTAATCCTGTCAACTAGCTGTTCATTATTAATCTGTAAAGACTGCATCATTTCTAAAAGTGCCTCATTCTTGGCTCTGTTATCAAACCATTTTCTTAAGGATATAATATGAAGAAAAAAATGAGTCCCAATATCCAATAAATGGGTGTATCATAGTAACCAAATAAGCCTTGCAGAATACAATCCATAGTATCAGCAAAAAGGTTACTAAAATTTTCCATGCTAATATTGCCTGAAATTATATAACTTTCAAGTTTATTGATTTATTAATTGATAAAATATTTTATTTGTGTTATGAGGTATGGTAAATTGTTTTAGGTGTATAATCTTTATTTTCCAGCAGGTGTCGTGGTTGCAGAGTTATGACCAACAGTGGCGCAACTGATGGTGCCACAAACACACCTGTGTAGCTTTGGTTTTCCACCTTGGTTCTGGTTAAATAATAACAAATATGCTTTGCTTGACAAATTTAAAGCAATTAAATCAATTCTATATATGGAGCAAGAAGCCTAGAACTCAAGAGCAGGGAGCACAAATTTGCAAGTCACCACATGGCAGGAAATATAGCAGTGGAGGTGGGGTCTGTGTGTGTGTGTGTGTGTGTGTGTGTGCATCAGCTTGGGAAATTTTCAAGTCACTGCATACACTTAGCTCTGCTTTGGCAGGGATTTTACAAAAAAAATGTTTAGTAGGTGAAAGCAAACCAAGCAGGTGGGGGTAGGAGACCTTCAGGGCTGTGGACCATTTGGACCTTTTGGCCGGTCCACCTGGTAGGTATGGAGTTTGGATCCATGTGAGGTGCCAAATGAAGATGGACACTAGAAAGAAATCCCACACTAGCTCAGAATTGAGTATAATAAAGGGTTATTTATTTAGGGGTATACTCAAAGATTAGTCCTCTGCATGAACAAGGAACAAGAACCAAATCCAGAAGCTGGAAGAGAGAGGGAATGAGTGCTTTACATCGATATTTATAGTATAAAAGGCCATGCCCAAGCGGGCAGGTAACTTAAAGGCTATTGGCTGTAGAATTTCCTACAGCAACCATCAATTTATAAAAAGAGTACAAAAAAAAAACACGTGAGGCACTTTATTGTTTTCTTTACTATATTAGCAAACATTTTGATGAAGCAATACTTAGTGCTGGAAAATGGAGTATCTGACCTGGCTGACTGAGGTATGGGAGAAGAGACTTGTTTCTGTTTGTGTGGTGAGCACTGGAACTATGTGAATCTTTTATAGTGTGCATAGTAAAAGATGTGCACAATGCCACAGGCATGCTCACCATTGTAGAAATAGAGTGTTGGAGTTCCAGAGAAGCAACTCCCTACCTCAGACACTGCAAGTCTAGGAAGGAGAGCTCATTACCTAAGGAGTGGTTCAAGCTTAAACCAATGTGCATGGGGTGTGTTTGGGGTGTTAAATATCCACACAAACTCTCAGTGATGTGAGCAAGGAGATCATGGGTTATCTGGGAATCTGATTGCAGTATCAGTAGAGGAGCAAACCAGAGTAGAGTCATGTCTTCTTGATTTTCTATCTGGGGAGGGACAGCATATGCAGATGAGACTTGATGGAACACTGGCTGCTTCTGTTTCTGTTTCCATGGGTTACCACATTGTCCTAGCTGCTTAGCTCTGCCTCAGTTATCACTGTGAACTTTCCCCAAATCAACAGAAGGAACAAAGTAGACTCCAGGAAGGGGTCTAGCTTCATCATCTTCCAAGGGATTTAGCATCTCCCCTACCTACACTTTCAAGGTAATGGCACATGGCTCTTCCAGTAACTCATTATAGTTTGGAGGAGGAAAAAGAAAAGGAAGCAGCATATACCACAATATTTATTTTGAGAAAAATAAGTATTCTCAAAATACGTATTGTACATGCTGTGGTATATTCTGCTCCCCTTTATTTTTTACTACTTCCCTTTACTTTTCTTAAAGTAAGTATTGTGGTAATCTTAATGGCATCATTTTGGTATTAATTTCTGAGAGAATTTATTACAATTGAAGTTTTTGTCAGCCACTGTTAGAGACTGCCATGTGTTCTCTATAGATGACCTAGGCACAGGGTCAGTTTAGTGAAGGCCCAGGGTATGAGAAGAAGAGTCTATCAGCATAAACCCAAAGGCTGGATGAAAAGATACATTACTTTCCTGTTTCTTCTTTGACATATCATCACAGACTGCATCAAAGCAACATAAACAACCACTTCAACCTTCTTGGGGTCAAATGTTCCATAAGATCTAGTAAACAAAATCAAGATGTCGGCAGGACTTCATTACCAGAAGTTCTGGGTGGAAATCTGCTTCTAGGCTCATTCGGGTCATTGGCAGAACTCAGTACCATGCAGTTCTAAAACAAACACCTCGTCTTTGGGTGACTTCTAGCCAGAGTTCCCCTAAACCTCTAGTGATTGCTGAGGCTCTGTGTTCTCAGAATATCCTCCATCTTCAAATCCGTGCATGGCTAAAGTCTTCTACTCATGCTGCATCTCTCTTCCTCCTCCTTTTCATCATCACCACCATCCTTATCATTTTCCTAGCTACTTACTTTCTCATTATTTTAGGTTTCACACTGTCGGGGATTGAATCTAGGACCTTATACATACTAGGCAAAAGCTCTACTAGTGAGATGCAACTTCAATTCTCTTTCCTTTATCTGTGTCAAGACCGGATCGACACAGTTGCCCAGGCTAGTTGTTCACTTCGTTCTGTAGCCCAAGGCAGGCATTGAACTTGCCTTCTTCCTGCCTTGGGCTCCTGAGTGGTTGTAATTAAGAGTCATCTACATGGCAGGCACCACTATATCACCCCGAAGCCATCCAGAGGAGTTCCTCTGCTTCTCTAAGCTCAAGCGGCTCGATTAGAGCCATGGAAACTCAGCCTGCTCTAGGCTCAGGTCCACCTGCAAAGCTTCTCTTAACAGTACATAGGCCTTGTGATTCATTAAACATTCACAGGGGAAGTAGTTGAGGGGGCATCTTTAGAATTATGCCTCCCATAGATGATGCAGAAGATAAAATGGGGACACCAGCAACTTGGTGAACACTGAGATCTAAAGGATGGAAAGAGAGAGAGAGAGAGAGAGAGAGAGAGAGAGAGAGAGAGAGAGAGAGAGAGAGAGAGAGAGAGATGATCACTAAGTGCACCCTTGTGGCTGCGTTTGACTAACGGATTTTGGGTACCATGATGCCAAACATGCAGCTTTCTCCTCTGCCTGTCCTTCGCGGTAATCGCTCTCTTGCATTACCTTTTTGTCCACAGTGTGTTGTCAGGATGTGTCCACACTTCAGCAATTGGTCTTTTACTAAAAAGGCAAACACCCACCCCCATGCACCCCAGACACCTGTCAGTACTAATTGAGTCTCATCACAGCTTATGTGGGTCATTCACAGACTAAAACAAGTGTTTTATGTCTACAAATTACTCAGTGTTTACAAACAAATCGGGCATTGTTATTGTTGTTCCCATTTCAGAAATGAAGCTCAGAAAGTCAATCAGTTTTCCCAAGTTACAGGTTAGAGCAAGGTGAGCCGCTTGGCCACCAAAGCTGCAAGAGGAGCTGAGAGACTGGTAACTGTGAAGGCAGGGTTTTCCAAGAGTCTGTGGACTACCCTGCCTGTCTTCAAGGATTTCCAGGGGTTCTGTAAGGCCTTGCCTTTTCCAACTACTTCTCCTGACATCAACTCTCCAATGGAAAGAGCACATTGTACCAGTATGAACACAAAAGCAAACATGCAAATTCAGTTGTCTCCTAGTAAGCCGGACATTAAAGAGATTTGCAAAAATGTCAAGTGGTATCCCACTAACTTCTTTGAAAACATAGATGCTTTCCAGAAAACATGTGTTATTTATGCTACCATGTAATGGATTTATTATTGTTAATTTTAAGTAATATAAATATTTTTTACATTCTCATTTGTAATCTCTCTGTGTAAACATCAATAAATGTGACCCTTGCAAACAAGAGCTCTTTGGTGCCTTTAGTAATACTTAAAAGGATAAAGAAGTCCTGAAACATAGGACTACTATGGCACTTGGGAAAAAAAAATTTAGCCCACCACTGTTTTGATAAAGGAAGTTTTGTTGTTGTTTTTTTAAAACACCATTATGCTATGTTTTCAATGTAATATCTGTCACTCTTTTTGTACTCTTTCAAGAGAGACAAATACTTGTGGCAAAGATGGCAAGGATACAAAGCACATTTACCAACTGGCCTTTTAGTGACAAAAAAAAGTCAGCCTTGATTTAGACACACTTGATTCAGCACCTAGGGCTTGACACATTGTCATGGGGCAGGGTGCGGTAAAAATCAGGTTTCTGTTTAGCGTGAACAAGACAGATCTGTCCTCTGGCTGGCGAAGCTTGATTTTAAGCAGGGTCTGCAGGGTGAAGCCATAAACACACACAGTAAGTTGTTATTGTGTTCCCAGCAGCTAGAACGGGGCCTTCCATAAGCAAATATTAAGTAGAACCAAATTAATTAAGCCAAGGTGTGCTCCCATGCTCTATCTAAACTAACCTCATGACTCCTTTCTCTTACTAATGAAACACTTTTGAAATGACCCAAGGATCCGTTTTGGTTCTTGTCCCCAGGAGTTTGATTTGGTAACTGGTAAGGAAGGTCCCCATTTCAGCACGCAGAGTCTGCCAACACCAGTCTCCATAAACTTTCCACCGTCGGCTCACCCACACCAGGCATCCCTCCAGAAGGACTTCTGCAGCACTAACACAGCAAAACAGCTTTTGCCAGGGTCCAACCATATCCTCTTTCTAGGATAGAGTTGAAGGGCAGATTGTGGATTGTCCTTGCATAGCTTTGACTCTGTGAGCTGTCCAGGATATTTTAAATAGTTATTCTGCTTAGAACACATTGTTACATGCAAGTCTTGTCTTTGAACAGTGTAGGTAGTCAAACTATTTTGACAATTGATATGGCCTACTGTAGTTAGGAGGAGTGGCAGGCTGTGTTCCTGCCACCTGGCTCCTGGACACCGGCTAGCTTATGCCCTGAAATAATTACACAGAAACTGTATTCTTTTAAACACTGCCTGGACCATTAGTTTCAGCCTCTTACTGGCTAACTCTCACATCTTGATTAACCCATATTTAGTAATCTGTGTAGCACCATGAGGTGGCTTACCAGGAACGATCTTAACCTGTGTCTGTCTTGGAGAGGAGAATCATGGCAACTGCCTGACTCGGCTTCTTCTCCCAGTATTCTGTTCGGTCTACTATGCCTACCTAATTTTCTGTCCTATTAAAGGGCCAAGGCAGTCTCTTTATTTAACCAATGAAATCAGCACAAAACAGGAGACTCCCACATCAGCCTACCAATGTGTTGTTTTGATTTCAATACAGTGGCTGCACCTTAAACAACTTATGTCCCAACTGGCAATTGCAATTTTGCAGCTACCAAGAGGAGTTCTGTCTCCTCAGGTGACAGCTCTCTAACAGTCAGGAAAAGAAACACTCTAAATCTCTATCCTTCTATAGAACTCAGTATTCAAAGGTTGAGGTGAAATCCTGCTAGCTCAGAGAGGCTGAATAGCAAGCAGCTAACCTTCTCTCCTGCTTCCATCCCGTGAATAAGGATCTTTCTGCTCAGCCCCCACTGAAGAACCCTAGTCCCTACACTTAGTTCCTTCCTACCACGTCCTGTCAGCTAGTTGCTGACTCAACCTCCTGACCCCAGGTTAATTTTATTCAATCAAGCAAATGTAGCACATCTTTTAATCATTTAAGCATCATTTAAGGCAGCAGAAACAAATGTAGCAACAGTTAAAATAACATTCCATAACACCAATGGCTGATTGCATGGAAGGCCTAGGCAGGCATATGGCTACAGTCAGGCATCTAAGCTGAAGGTGAGCCCTGCCTTGCCTTCCTGCTGTCCCTGGGGAAGGACTTTCTACATCTTTGGGAAATAAATAAGGCTCATCGCATTATAAGCCACTGCTTTCCACACTCCAATGTATTTAATTAAAAGAGCAAAGCCATCCTTCTGCAGCTCATGCTGCCTAACAACCTCCTATGGTCCCATTCTGACGAGGCTTTGGAGAAGGTATGCCAATCTGTAGAACCATCTTTCTGAATGGGGCCTGTGGTTCTGGCTATTGATTGGCTAGAGAAGATGCACATTTATCTCTTCCTGAACTTCCTGCAAAGCACTTGTGGTGGTACCTAAAAGCCACAGTCACAGAGAAGCCGGGACACAAGAATGAGTGGTTTATTCATTCATCTGGCCAACGTTTCCTACATGTTCCTCTCAGGAAGGGGCTGTGATGGTTGAGATCTAGAGAAGACAGAAATAAAGCCTTTTTCCCCTTGGGGCTTGTCACCTTGTAGAAGGATCAAGCCTGGAAAAGGTGGACCCCACCAGATACAGTTTGGCTGTGGTTCTAAGCAGGAGACTGAAGAGACACTGGGAAGGGGTCCAGACTTCCGCATGCTACGTCAGGGGAGGCCTGGTCAGGATGCAGCATCCATCTCAAGTCCCCAAGGCAACTAGGTGAGGCTTCCTAAGAGAGTGTGGAGAGAGCTGGAAGCTTAGGAAAGTGTGCAAGCAGAGAGTGAGTGTGGACAGAGATACTATAAACAGGGTCAATATAACTGAAAGTACACAGAGTGGAGAGATTAAGACCGAGCAATCACCCTCTTTAGTAAACACCGTTGAGGGTCTTTATCCTTTATCCTAAGGGAGACCCACTGACATAATTTTCTTTTTTAAGCAAGAAAGTGACAAACTAATATGGGCATTCTAAAGTATCTTCTGAGTCCAGACAAGAACTATGGTAAACAGGATAAGCACAGGCTTCAGCCATCTCTGGCTAAGGAACATTCCTTACCCCAGGGCAGTTGACAGCCTATGACAGTGTCTCTTAGCTGTTGAAAGCCATTGTTCCTTGGGGCTCAGCTTTCTTAACCAGCCCTTTCAGAGTGTAACTGTCCTTGGACATTTGACTTCTGAACTTCTCTGGGGGTGGATAAGGAAACAGAAGGATGCATGGAAGAAAGTTGGGGAGGTGAGTTATTGCATTGCAGGTGCCGAGGTAGTCAGTCCTATGGCTGACTCCTATGGAATCAGCACACCAACTCAGGGAGTCCTTACCGGCCCCCTTCCCAGCTGCAGGCAGCATGGTCAGGGCCATAGGCCACCACCAAGGATGGTCTTTCCCTAATCCACGCTGTACTTACCTCAGTCATGCCAACTAGCTCTACAGTCCGTCTGCTCACAGCCTTAGAGAAGGCCCACAAAGTGTTCTCACGGTTGGAACATGAGGGGTGCTGACTTATTTCAAAGCTACAGTAGCCACCAACATCTACATGTGCTGAGTATGACGTAGCCTCATCATCAAGTCTTCGGTACCTATGACTCCCTATGACCACCCGGGGTTGGCTGCAGGACCCCAAAAGAATCTCAAATTGAATCTATATAAAATGTTACTTTCGCAAATAACCTATGCACATGCATTCTCTCCCCACACTTTCATCATCTCTAGATTACCATGCTACCTAACATCACATGAATACCACAAACAGTGTTATATCATGTTGTTCAGGAAACACAGATGGAAAATATTCATATATGTTCTGTGCAGACATATTTTTTTTAAATACTTTGTCTGTGTGGTTGGTTGAATTCATGATTACAGAGGGCCAACTGGTGTTCTCACCAACACTGTAGAGATGCGCACACAGAAACAGAGAGGAGCTTTAACTAGAAAGCAGCAGAGCTGGACCAGGAACCCAGTCCTCAAGGCCCTTGAGTCCTGCTGTGGTTTGCCTGGCCATGGGGCTCTGGAGTCTCTTTCCCCCGCTGGACTCTGTGACAGGCAAGAATGTGAAATAAAGTTCCTAGGCTCCTGGTTTCCCTCTTGGGAAGGAATCTGTCTGGCTGTTGTATTTTGAACATCCTTTGAAATGGTACCAACTTCTTTGGTCTAGTAATTTGAGTTTGAGGGTTTCTATAGGAAACTCTATCTATCTAAATACACGATATTTTTTGTTGGTTGTTTGTTTTAAAATATGGACTTTAAAGCAATCAGCGAGGCATGAGGAAGCAACAGAACATCCAAGTGTTTCTCCCATGATTCTTTCTAGTGTTCGACCATTTTCATGGCACAAATGGACATTTGTGGAAGGAAACTGGCCAGGGAGGGAGAACCCAGGAGCCTCTGTACAGAGTCAGGCCATCAGAGGTAACTGCCTTCTCCATGTCAGAGTCTTTCCAAGAATAGCCAGTGGCCCCAAGTGGGGCCTCCTCCTCTCTTGGTGAAACTCAGTTGAACTCCAGGCCAGCTCCTTGAAGGCTGGCCTGGTGTTAATTATGATGCAATCCCCCAGCCATGCAGTCTCAGCAACAATTTCAGGAGTCAGGGTCCATGTGCAAGGCCATTAACACTAAACATGTTTTAATCCATAATTGTGTGAGATTTATTTAATTTAGGGGCTTTATTTATAGTTCGATCGGAATTGTAATGTATTTTCAGCTCTCCGCACTGGGATCTGTCAATTTTTACGGCATCTTTTAATTGTGTTCTTCTAGGCCAGGTGCAAGCAGTTTTCCAAAGCAGGCTGATCGGAGGAGGCCCCTTGTCACGTGGTGCAGTGGGGGAGGGGTGCTGGCCTCACACAGCATGACTCTGTGCCATTATGGGGCAGGGGTACTGCAGCTGGATCCTGACGCTCTGAGCCCATAACTTAGGTCACAGTCTTAAGTCCAGCCTGGCTAGCCTCTTCCTTCCTGCTCTGCCAGTGCTTGTGTGTCAGAAGGAGCTTCCCCAAATCTCTCTACTGTCCCTTCGCTTACTCCTTTGTCCATTTAACAAACATTGACTACATCAGAGTGTATGCTGAGAATACAAACACAAAAGACGGTAAAACAATGACCAGCCTTTTAGGAGCTTTTGGTACCCCAGGGGCAGGAGGGAAATTTGAGGGACAGTTGCATCTGGTTACTGCCAGGCAGTGAAAGAAACAGAAGAGAGAGTGTTTATAAATACGGGGAATTTGGTCCAAGCTAATTCATTGAAATGACAAAAATTTGGCTAAAAGTTATATGAAGTTAGCAAGTCAGCCAATGCCACAATTTGGTGTACATAGCTACAGATGGCTTGCTATCGTTCTGATTGATTGCCAAAAATGTTACATAATTATGACATGTCTTCCCTTTATTACCTTTTGAGTGTCAATGACGAGTTTCAAACTCCACGAGGGGCTTCGAGAAGTCTCCATGCATCTTTAAGCACTCGGTCTGTTTGCCCCAAGTCATTTTCTTCCAGATCGTATACTGCCTACAAGCTCCAACTCTTGGCATGAAGATACTAGATATCCAAGCAACAGAGTGGAGAGAAAAAAGGTGGTCCTGGGAGAGGTTCTGTCAGACATGGCTGGAGGAAGCTGTCCCCTGACACTGTGTTACAAGCAAGACATTCGTGAAGTCCTGGGGTGTTGGCCATGTGATTTAGTACTGTTGGAGACCAGAACAACGTCAAGCACATTATCAATAAATAGCAAATGAATAATAAAAGTGATAAGATAGGAAAAAGAAGACACAGGGCTAAGGTTCTGTTGGCTAAAAGAACCAAGACCTTTTGGCTAGGAAGCATGAAGAAACCCCTGTTATCTGAACCCCTCCAACATCACTGAGCTAACAACTGTAGTGAGTAAATCCTCAGAGAAATGTGAAGTAAAGCCATTCTCATCTCACAGAGGAGCCTCCATCTAGGGGGATTTCAGTAACTCAGGGTCCCCAGTTGTAAGTACTAAAAAGTGGAAGGCAGGTGCTCCTGAGGAGAAGTACTTTCCTCCAGGCTCGTAGATGGGGCCCAGCATGCAAAGACGGAATGGCTCACTGAGGTCAAACATTGCTCCAGGACGGACTTTTCAAATTTTAACATATAATAATGCAAAAATGATTTGCTTTTGTAGGTTTATAGGAGAATAGCTTCCGGATCAAAGGAATTCTAGACCATCAGACTGAATACAAGGAGCTCTGTGAACTGTCACCATGCACTGTGGTCAGCCCTTTGTGTATTTAAGCATTTTGTCTGGATTTCCAGGTTTGCCCTGTTTCTGTTCCTTCTGCCTCTCCTAAAAAGCCAGTTAGGAAGGGTTTCTGAGGCCACATGGGAGGCCTGAAGACCATTTGAAACTGTTCAATAGAGGGTGTCTCCTGATGAAAGACAGTAGAGGCATGCACTCCGATTCAGGCGACAAAAGGCTCACAAAGCCTGCACTCCTCAAGGAAGGTCTCCTCTGGGAACAGGGAACACAATCTCCTCATGACAACTCAACATGGCTATGACACTCTCCCCTCATAGCACTGGGCCCCTGGTAGCCCCACTGTGGGGAAGGAAAATACCACCTTTTCTCAGGTATGTGAGAAATACGGCACCATGTGGGAGAAACGAGCTGGTAGGAAGAGTGGGTACAAGTGTTTACTGAGACCCTCTTGTGCTCTACTATGGAGGGTTAGAAAAGATGGAAACCAAAACAGGCCATCCTGAATATTCTTGCAGCAAACTGTGGCTATGGACTCTTAGGCTGCCTAGACTAGAAAGAGCTAGGTAGCCAGCTTGGCCTACTGGAGAAAGACTACATTAAGATATTATACAGACCGATCCACTTCCTTTAACGCCCTTTAGTACTTGAATGCAGTGCATGTTTCATTACTTCTCTGAGCCTCCCACTAACAGAGAGAATACCAACAGTGTGTCGAGGAGGGCAGAATGGAAGAGGAGAAACCATGTATTGCATCCCAACCAAAGCTGGGTTTCTGCAAGTGGCCATTGCTCAGCCTAAGAAAGAAACTCTGCAGAGATTGCATATCAGTCTCAGAGAAATCTAAGGAGGGAGTGTGGACCTTTAAAAGATGAGCTGGATGAGGGGGAGTGGTACAGGGGCAGAGGGAGCTCAGGCCCTGTGATGTTCTGATCTCTACCTTCTAGAGATTCTCAAGGATCTCCAGCCCCTCTAAACAGACTTTGAGAAAGGCTTTCTTTTTCTTAGACTCATATGTTAGCGTAAGAAGATCTGGAAACACATGAAGGTTGTTAGATAATCCTCTGTAGGTAAATTCAGAAGTTGTGAATACCTCAAAGGCCATCTGAGAGGCCAAGTTTATTCCTTAGATGGTAACAGTGCCTTGGGAAGGTCACACCAGTGGAGGGAGCCTGGGAGAAGGATGTGTGTGTGTAAGAGCCTTGAAACAATCAGGGAGGAGAGATCAAGGGAAGGGACACAGTGAGCAGTGTTTCTAATGCTGGGTGGAGAAAGAGACGGTGCCTTTGACTCTTTGGAGCTCACAGAATTTAGGGCAGAGAAGCAGAACTAGGAGGAAGGGGAATTTGTCTGGATTTATACAGATTAAGCCTGAAATTCCAGAAAAAAGGTCATATGTCATAAATAGCCTGCCACTAAGTACCTGGAGGCCACAGAGGGTGGCTGATGGCATGGTATCAGTTCTTAAACCTAAGAATTGAACATGCGGGATGGATGGAAACTTCTAAGGGTGACAGGACGTGGAGAACTGGGCCAAGGAGAGATACAGCGCTTCCAGAAAAGAGACCTCTCAAAGGAGCACCAGGCGGAGTTTCAAGGACAGTGGCATTCACAGTCAGGGGCTGTGACCACCAGTCGTGATGCGTGGAGAAGGGAGACTTTGCTTTAAGAAAGGATGTTGATGACATCGAGAAGAATGACATGGTGACAGGTGAGGAACTGAAGTGGTGACCTTTGGAAGCCAGTGGAGGAAGTTGTGAGAAGAGGCGGGAGGATGGGCCTGAGAGTGAAGACAGGAAGCTGATTGGGTGCGAGCTTCAAGAGAATGTTTTGTTTAAACTCTATCATTTTACACAGATGACATCAGCAGAAAGCCTGAAGATGTGAGGGAGAATTCACAGAAGACAGAAGAGACTGGGGCCAGGAGCTGCAAAGAGAGAAGGCAGCTGAAGATCCCCGTCCAGGCCTGACATGGAGCACTGAGGATGTTATCTAGGTCCATGAGTTGAGTCCTGGATGCATTGTCTTCACACCTAACAGGAGGACCAATACTGGCTTCAGCATCCATGACTTTTCCTAAAGGGGTCAGCTATGACAGCTGCTCAGGCTGCTTCTGCCTCCTTGCTGACTCACAGATGAGAGCGGGGGAAAAAGGAGACTTCTGGCAAGCAACACTGCTGAAGACGCGATAAATATGATAGGTGTGTTTGTGGCAAAGCCCCAAGTGTTAGAATCTCAAGAGGGTAAAGATCACACGTCCTGTGTACATACACTATACTTGGTTTTCCAAGGATTGGTATTTTCTGATGTGAACAATCAGAATGTAATTTAAATAAGGTTCTCTTACCTCAATTTATATAGTCAGCATTATGTGTGTAAATCTAATGACCTGTACTTTTAATGTACTGCTCTGGTTAATTTTTATATTGCTTGAAACTTTTTGTGCATCTTAATTATGCAAGTACCACATGAATATATTCTCCTGGTTAAAATTTTTCTAACAAAATAGGTTTTTATCTCCAGGTCTTTACTCAGCCCTTTTCCTACCCAAGGGAAATGTACATACATATTCAAAGTTATAATTATATTTTAGGGAAATTTTTTTAAATCAAAAATTTAAATACTGATTTTCATCTTGATTTTTTAAACATAGTTATAAATGTTACAAATCTATGTTGTATACGTATATTCAAACATACCTGAATTTAAAATTATTTATTTATTTATGGTCATTGTGTGTGTCGTATGGGTGTATTGTGTGTGTTGTGTATCTATGGTGTATATGTATGTGTGTGCTGTTTATGAATATGTGGGTTGTGTGGTATGTGTGTGTATGATGTATATATGGGTTTGCATTGCCGTGCACAGACTCAGAAGTAAAGGAAAACTTTGTGGAGGGGGCTCTCTCTTTTAACCTTTTGTGGGTTCTGGGCTTGAGTTCAGGTTAGCAGGCTTATGTAGCAAATGTGTTAATCCATTGCGCCACCTCTGTGGTTCCCATTTTAAAATGATGCACAGAACCCTGAAGAGTCTGGAGAAAACATCCTTTACCAACAGCCATCCTTATGATGAAGGCTGTCCCCACTTTGTACATTTTCAGAGTACCAAGCACCATGCTTCGGTCCCTCTTCCTGGAGCTGGTTAGTGCTGTATTCTTGGTGTGGAGACTCCTTCCCTCTGAGGGTCATCTGCTGACAGACGTGGAATGTGTGTGTTTTCTGCACACCTTGGCTCGGCTTCTGCATTAAGATTATGAGGTGTGAGCGGGAGAGGCTCGTGTGGTGGGCATGCTTTAGTGAATAGCCTATTCAAGTTTATTCAACATCCTGAAGAGGAGCCGCAGGTCTAAATTGTAACCAAGATGGTAGCTGGGTCATCACGCCCTTGAGGTGTTCAAGAAAGTGATGTGGCTTTCATCATGTGCCAGGATTTGCCCAAATCTCTAGCCTCGTCTCTCCTGGGAGTCTTTGGGGAGCACTCCTGTATCTACGAACAGTAACTCCAGGTGCTGCCTCCACCATATTGATTCTTACAGATCACCTCTGCATCTCAAGAGTGTTCTCACTGCTTCCCACAGTATGGCTCACACAGGCCCTCTCTGTGGAGAGATACAGAGGTAACCAACCCCCCCTTACACACACACACACACACACACACACACACCAAGAACAACAGCATCTTGAGGTTTAGTACTGGTCAATAATGGAAATCCTTGGCTACTTGGGAATTTCTTACTAGCTCCCTGTCTCCCAACCATTTGCTCAATACCCGTCCTTCCCACCCCATCCCTTTACCAAGTGAAGCAGAGCCACCCTCCCATCTTTGTCTCTGCATCCAGTTGAGAAATCCTGCCTTCATTCTTACACCTCAGACAAGACTTCCGAAGTGACAAACAGCCTCTCCTCTCTTCCTTCAGAGGTGCACTACGTTCGTGAGTCAGTAACATTTTGTACCCCTTAAATAGATCCTCAGTTCTCCTGGGGCACATCGGTAGACTGTCCACACTGTGGCCCAATAGCTGTGACTTTGACAAGACTAGCTTTGTGGAATCTGGGAGAGGACAGAAGGAGATGGGGTTCCCAGGACTATCCTTCCTAAAAGGGAGAAAAGATGATTTTAAAAGCCGAAGACATTTGAGATGAGTATGAGCTGCTTCTCTTGGCCTCAGGCAATGAAAGGCTGGATCCCCAAATTATCTCTTTGCTGTGGGTCAGCCAACACCTGGCACCACCACCGGGTTCTGCCTGACCTCTTCTGAAAAGCCCTGGAGGTGAATTCTCCTTGGAATTTGTTGGTTGACCTGCTTTCTAATGTAAGGATTCTTTTCAGCCTGTGAACCGAGTCTGGAGGACTGAACACTGAGCAGATGTGAGCGCAACTGTGGAGCCTTTAAACTTGAGAGACAGCCAGAGAACTGCACTGAGCTTCCTCTCCTTAAGAAAGGAGAGGAACTCCATACTGAACAGCTACGGCTATTTTGTTTCCATTATATAGCTAAAAAAATAATAGATTTCTTGTTTTTTTAAATACATTAAAATAAAATATGAAACTTTTCAAAAAGAAATAAGTCCACCTAAAACCAAATTTGGTGCTTACATGCACACACACACACACACACACACACACACAGAGAGAGAGAGAGAGAGGTACATGCACAGGCACACATGCTTGCTTGTTGACAACTTTTTATTGTCTAAACCCGCCTTGAGTGCTTTCAAAACCCATTCTCTCCCAGTGGAAGACTTCTCTGATCAATTTTTTAACATTCGGTGATTTTTTTTAAACTAAGATCAATATAAATAATCTCTCTAACAAACACAGAATAGAAATTGTAAAAAATGAATAGAAATTGTAAAGAATTAGCTGATTTGGCCCCAGGGTTCCTCTGCTCAAGCAGGCTTTGGACTCAGACCCCTAAGAAAGCTGCAAGGGAAGTGGGGCCTTAAAGAAGGAAAGCGATAGCCTCTTTAAATGTTATGTTTGGATGGATTTTATATATGAAAATGAGTTTTTTTTTTTAATCAATGCCTTTTTTTGAGAATCCTGTCATATCCTTAGTGAGCGTGGTGATGAGCAATGGTGAGCACCCCTAGTCTTTGGCTACTAAGCATTTAATTCTGGGTACCAGTGCACTGTAGGACAGTGGCTATGCAGTCCACAGGCCAAGCAACAGTCCCAACCCAGAACACTGCTGCTCTCAAGGGAGAAGGACAGCTGATGCACACTACATGCTGGCTCTTAACATGCCTACAGTGACGGTATCAACAACATTTCTGTTCATGTTTTATTGGCCAAAGTAAGAAACATGGCTAATTTTGACGTCAGAGAGGCAGAGAAGCACAATCATTTTCCCTCAAAAAATTGTGGGTAAGGAACAAAAGCATATTCCTATAGGCAGAACCACCATGAACACCCCTCCCTGTCCCTGTCCCCATTATGAGCTTGCAAAGACAATACTGGCAAGAGACAGGTCATCCGAGATCCACCCACTGGATTGATTGAAGGTCATCTCTACAGACAAGCAGAAGTACCTTTGGGCTGAAGGGCACCAGTACACACATGTACACTCATATTTAAACACACACAAATACATACACACACACAGAAACACACACACGCACACACATGCACGCATACACACACACCGACTTTGTTAACAGGTCAAGGTCTGGGTAATGCGAGCTCTAAAGAGTAAAGTTGGCAGGCAGCGAGGTCTCATCAGACACCACCTGATTTAGTTTGCTGGGGAACTGTTGGGACATGTTAATACAATTCTTTTTAACGCCATTTTCTCGCTCCAAAATGTGTCTTGGTTTAGACAGACAGTTAAGTGATTGTTCACCTCTAATGGGAATGATTCTGGATCAGAACTCAGATCTGCGTCGATTAGTGGAGTGACCTCAGGTGAAGCCAAGTGATCTGTCTGTACCTCAGCTTCCTCATCTAAACGAGGAGAGGGGACGTCATTGAGACCATCAGTTAACACGTTCAACACGTGTTCTGGTTCTCAGGGCAGTATTGCAGCATCCCCCATCTAGCAAGGAAGATACGACCGAAGGCAGCCACTCTGACTGCCCAAAGACAGTGCTCTGACTGGCCAGGCACTCAGCTCCTGTTTACTTCATGCCTTGTGCTGTTCTCGAGTACTTTGTTTGAGGGGGGAAAGTGTTTTACAGGAAGCAATAAACATGCCTACTCTTGAAAGTCATTGGCCTGGATAGTTTCTGAGGACACAGAAGGTTAGGAATCCCGCCCTCTTGCTATCACTCCCCGTACACTGACAAGGAGCAGGCTGTGACACCAAGAAGCTGGGGGAGGTGGCTTTGTCACGTCTCCACCATTTCCTTTACTTTAGATAAGATAACCACCAAACTCCTCACTCTTACTGGCAAGGTAAGATGATATTATTTACTTAATTATTTTAATAGTTTGTAACTCTTTATCTCTTAACCCCTTTTACGCCTGGCTCCCCAGACTCTAAAATGGCTGTGACTAGACCTAAGCTTTGCTCTATTTCTGCCTCTACTCTTGGGGTCCCTCAACTTATCTAGGCCAAGCCTGGATTCAGTGTGAGCTGAACTCTTCATTGAGACCTCCCTAGTCTGCCACAGTTTAGGGAGAGGACTCCTCCACCCCAAGCTTCAGCATCATGATTGACAGCGTCTGGAACTCTGTGCTATTGTCTTCTAGCTCTGAACCCAAGATTCAAGTGATGGTCCCAGTGTTACTGCCAGTCCCGTTCTTTCTTTGCCAATCGGATCGCTGCTCATGGTGACAATGGTGCTAATTCCAGGGAGATTAGCGACAGGGAAATGACATATTTATCCCTCCTGCATGTCTGCTTGTCCTGTCTGTGTTGTCAGGGAGGAACTCGCTTTAATCCTTCCCCTGCTTCCCCCATTTCCAGAACTGGCTTTGTGGGACCATCTCAGGGGCACCAGTAGCCAAGCCACAAATTTGCTCAGAGATCAGATAGAATTCCAGGCCTCCGGGACCTCTTTCCAGCTAGAGACGAAAGCTATCACCAGGCAACGCCACCTACTCTGGTCTCAGCCACAGCTCCATGAAGTGCTTTGTTCATGTAAAGGCAGCAGGGCCAAGTCAGGCACCTGCTGCTCAGTCACGCTGTGCCCAGTTCCATGGGCTTCCTCTTGGGTCTCCTAAAGTTCTCAGGATCTGGCATCTTTTCATTCCTGAAACCTAGGCAATATAGTTACTGCTTATACTAATCAGCTTCCCTCTTTTCCAGGCTTCCAACCCCTCTATAGCCAATTCCACATTTTTCCTCCTCTACAGCAACATATCCTTTTATATAGACTGGACTCTGATGGGTCTCCCTTGACAGTCATTTGCTATGATACACATATTTCTTTTTGGTCAACTCTGTTGGAGATGTCCTTATTTCACCCCCAGCCACACCTAAGAAATCAACAGAAATTTGTTTGTTGAGAAAGTATAATATTCATGACCAGACGGAAGACTGGATGGTGAGAAGAACAAGACCTTAGAAGGACAGCCATGGGTTTACATTCAAGTTCTGTTGCTATGGGAGCCCTATTTTCTCAGCTCTAGGGAGGAGTGCTCATTTCTCTCTCACAGGTGTGTGGGTTTGGATGAAGAAAATGGGGACTGGGACTAGTGTAGGGCTGTGCATGGGACTAGTGTAAGGCTGTGCATGGGACTAGTGTAGGGCTGTGCATGGGACTAGTGTAGGGCTGTGCATGGGACTAGTGTAGGGCTGTGCATGGGACTAGTGTAAGGTTGTACATGGGACTAGTGTAGGGCTGTGCATGGGACTAGTGTAGGGCTGTGCATGGGACTAGTGTAGGGCTGTGCATGGGACTAGTGTAGGGCTGTGCATGGGACTAGTGTAGGGCTGTGCATGGGACTAGTGTAAGGTTGTACATGGGACTAGTGTAGGGCTGTGCATGGGACTAGTGTAGGGCTGTGCATGGGACTAGTGTAGGGCTGTGCATGGGACTAGTGTAGGGCTGTGCATGGGACTAGTGTAAGGCTGTGCATGGGACTAGTGTAGAGCTGTGCTTGGGACTAGTGTAAGGCTGTGCATGGGACTAGTGTAGGGCTGTGCATGGGACTAGTGTAGGGCTGTGCTTGGGACTAGTGTAAGGCTGTGCATGGGACTAGTGTAGGGCTGTGCATGGGACTAGTGTAGGGCTGTGCATGGGACTAGTGTAGGGCTGTGCATGGGACTAGTGTAAGGCTGTGCATGGGACTAGTGTAGGGCTGTGCATGGGACTAGTGTAGGGCTGTGCATGGGACTAGTGTAGGGCTGTGCATGGGACTAGTGTAAGGTTGTACATGGGACTAGTGTAGAGCTGTGCATGGGACTAGTGTAGGGCTGTGCGTGGGACTAGTGTAAGGTTGTACATGGGACTAGTGTAGGGCTGTGCATGGGACTAGTGTAGGGCTGTGCATGGGACTAGTGTAGGGCTGTGCATGGGACTAGTGTAGGGCTGTGCATGGGACTAGTGTAAGGCTGTGCATGGGACTAGTGTAGGGCTGTGCATGGGACTAGTGTAGGGCTGTGCATGGGACTAGTGTAAGGTTGTACATGGGACTAGTGTAGGGCTGTGCATGGGACTAGTGTAAGGCTGTGCATGGGACTAGTGTAGGGCTGTGCATGGGACTAGTGTAAGGTTGTACATGGGACTAGTGTAGGGCTGTGCATGGGACTAGTGTAGGGCTGTGCATGGGACTAGTGTAGGGCTGTGCATGGGACTAGTGTAGGGCTGTGCATGGGACTAGTGTAGGGCTGTGCATGGGACTAGTGTAGGGCTGTGCATGGGACTAGTGTAAGGCTGTGCATGGGACTAGTGTAGGGCTGTGCATGGGACTAGTGTAGGGCTGTGCATGGGACTAGTGTAGGGCTGTGCATGGGACTAGTGTAAGGCTGTGCATGGGACTAGTGTAGGGCTGTGCATGGGACTAGTGTAGGGCTGTGCATGGGACTAGTGTAGGGTTGTGCATGGGACTAGTGTAGGGCTGTGCGTGGGACTAGTGTAGGGCTGTGCATGGGACTAATGTAAGGCTGTGCATGGGACTAGTGTAGGGCTGTGCGTGGGACTAGTGTAGGGCTGTGCATGGGACTAGTGTAAGGCTGTGCATGGGACTAGTGTAGGGCTGTGCATGGGACTAGTGTAAGGCTGTGCATGGGAATAGTGTAAGGCTATGCATGGGACTAGTGTAGGGCTGTGCATGGGACTAGTGTAGGGCTGTGCGTGGGACTAGTGTAAGGCTGTGCATGGGACTAGTGTAAGGTTGTACATGGGACTAGTGTAGAGCTGTGCATGGGACTAGTGTAGGGCTGTGCGTGGGACTAGTGTAAGGTTGTACATGGGACTAGTGTAGGGCTGTGCATGGGACTAGTGTAGGGCTGTGCATGGGACTAGTGTAGGGCTGTGCATGGGACTAGTGTAGGGCTGTGCATGGGACTAGTGTAAGGCTGTGCATGGGACTAGTGTAGGGCTGTGCATGGGACTAGTGTAGGGCTGTGCATGGGACTAGTGTAAGGTTGTACATGGGACTAGTGTAGGGCTGTGCATGGGACTAGTGTAAGGCTGTGCATGGGACTAGTGTAGGGCTGTGCATGGGACTAGTGTAAGGTTGTACATGGGACTAGTGTAGGGCTGTGCATGGGACTAGTGTAGGGCTGTGCATGGGACTAGTGTAGGGCTGTGCATGGGACTAGTGTAAGGCTGTGCATGGGACTAGTGTAGGGCTGTGCATGGGACTAGTGTAGGGCTGTGCATGGGACTAGTGTAGGGCTGTGCATGGGACTAGTGTAGGGCTGTGCATGGGACTAGTGTAAGGTTGTACATGGGACTAGTGTAGGGCTGTGCATGGGACTAGTGTAAGGCTGTGCATGGGACTAGTGTAGGGCTGTGCTTGGGACTAGTGTAAGGCTGTGCATGGGACTAGTGTAGGGCTGTGCATGGGACTAGTGTAGGGCTGTGCATGGGACTAGTGTAGGGCTGTGCATGGGACTAGTGTAAGGCTGTGCATGGGACTAGTGTAGGGCTGTGCATGGGACTAGTGTAGGGCTGTGCATGGGACTAGTGTAGGGTTGTGCATGGGACTAGTGTAGGGCTGTGCGTGGGACTAGTGTAGGGCTGTGCATGGGACTAGTGTAAGGCTGTGCATGGGACTAGTGTAGGGCTGTGCGTGGGACTAGTGTAGGGCTGTGCATGGGACTAGTGTAAGGCTGTGCATGGGAATAGTGTAAGGCTATGCATGGGACTAGTGTAGGGCTGTGCATGGGACTAGTGTAGGGTTGTGCATGGGACTAGTGTAGGGGTGTGAATGCGGCTCAGAACCACAACCACTGCCCTCCCTTCCCTCTGCCTGAGCATCCTAGGCACTTGGAAGATGTTCTTGTGCTCACTGGGAGGTAGCTGTCCCTAGGCACTCCTTCGCCCTTTGGGTATGTATAGGGGAGAGTGACTACCCCTAGCCAAAGAGCCAGACTGAGAGTCGGGATTAAGGGAAGAGGGGTCGCTATGGTGACAATTCTCACATTCTCCTTTACCATTGTTTCCTCTTCTGAACCACATATTCACACACACATACATAACTTGGGCCATGACTTTTCTTAATTTAACAGACTTTTAATTTGTTAGTAAGTCTCACACCTTCAGGCTGGGGAAATGGCTCTGTCGTCAAAGCACTTACTGTGCAAGCAACAGGACCTGAGTTTCGATTCCCAACATCCACATAAAGAGTTGAACACAGAACTGAGGAAATGATGACAGCAAATCCCTGGAGTTTGTTAATTAGACAGCCTGGTGGGAGCAATAAATTCCGGGTTCAGAGCACGACCCTTGGAGAGTAATTGAAGAGGACCCTCCACTTCAATCTCCCTCCAGCCTTCACATAAACATGCATATATATCTCCATAATAACATCTACACACATAAATCATATGTGCACACACAGGCACACACCCACATGCACACACAAAATAAAGTAAAATCTAAGGCATATATCCATTTTATTCATGCATGTCTGTATTCTGGAACAACTGTAGGATACAGGGTCTTTGTCCATGCCACTTGTCATACATTCTCCTCCTGACCAATGCTGCTCTTAAATATGTAATTACTATCTTTCCTTTGAAACAGATCTCATAGTCAGCCACTGGCCAACGAGTAGTCAGGAGTTCATGTCCCATCATTTTCTAGTCACTGTTATCAAAGAATAATATACCGTGACTTGCTTGCGTAGAGATCGAAGGCCATGCAGTTTCTTAGCAACCAAAGCTGCATGTGGTGGGCACTATGGTCTTTATGTCTAGGATGTGTCTCATGACACTCCAGTATTGACAACCCTAATCACAAAGTCCAAAAGAGTTTTCCCAATCTCCATTTTTGCCTAAGTTTTCTGGAGTATTCTACATTGAGGTTTTGCCCTCTGATCTGCCTTGCTCCTTTATCTCCACAAAGACTTATTTTTATGCCTTTCTTCTCTCCTTTGTTTTTTTTCTCCACTTAGCTCTTGCTTTGAAGCAACAGTTCATTCCTGGCTGGGCTTGATGGTACAGACAGAACATCCAATAGGGTCTTCATGTTAACACCTTTGTGTTTCATGGGTGCTTCCACGTGTGTGTGTGTGTGTGTGTGTGTGTGTGTGTGTGTGTGATGATCTGGAGGCATGGGTAAAAATCTGGGTGGGTTGGGGGGTTCCATGAGAGAATTGTAGGACACTGGAGGATGTCAGTGACCTGAGCAGGAAGGAATTAGCACTTACTATGCTAAGTAGAAACTCTTGGTGGCTTATGTCACAAAGCTCCCCTCCTTGTCAGACTTTAAAGCATTCTGCAACACAAAGGATCTTTGGTGACTCTAGATGGACCCTGACCTTAGTCACTGGTGGCACCTCCTCCCATACTGTTCTGTGTTCTTCCCCTCTTTTTGGCTCCCTTTAGTCCCAATGATCTGCTAGAGCTGGGCATGGAATGTCTAAACCGTAAGTTGACTTAAGTCAGTGAATTTCTTGATAGATTTTTGTGTTAAGCTTTATAATTATGTTATTAGGGACTTTGTTTTCTTTTAATCATGTTTTGTAAAAGTAAAACAGTAAGACCTGTGTCATTTAGGTCCATGGTATCAGGAGATAGAAGAAGGAGACTTCATTCAGATAACCAGGGTTCCTATCTGTACCTGCGGTTCTTTTTAAATTGGTAGACAGTGAAACTGACTTCTACCCTTGTGACCATGACCTTCCTCTGCACCACCCTCCCCTTCCCTCTGTCCTTCCTCTGCACCATCCTCCCCCTCCCTCTGTCCTTCCTCTTCGTGGGCTCCCAAGGTTCCTTTTCATGTCCTGTCTCTTCATTCTGAAGAGCTTCCTTTAGCAGCACTTTGTAGCCACTGCATGCTTGGGGAAATGAGAGCAACTTTATTTCCCCTCCACGTTGAAGAATATTCTCCTGGATTTAGAGTTCTGGATTGACAGCTCCTTTTCTATCCCCTTCAAAACGTTCCTCTCCCTTCCACCTTTCTTGGGGAAAATCCCAGCCATTCCAATATTCTCCAAAAAGCAAGACATCATTTTATTTTCCTCAGAGTTTTTTCTTTATCCAAAAAAAAAAAAAAAAAAAAAAGCCAGGCATTTGCTCATGCTGAGTTTGGGTGTGAATTCTCTGGCTCATTCTGTTTGGATTTACTGAGAACCTTTATTTGAGAAGATTTTAGATATTTTTTTCAAGTACTTTTAATTCCCTTATTTCTCTCCCATTGTAGGGCTCCTGTAACTACATTCAGGTATATGTACTGTTTCCTGGGTCCATGGAATACTTTTCCCTATGTTGCTCTAATAGGGAACTAATTGTTGCTCCAATTAGTAGGACCTGTCTCCAAGATGACTGATTACTCTCTCATCACCATTTTACTACTGACATTTTTACTTTTAGTAACCTTATTGTACAAGATGCAAATTTTTATCTGGTTCTTTTTAATCTTCTGTTTCTCTGGCTTTCCATTTGTTTTCACGGTGTGGGCCTCTATGGTGCAACATTTACCTAGCATTGCCTCTCTTTGTCATTTCAGTGCTGATGACAGTTGATTGTCTTCTCCCAGGTTAAAGGAGACAGTGCCTCATAGGCTGGAAACTTCAGGACTGTATCCTGGACATTTGGAATATTACACTGAGTTAGTTCCAAAAGGCTGTGTTACCAACTACTTCAACTAGCCGCTGCTCAGAACAAAATTATCCATGGCCCCAGTTCCTTAGTGGTTTAGGTGAGTCTTCCCCTTCAGGGTCCACTGGAGGTCTGAACAATCAGTGTGTTGCTCAAAGGTCTATGATTTTTAATCGGAAGGCTCATTCTGGAAAGGACCGGCATCCGAGCTCCTTCAATGGCTGTTAGCATTCGCTTCCTTATTGTTGAAAGGAGTGCTTCATTTCTCCCATGGCCAGTGACTGGATGCTCCTCTGTGTTCTTTGTAATGTGATCTTGTCTCAGGTGGAGGCTCACTTTATCAAGTGTTCAAGTCAGGAAGAGTGTCTGCGGGAGTACTGAGCGCAGTGAGTATAGAGACAGAAAGAGAGCATAGAGCCACACGAGAAAGAGCGTTAATCCATTAATATGGCAGACGTCACAGTGTTTTGTAACCTGATCAGGAAAGTAATATCGGCTTTATCAAAGGGAACAGATCACACACAGACTTGGCAGCTGGCGTGTGAGGATTATAGCTGTCTTAGAAATGTGCCTACTGACAGAAGCAACTCAAATATCAAACACTGGATGGTTAAACAAACAAAATGGGGCCCATGAATTGCACAGAATATTCTTCAGCTTTAAAAGAAAGACACATGCCATAATATGTATGAGTCTTGAAGACATCATGACAATGAGATAGGTGTTGGTGGAGGCTGCTTGTTCCTGGCTGCCAAGACCACAAAATAATCACACAGACGCTATATTACTTAAATCACCATTTGGCCAATAGCTTAAGCGTATTTCTAGCTAGCTCCTGTATATTTGGCTAACCTATTTCTATTAATCTGTGTATCGCCACATGGCTATGGCCTACTGGCAAGGTTCTAGCTAGCAGCTTGCATCTTTCTCTTCTGGAAGCTGCATGGCATCTCCATGACCCCAACTACTTTCTCCCAGCATTCAGTTTAGTTTTCCTGCATAGCTCTATTCTGTTAAGCCATTGGCCAAAAGCAGCTTCTTTATTAACCATTGGCAATAAAACATTCACAGCATGCAGAGGGTAATCCCACATCACTTCCCCTTTTCTGACTAAATAAAAAGGAAGATTTTAACTTTAACATAGTAAAATTACATATAACAAAACAAAGATCAAACAAGAATTATAGTTACAACATTTATATCTACTTTATCTTTTATTGTAACTAATTATAAAATTATAATTATAACCATCCAGTCTTCAATTCCATCAAAGACTGCAGAAGGTGATTTCAGTTTATGAGAAGCCAGAGTAGTCCAAGTCACACACAAAGGGAAGAATGGTGGGAGAGAGGCATTGATGCTTAGTGAATGGCGGTTCCATTGGGGAGGATGAAAAAATCCTAGAAATGAATTGATGGTGATTGCTGCACAGCAACACAACGAAACACTTGACAGTAATTTTTACACTATGAATTTTTAGCCATAATTTTAGAAAAACTTTTAGTTATTATTTTAGGAAAAGAAGAAGAGGAAAGTAGGTGGGGGAGGAGAAAGAGGAGGACATTTGACAAATTTGCCCATCAAGTATGCCATAAGATGCCAAGTCTTGCTGTGTCCTCTGGTTTCAGATGCTTCAGGAGCAGTGTTTACTTTGCAGACAAGTTCAGGAACGTACCGCATACAAACAGGCCTCAAGTGTCACAGAAATGGCATGAAGAAACAACAGTCACAAACATAGTAATCTTCTAAGGGGGCCACCCAAAGTTCCTGAGGAACACACATTTTGCCAAGAAACAGACTAAGAAAGGCCCGAAGAAGATGCTGTTGAACAATGTTTATGCTGAGGCCATCACAACCCTCATGGAGCCTAAGAAGCTTCAGCCCAAGATGCCAAAGGGTTCCAACAGCAAGCCCCACCCACTTACTCTTACTGATTATTCAAAATTTGACAAGTGGATTTATGGGTAGATGCCCAGGGGTTGCAGGTTCTGCCAACCAAAGACAGAGGTTCGAACCAAGACAGGGGCTGCAGCTCCAGCTCAGGCTGTACACTGTGTCCCATCCAGCTCACAGAAGACAAATGAGAAATTCGAAGCGTTTTGTGTCCTTGAGCTTGTAAGCTTGTCACAAGCCCCCACCCCACCCCACCCCACCCCTGTCCTGCTCTGGGGCCGAGGCTGAGGGTACTTGGAGAAATGCTGTCCTTAAGCACAGGTTTGTGGTTTTTGAAAGAGTAGAAAGCACAAAAACTTAACATTTTGTATGATTGCTCTCTGCTGAAGACCAATTGACAAGACACCTGAAAACTATCCAGAGGGTCTGGTTTTCAGGCTGCAAATGACTTTGTGAACATTTGGGAGGAAATTCTCCACTTAAGGAAAAGAAATAAGGAACGTTGAAAGGAAGAGCCCTGGGAAGAGCAGAGATGGGGGAACCGAGAATGCTTTCTTTGGGTTGTTAATGGCATTTGCATTTGTAAAATGAATCTTTCTAAATACCTGGAAGTGGCCTCATAATTTAAAATCACATCAGCCCGCACATGCCCCAAACCTGATAACCTCTAAATTCAATTGCTCATAATCATTTTTGAATCCTTCTAAAAACACAACATTGTGACACAAGAGACAAAACGCTGGGCTTGAAATCACCGGAGACCTTGATATACATCTGTATAGAGTGCCTGCAAGGTCTTGCGTTAGGAAAGAAATCAATGTAAAGGCTAAACTCAGAGTACCAAAATTTACTGCATCTTTTATGTGGGGAAAACAATGGTGTCAGTGAAAAAAACAAGGATTGAAGTGAGCATCACGCCAAGAAGAGCCGAACCAGGACTCCAAATGGCGAGCACATGACCATCCCAGAGCTGGAAGGGCTGCTGGCCAAGGTAAGAGATCAGAGCAGGCTGGTGAGGACACTCCAACAACCACCACCAGACCTGGCCCGAGCAAGGGAAGACTGGGGAAAGAAAAGCGTGCCCCTTGCCTGGGTGCCTGAGGGGTGCTTGGGCCTTGCTATAGCACTCCATTCGTGCTTGGCCAGGCAGCTGACTGTGAATTTCTGGTTTCTGACCATGCATTTGAGGTTTATTTTTTTACAGCCGTCCTTGTCTTAACCATGTACTCTTTCCTTCCCGGGGGTTGGTTTCTAGTTGCAGCAGACAGCATGCATGCAGCCTGCCAGTCGGGCTTCTGAGGTTATGGTGCTTCGGTTACCACTAGGTCTTTGCAAGGACACGCATGCACTGCGTACTGCCTTGTAGGATGAAACACACCAGTGCAAGTTCAGGGCGTGGGCCAGACCGCCACCCAAATAGCATTTGCAAACAGCAGCTCAGGAAAATGCTTGTGAAGTTGCGATACACTGGTTTGGGGTCAGCATGCTAAAGCCAGAACTCCTTATGTTCCTACCATGCCAACTTGGTACAATTAGCCTAACTTGATCATTTCCTGAGGCCATATGTTGATCTTTAGGGGAGGAAGGCGTCACGTGTGTGATGGGTCTGAGCTCTGCCTGGCACCGCACAGTTTTGAGCACATTTCTGTAAGCACGGAAAGGTGAAGTAGAACCATGAGCACCGCCGGCACTGGGAAACTTAGAGCAGGCTCGGGCACTTGTTGCAGAGCCATGCTTTTCTCTGCGTTTTTCTTCCCAAGCAAACCTTCAGAAGAAGGTCAAGGCAGCACTGCTGTGTGCAAGGTTGAGTCCCCCACCTCTGCCCTCCAGCACAAATAAAATCAATAGAAGGACCTAGAACACTATAAGTTACGTTTCTGGGCCGCGTAACCCGTATTCCCATTGGAGACCTATCAACGTGAACCAGCACTGTTGGGAAATCTCTTCAGCGCCCCTCCTAATCAATACCTCTGTTCATTATACATCGCTGATGAATATGGGTAATGATTGGGTGCCCACGAATCAGGTGACTAAAAATGACTGTGCCTTACTGAGGATCGATAGCTGTGGCCCCCTCCCCCGCCAGTATCACTTCAGGCAATTCGATATTCTCAGCAGCCCCTCCCCAGCTCCACCACTGTGGTCCTCTCGCGTCCCGCCGATAGATCGTCTTCGTCCTCAGCGGCTTTATTAAATTAGTAGCACTTAATCTACTGTTACATTGTCAACGGGCACAGAGGAAGCCAGCAGGGAGCAAGTCCTGCCGTGGCTCAGGACAGCCCCTGGCCACAACCCCGGCTGTTTTCATCAGCTCTGTGCTAGGACCTGTCTTTCCGGGTGTCTTTTCACTAAACAGGAGATGCCTCATCATTTAATAACATTGAAAACGATGGTTTTTTTTTTCTTAAGGAGAAGGGGCTGTGCGAGGGAGAATTTTTGCCAATTACAGATGTGTTATGACAGATGAAGAGATCCTAATTATGTCTGGATTCCCTGCAGGAGTGTGTTAACACGTCAGTGACATCCATAACCACATGCCTCAGAGGTGGCTGCTTTCCCCCAGATCACTTAACCTTTTGTTTCTTTGCCGTCACCCCACATGTCTCTGAATGCTTGGAAACCAAGGGAGGAAGCCCCCACCTAAGCTTGGTAGCTGGCCATGGGAAGGACCATTGGTCAGGGATGTCGCAGCTAGGGCAGCTACTGGGCCTGGCCATAAGCAGCCTGCCCAGAGGTTTGGGGGGGGGTGTCAGGGTCTTGCCTACAAGCCAGAGGAAACAGGGTCAGGAAGCAAGCAACCAGTTCTGAGTGCTCAGAGAACACCTGGTTGGAGGGGAGGGCTTGGTCAAAGTCTCCAATAGGCCGCTTCACTTATGATTGGCTTAAGAGGGTGGGGCAAGATTAAACTCGGAGGAGACAGAAATACCTTTGATATGACATCTTTCCTTGTGATCATTTTATTTCTAGATCTTAACATAATCAGAAACAAACAAACCAAAACAAAATCCTGGCAAGAGAATATAAACCGAAAGGCAAGCATTTAGCATGAGAAACTATATAGTCGTCTCTCCTGAGCTCTGCATGTTAGAGGCGGGGGGAGGGAAAGAAACACTTGTGTAGGAAGCTATGGCACAAAGAACCATGCTCTTCCCTTCATCTTCCTTGCCCAAAGGAGCAGAGGAAAGGCTTTTGCGAGAAAGCCTCTCTGGAAGACATAGAAGCGGTAAGTTTGGTGAGGAAAGTCTGGGGCAGCTTCTGTCTGGTTCTGTTGGGGCTGGCTTAGATTTTTGTGCCTCCAATCCAGCTTTGGATCTGAGCAGGAGATGGGTGGTATCCCTAGAAGTCTCCTAATAACAGCATGTTCCAGTTTTTACAGGGGACTGGCTTTAGGTTAGCCACAGGAAAATGGAACAAACGGCACTGGGCATCACAGGTAGTGCTGTGAAGGACAACTTAGGAGTTTCTTGAGGTATTTTTTCAAGTCAAAAGGCCAGAAGCGTTCAGTGACTGATAAATCTTTAATATAAAAATTGTACAAGAATTTTGATACAAATTACAAGAGGTATTTGGACAAAATATGAATAAAATTCCATTTACATCCCCAAACCCTTATGCATTTTATGCAAAAGACATATTGTAGACAGTTATAGTACAGAAAATACAACAAAGGAAATAGTAAATAAACAATTTCAATTACCTTAGACTGCTAATAAAAACAAACCACAACGTGAAACAAAAACAAAACCATCGATTAAAATACATACAGTATTCATGAAGCTACCGACATCACAATTATTAGGTCGGGGATGCACGCTGTCCCATCTCTTGGTGCAGTTGCCTTTCCTGATACAGATGTTGGTTCTGCCAGAGGCTTGGTGGAAGAGACCTCAAGGCAAATGAGAATATAAAGAAAGACCAAGCCTCCGAACTCTAGGCGAGAGAGGGACATATCTGGAGAAAAGTTCCTTTCCCTCAAGATACTTCAATTCCCTTTATCCGCTTTTGAGTATGGAATATAAAAGCTGAGCCTAATGTTTTTGTTATTAGAGATGCAGCAGAGGGTTTGAGCGGGAGCAAAAAAGTCTTGTATTCTCTTAGCCAACTGAGCGATCTCTCCACATTCCACAGACCCAAATCTTGCTCAGTTTCTCAATCTTCTTTGCCCCCTTGGCCCACACTGAGCTCTCTCTCCCCCACACCTGCTCAGTCTGGCACTGGCAGAATAAGGGCAGCTCCCTCTATCGGGCAGCAGAACCAAAGTGTGCACAGGAAAGTGAGTGCGCTGTATACAATAAGTCTTAGTCCTATCGTGTTAATACACAATACTACAACATCTCATTCGCTTAATTCCCGTTATGTAAACCTGGGCAGGGTAGAACACACACATCTCCAAAGTGATCAACACCAGGACAAGGGAGGGCGCGTTCTACTCACCTGCCCCAGCAAAGAATTATTTATTTGTTTTGGAGGGGAGTGGGTAACATCAGGAGAGGAAAGGGCAGGAGTGAGGACAGTTGGAAAGCCAGAGATTAATACAGGCAATGAGAGGAATGAATGAACTCTGTACAAAGACATGCAAAAATGCTTGAAGTAGAGTATGAGATTTGAAAGAATAAACAGTCAGTCTTGGTTTATACATCTCAAGTGAACCTATGAACTCAGCACATTGGCTGGGAGTTCAAGAGAATCATGCCTCATGAATCAGTGCTTCCACACAAGCTACTAGACTGATTCAGGAGGAGGTAGGGAGGATGCTTTGTCTCCTAGCAAGGAAGAGGCAGGCTAGTTAGTGCCCACAAAGACAGTGCCAGGTCAGTCCACCTTGCAGGGTGGGTGGGGGACACCCCGAGAGTTGGAGTTTTCACCTTCTTGGAAACCTTTCCAGGGCCAGCAGAGTAGAGCTCTTTCCCACACCTGGGGTCTCCCCAGAGTCTCCTCCCAGTCCTTGTATTCCATAACAGAAGTGGGCAGAGCCGGTTAATAATTGATGTCTTGGCCATCTTAGCAGTATATTTGCTCAACATCGCATTTGGCAACAAAAAGCCTAATAAAAATCTTGGTATAGCACTTAGATTCTATCTTGAAGAAATATACTTTTATACTATCTACTTCTCTGCGTTTCTGTTAAAATACCATTTTTTTTTTGCTCTTCCTTCCCTTCAAAGGTTCTTTAAAGAAAATTAAATAAAGCATTACAACTATAAAATGTCCTTGTGTATCCCCGTTACTTAGAGCTCAGGGGACAAAGCTAGTATTTGCTAACAGAATTTGTGCAATTTTGGCAACTGCGTTTTTAATTACAATTTTAGTAAGATGTTTGGTAACTGCTTACTAGAAGTACAAGGGGGAATGTAAAAACCATCAAGTTAACAAACAGTCTTCACTCAGACCCAAAGTTCTTTCTCAAAGTGCTCTTCTTTTCAATCCTTAGTCTGGCTCAAGAGGTGACTTAGCACAGCTTGACAACATAGACCTGAAGCTACCTGTTCCGAAATCTGCAGTCTTCCTTTCCTTAAAAAGTCTACAAAGACGACGCCTCCACGTGGCACCTCAGTTGACTAACACCTTATTTGACTGCTCATAGCGGCATGATCTGCTTTCTGCCGGGGGTGCCATGGCAGTTGGCAGGAAGCATGATGACCCTTAGCTCCAGGCAGAAGGTGTGCAAATACAGCCGGCATTCCATCTCATCACGAGCTAGCCCCTGTCAAGCCACCTTTGAAGTAGTCTCATATCCAGAAATAACCAACATGACCCATTATTTGGGTTCAAGGTATTCTGGGACACAACATTTTGACTGTACTTCCTGTAAGCCTTTGCTCTTTGATTTTGTAGAGCTCACTACACTCTGACCTCTCCAAATTTCCCGAAATGGAGATTTACATTTCACATGTAAGATCTTCATTGTTTTAATGGCTAAAGTTGAAGAAATAGAGCCGTATTTTATTCTGATTGTCAGCTTAGTTTGGCAAATAAATGTTAATCCATTTTGTTAATGGACTTAAAGAGTGGTATTGAAAGATAAAGTGTACATTTAATGCAATAGTTTGGTGCCAAAGATGTAAACATCCCAAACTGTTTTTCAGCCGCCATCCATAAGCAGTTCGTTTACAGCACACACACTTTTTGACAAGGAAGAAGGTTTTAATCTTTTCCCCGTGGAATTCGGACAAGCTAGTGCCACCCATGCCACTGATTGGCAGGGAAATGGTCTTCATTGCACGGCCACACCCAACACTCCCCAAACGGGATGAATAGAGCACAGTCTGACTGTGACTCTCTGCTGACCCTTTATGTAAGACATCATCTTTTTACTGTCCACTTAATAGCTGGGGTGAGCATGTAGAAGCAGCCTACGGTTTCCTGTGTTGGGAGGCTAGAAGCTGGCGGGGGGTGGGGCGGAGGGAGATGACACAAAGAGACAGGAGAGATGGAGGAGGTGGGCTGATTGTGAATGAGCGTGTACAGCAGGGAACTGGTGGGAAAGCCTGGCCCTCTACTCAATTTCCCCTTCACCAGGGATAAACAGGCAATTACGCATCCTTTTATATTTGATGGCCAAGTGCTGAACTGGAAAGCATGCTATTAGTCTGTGTCCCTTCAGGGCCAGGGCAATAAGCAGCCGGGAGAGCTGGGGCTGAAGGGGAAGGGGTGTTGTCCGCTGTTAGTGTGACAGCCTTGTCAGCGGCGTCCACATTACTGCAAGGTAATAAAGTGACAAGCAAGTTATTAGAAAGATATGAGGTGAAATTGAACCGAAGCTTCTTGCTGCTCACCCTGGCTTTTGCCTTTCCTCTTTGTAATGGTCTGCTATTTGTTACAAACCGAGCCTTGTCCTGAACCCTATATAATTTTTTTTTCCTGCAGTAAAGGTCAAATGAATTTACAAGAACACTTTGGAGAAGAATAAAGATAGCTTTATGACAACTATAGTGTGTTGCTTCAAATATACGCTTCATATATATACATATATAATTATAATGAACAATAACACTGACTCAATTTAGTATACTTGTAAAAGTGTCGGACTTTTTAGCCCTGTTATTAGGCATTTGGAATTTTAAAAAATAAATGTCCAAAGGACAGTATCTGTCATCTAATTATTGTAGAAGGGCCGTAAAAATAAGTCTGTGTAAAATGTGGAAAAACCCGCATGAGGAAGGCGGGGCATGTGGACAAGAGCATGGGAGATGACCTACTGGTCGGCTCTATTAACAGGAGCTGCGTTATACCATTATAGTGAGTGCCTCTGCAATGACAGGAAGGCTGGGCATGAGCCCGGGGCATATCAGATACATTTTAAGAGTGACGGGGCAAGAATAATACGTAACATTCTGAGTTAAAGAAGAAACCAGCTGCCTCTGTGCCTCAGCTTCCATTTTGACCACAAGACCATCGGCCACACAGTGTGATGAGCCTGCGAGTCTAGGCTGCCGCAGCATGCGAATGTGAGTCACTTGCATGCTCTCCACTCGTCACAATTAGAAGCAGGCTTCATGCTGGGCACGAGCTGCCGCTGGCAGTGCACACCTCTAACCCCAGCACTCGGGAGGCAGAGGCAGGCAGACCTCTGGGAGTTTGAGGCCAGCCTGGTCTACATAGGTGGAGTTCCAGGACAGCCAGGATTGTTATACAAAAACCCTGTTTCAAAAAACCAAACAGAAAAAGAAAAGTAGGTTTCATCACTAGCCTCTAATTTAGGTGACTCCTTGCATCTCTGTGATTCCAAAGAAACCTGGCCATCACTTCTCACCCCCAAAATCAGAGCAACCCCAAAACTCACGGCTGCCTTTTCTGGCTCTTCTGACCTATAATAAACATCTTAAGATGTTTGTAAGTCCTCCCCGACATGTGCCCCGTGACTCACTTGGTCACGGGGTACTCTGCAGGATCCTGCAGGATGTGTTGGTACCCACCGTCAGGACTGACTTAAAGACTTCTCTCCTGGACAACCACTGGCAATGCATTAACAGTGTTCCTTTCCAGCTACCCTCAAACCAGAGCTGGAGCCGGCTCTCTGCTAAACGCCTCTCTCCTACGGAGAGCTGCACTCCCGGCCAATGGTTTTTGGCTTCTGCCTTTTATTACCCTCCTTGCTCATTTAGATCCCTCCTAAAAACAAAGACTGAGAGGGAAAGAGCAAAATCCACTCATTTAAATATTTCTAGTTTGGGGAACGCCAAAGTAATTAATTTTGTCATAATTTTAAAAAAGCTCGAAGGAGAGGTTATGGCCACAGGATGGAAGCTAGACTCTCTGCTAGGTGTCGTGCTCCTTGACAACAGCAGATGCAACGCATCCTAGGACAGGCCGGTTCTATTTACTGCCATTCAGCGGAACCCAATGCCAGCACGCTCGATTCAATCCAGGACTGCCCAGGGATGCTATGCCCATCTCAGTCTCATTATTGGCTTGTCTGGGTTTGAACTGCCAAGGGCCCCCATTTCATCCAGAGGAAAAGGAGGGGGAGATGTGATTATATTAGGTGGCAAGCAGGTTTCTCCTGAGTACAATGGGTCATGCTTCTAAGTCAACTCATTCTTCATAGACTCGGACCTTTTCTTTCCTCTTTAGAGCAATGTGTACACTAATGGGCTGTAACTGGTTAAACTCTTACTGGAAAGGCCTGGAAAGACATGACCAAAGGAGTCACATGACCAGGACGGTGCCACTGCTCTGCTAACACTGGTTTCTAAAAAGATGTTAGTCATATTGAGAAGGAAGATGTCTGCACATTTGAACCTTAAGAAAGGATCCGGCTGACCAGGGCAGCTGCGCTAAGACGAGCTACGCTGAGCTGGTTTATTTAAACACAATTACTAGTAGACCAAGATTACCAGGCTCTTTTATCTTTTCTAGCACTCTCAAAGCAGATTACTCTTCTGTCTTTTTCCTTGCTCTCTTTCTCCCCCCTCCACAGCATGCAGATAGATATTCCCCAAAGTGGACCCAGCCTTTCCAATATTTACAAAAACATAGTTTAAAGTGATCAGAATTGTATACTTCAACATTAGCTGGAGAACATGCACAACTAATATGACCTAATCATATGCCAGTGATCAAACTTGGGCAAAACTCAATCAAATGGAAGAGAGCTACTTGGATGAAAATCTATGTTCCTATTAATTTTCAGCTAGAAACAGATGGATGTAGCTAAAACCGGTTGATGGGCAGAAAACCCCTACGAAGGAATAAATGATGGGCAGAAACAGAGCGTGGCTGACCAAAATGCGCATCCCCTTATCCTGTTCATTTGCAGGCAAGCCTGGGGACCACCATCTTCAGGGGAAGCCAGAACTGCACTCAGACAAGCCCAAGAACGAGCCGTACCTGGGGAGCACGAGGGTGTATCTCACGAATCTACATTTCATGGGCTGTATCCACCCACCTCCCCTGTCCCTTTTACGCAAACAGGCTTTATACTGGAATATTTAGTTATGAAAAGGCCACCCTAACAATTGGGCACATGAACAAACAAGGGACATACTTAAAAAGTGCCAGATGCCCAGGTCCTGGTGCCGTTTCTGCATATCGAGTTTCCCAGCAAGGGAAACTCCACTTCTTGAACCTCATTCCTTCTGGACCTTTTCTAGTTGGCTGTAGTCATTAGCCAGGTGTGTGGCAAGTGACAAATGCTTGTTCAGAGTCTACGGTGCTGGCTGATGTGACTCCTGGCAGCTAGGTCATTCACCGAGGAGAGCCTTTGGACATTTTACTTGACATTCGATTAAACACGCTAAACACTGTTTTCGTAGAAATGAATTCTCACATCTCTAAGAGTGTAACAACTGAAAGATGTTCAAACAGAAATGCATATTAATGTTCACAAAACAAGGTGTAGTTTAGTCTACACACAGTCTAGAAGACAGTTTCCATAATTTCTGATGAGATTGTAACAATGTTTCAATCCTCTCTGAATCCAGCAGTTGGTAACAGACAACAGCAGACATAGAGAACGCTAAGAGGAACGCAGGTTTGCAAACAAATGTTCATTATTCTAGTTCAGTCTTTCACAGACACACTGTACAGAGTCTTGTATAAAAGAGAGGAACACATCTGCTTGCTCAGTTTAACACGACACCAAACAAAGCAACTAAGCTCTGGGGAAATCAAAGGTACAAGGAAACAGAACAGTTATTACTAATTCCTCAGCTTTTTACCGTAAACATTTGTCACGTAACAGACATTGCGTGTGATAGTTTCTTTGATACTGCAAATGCGTTTGGTCTTTCCTCGCGATGGAATACATGAAGGACCAGTGGACCCCATGGCATCTTCAGAAGGAGACAAACATAAGGCTTTAGGAACACCTAGCTCATCTCTATGAGTGTACTGCTCAGAAATTCTCAAAAACAAAAAATCCGGAACCCCCAATGAATAATGCTTAATTTTGGAAAAAAAAATAAATACTGTGAGGTACAACAAGTCGCACAGGAATAATAGCAGAAACATATCAACAGTTTCCTTTGGCGAATTTAACGGAAGTGAATGCTGATGTGAGCACAGGAAAAAAAATATAAAACATGAAAAAAATGGAAATGATATGAAAAATTGAAACTAAGGGTATTTCTAAGTTTTAGACTGTTGGGAGAAATGTTTGAGGCCATTAAATGCAGAAAAGAAATACATTCTCTATTATGTAGTTTGACAAAATACTAGTGTTTGCCCCCCCACCCCCTCCCCAGAAAAAAAAAGAAAAGAAAAAGACAACAAAACCCACTCTGCAGGCACACCCCAGCAGTTCTGGCTGCAGACGAAGTTGAGTAAATACCATCATTTAGTCAGTATGCTGTGGTAGCCGGGGCTGCCGATGTGGTTAACCAGCTCAGGCAACATGTGTAAACATCAGAAACAAAACAAAACAAAAGGTTTGGAGCAGTCTCCCCCCTCCCCGCTTGTTCTCACTCTCAATGGCTTGGTTGCAGGCTTGCTTTCATTTCTCTCTGACAAATTCGTGTGGGGAAACACAAAACACTACACAGTGAGATCCTGTCTTCCCCTCTCTTTCTGCCGATCGCTCCGAGAGGAGTGCTGCTCAATTCAAGTTCAGCACGTGAGTTTTCAGAGCTCCCAAGAACAGCCGCTGTGGAGGGCTTTGCAATTTTGTGTGTTAGGCAGGCCTGACTTGCCTTGCTGCTGCAGAATTTGCGACAAATGAGACATACAGCAGACTGACCCAGCTCAGGCTTTCTCCTCTTTTTCAAAGGATAAGGGTTAGGGCCTTGGAAATGAGTGTTCAACGCTTACTGTCTTCAGCTCTGCTCCTTTAGTGAGTAGTTCAGGCCACTGTGTCCTGAAATGGCACCCTGCCTCTACAGGAGTGACTTGGCTGTTTCACACCATGTTAATGTCACTTAACATGTATGGAGGAAGGACACAAAGCTGATTCTAATAACACTCTGCACTCAGAAGAACCGCCGCTTTTTTTCTTAAAGCGGTTTTCTGTGGCCAAAAAGTTGGCCTGTGGTTATGTTGAGTGACTAATTGTATTTTCTTTTCTGAAAACTTGTGCAAAGTTGGCAGTTTTGTGTTAACACTAATACTTTTTGTTTGGCATCTGTGCCCTTTACTGACCAGGACATTTTTATACAAGTGGGTTGTTTTTAAAGGAAAGATACTCACTGAAGTATGGCGAGAGTTTAAGGACAATAAGAAGCATGGATATTACACATCCCCCTGTAGTGTATGAAAAAAAGTGCATGGCTGGACTTATGTACTAGTACGGGACATTTTAAAAACTCAGGTCTGTGCTGCGAAGCATGCCAGCACGTCTTATTCACTATATCTAACAGGTAGTAAAAACAAGACCATGGGTTTTTTTTTTTTGGTTGCTTTTTTTTTGTTTTTTTTTATATATAAAGGAAATGTGCATTAATGCTAACAAAAATGAATAGAACTAGCCAACAAACTATTTATTTCCTGCATATCTAACAGCTGGATGTAACTGTCAAAATTAAAGAAGACTTAAACAACAATCAATACAACTGGTTTACATCATTGGCCTCTCAAGGCTAAATATTTACAGGCGAATCTGCCATGCTTTAATTAAAGATTCTCTCAAAACCTTCAAGTTCACAAAAGACAACTATAAGAAGTTCCTTTTTGTTTCTTTTCTCTTTTTTCCCTTTTATTTTTTGCAGGCAACAGTCATAGGTACAACAAAATGTCTCTTTGGAGAAGACCAAGAATTATTCTATCAAAATTGGGGCTAGCTGAACACATATGTGTGTTCCTGTGTGTGTGTGTTGAAAGGGGTACTTTCGTTTTTACCCCAAGTAAAAGATCCACCCTCTCCCAAAACTATAAAGGAAAAGAAAAAAATTCAAAAGCACCTAGTGTTTATCATTTTTATCTAAAGAAAAGAAATATGTGGGTGCACAAGTGAAGACACAGAACTACACACATGTGCACACACGCGTGTGCCCCGCTATGGAAGCACACACTGGCTATGGCAGTTCAAACATGTAGGCCATCTGGTGAGAGCTGGCATTTGTAGTGTACGGTCTGGGACTAATCTATTGAAGTGAAGGGAATGTTTTTGTGGAGATTAGGGTTCTGACTGTGCCGATTCCGGCTTCGCACAGAGGAAAACATCATGTTACAGCCCGGGACTTTGCACTTATGCATCTCTCGCAGATGCACAGTTTTGTAGTGGACCCTCAGGGTCCCCTTGTTGCTGTACATTTTGTGGCAAATGTTGCACATGATCCCACCATTGCTCCCAGACAAGCTGCTGAACATAAGAGATCCTGAAACTTCAGCCCCTAGGCTGCCAGGGAGGGTGGGAGCCTCAGCCTTGTGTGCGGATTCCCCACTGTCACTGGCCCCATCAATGTCATCGAGAAGAATCCCCTCGTCGCTGCCTGCATCTGATTCTCTGGAGGAGTGGATACTGCTGCTGGACTGGAGGCTGGAGGTGGTGCTCAGGTCAAGGACCATGTAGTCCTCCGCCATGCCTCTCCCATACCCATTCAGGTGGGAGTCTTCTGTCCCTGCGGGAGAGGAGGCATCTTCCCTGACATCGAGCCCCAGAGGGTGCTGGGCACCATAGATCTTCATTAAAAATTCATCCCGGAGGTCCTTGCTGAGGGAGGGCTGCGATGAGTCCAGGCCCATGTCATCGAGTTCTTTGGTCAACAGTTTACGATGCAGGTTTATGTTGGCACTGTGTCTAGGAAAACAAGAGGGAAGGGGGGAGGCGCACAGGGAGCGGGGAAGGGTGAGAAAAAGGAGAGCATTTTAAAATTGATTCAACTTTCAGTCAGCACCAAATAAGCACATTCATTCCTAATTACACCATTATAAAAGCAAGCATTCCCCACATCCTCGGGATTGAGTGCAGGTGGGAGGTGCAGAAAGGGGAACTTTCCATTGATGTCATTTTTACGAATAAACTCTTCAAGGGCCAGGATGAGTGCACACTTAGGCCCTCTTTTCTCAATGGCTGTTCCGCTAGGGCATCAGCCACAGAGGACCTCGTTGCAGATGTCTTAAACATAAAGTACGTCTAGGATAATAAACACGGAACAAGGTAAAAGAATGGAGCCTCCGCTTGTCTAAATGGAATAGTCTAAATTTACTTAAAATTAGAAAAGAACATCAAACAAGCTTTTTCTAATACAGCAAATACTGTGAAAAAGGCCTTCATTTTTAAAAAGTAAATGGTCTACATAATTTAGGTTTAACTTAAAAAAATCATCTTCACCACTCTCCTATATTTCATGTTTTAGGTTTAAAAAGAAGTCTCAGGAAAACAGTAACTTCAAACAGTTCAAAGATTTCTTCTTTGTGACATGAATCTTTTCTCAAACCTGTCTGAAATCCCACCCAAATCTAACAGCAAAATGCATTTAGTTTTCCAAAAGATACTACATTTTTAGCAATGAACTGTCTTCATCAAATAATGCTACTTTAAGGTTTAATTCTTTAAAATATAATCTGATAAATTATTTTCTAAATATATAACCCTTGCCTCCCCCCAACAAAAAAATCCAAAAGGATAAAAATTAAAGCACAGTAAGTTTAAAAAAATAATCAAGCACAATGACAGAGTCCCTTTAGTTCATAGACAGAACCCCTAACTTTGACAAGCAAAACATCACAGAGTTTTGCTTGTACTAAAAAGGGAGCGATTCATTCCCAGAGCATCTACAGGGACCTCAGGACTTATAAAACCCAAGTCCCTGTTTATCCGAAAACATTGCCTTTTGTATTTACACCCCCCATTGACTTTGAAAGCGCCCTTGGGCATATACCTCTCTCCACCTGCAAAGGCTCAGATGTTTGCCAAGTACCTAAATTGAAAGCTACCCTCCACAAAAAAAGGTGCTAAAGAAACAGGGAGATAAAACTTGCCAGCACTGGAGGCTGGACATCTTAGAGATGTTAACTGTGGTGATAGAAATGACCGAAATGGTCTGCATCAAGTTCAGGAGTCCTTCTGGTTATAATCAGAAGTCTCTCCAATTGGGAACAAGGGAGGCTAACACGTCCTAGAGAAGTGTGAGAGGTATGTGCCTCCAGGGCAAGAAAGGAGGGAGAGGCTTCCCACCTTTCCACACGAGACAATCAGCACTCTGGGTTGAGGGGCAGAGGGTGGCAGCCCCCTCCACACTGCACTTGGGAAGGCTGAGCTTACCTTGTGACAATAAGATCAGCTTTCTAATCTTTTGCTAAATCGATCACAAAAGAAAGCAAGAATGAGAGACAGAGAGAGAGAGAGAAAGAGAAAGAGGGAGAAAGAGAGAGAGAAAACAAATTCACATTCTAGACATCCGGCTTTTGAAAACTTAAACAATAAAATAGGGGTTTAAAATGTTGTGATCACAAAATTATTTTCTGTCATAAGTGATCATCTCATATGTTGTCTTGATTTTCAGATCACCTGCATAATCCAAAAACCATCAATCAAATCAAATACACCAAATTCACAGCATCAGCATCAACCATAAATGAGTTCCAAACAGACGCATGCAGTGTTGTGGGTACATGACTGTGGATAAACAGAAGTTGTCCACACAGGCCTGTTCTGACATTCCCTTTTCCCTGGTGGCAGGTGTCGGATGACTGTGGGTGTGGCTAAGCAGAGTGCAGAAAATGCCTACTGTGAAGTCTTTCCCATGACATGCGGGGAGACACAGGGTTAGAACAAGAAGGAACATGGAAATAGTTAAACTGTGTACCACTACTCTACTGAGAAAACAAGCTGCCAGCTGTAAGCAGTTCATAAAACCCAACCCTCATTCATTACTTTTAACACCCCTCCCCCTTTCTCCGTTTCTTGAACACACATTTGACTGCAATCTAGAACTCTGCCTTGCTTCTCACACATGTGCAGTTACCACTTGCTAGGTTCGCTGCTGAGAAGACAGCAGCCAGACACACAAAGGTTGCATCAAGACAGACTGGACGAGGAAGAATAAATTAACATTGACAAGAGGGCATCCGGATCACCCTGACGGACACCTCTCCCATAGGATGACTTGTGAATTTACACGTCTCCACTGATATGTTACCAGGAAGGGATCTGCTCTCCACGTCTCACCGTACAGCAGGAGAAGGCTGTAATCTAATTAGACGATGTACCAGCCCTCAATATCTGTCAACCAAACGATGTGCAGAAATGTGGAGACCAGCTCTGGCACTCCACTCAACAGTGTCCCTTTTCCGCTGTCAGCAGTACTGTTGGCCTCTGTTAATATAATTACATTGACTTTTATTCAATTAAGTGCCATCCCTCGCTTACGAAAAAAAAGCTACTTTATCAATTGATTCAGGTGTAATGTAATAATAAAGATGAACTCATGGCAGCGCATTAACTCTGCTGTTCATAACTTCAGTGCATGGGTTCATTCACGGCAGTCGATTTCCATTATGCAACCACAGTTCAAGAGAATTGATTCTTTTATGTTCATTTCTTAATCTATTTCATTTTTGTTTAATAATCTTCCCAAACGCCATATGCAAAACACATGGAGTGGGGATGAGGATAATGGGCGGGGGGAAAGCCGGCTGGTTCAGCCCCATGCCTTGGACTGTCACAGTGTTGCTGGGGTGGAGAGAAGACAAGCGAGACAAGGGAAAGCGGGCTGACTGGGGTTCTTTGTCAGACACTACCGGTCCTGTTCCTCAAGCCTCTACAGAACGGACAGGACAGGAGGCAGCGCTTGGTTTTAACAAAGACCTATTGCTAGACCTGCCAATCGGTCAATCCAAACCACTGACTGTCATAAAAACACCGTCCCCATGAGATACAAAGACCTAAGGTTAAAAGCAATTTGAGGACTATTACAAGTTTAATTGGATCAGCAAAACTGAAGAGGTAAAAAGAAGAAAGACAGAAAGAACTCACTACTGACAATCAGATGCTGAGCAAAAAGAAGCCCAGGATGGGAGGGAGGGGGCAGTGTGATGTAAACAGGGAGACCACAGCATAAGGATCCATTACCCAGAGATATACAAGCATCGTTCAAGAGGGAGATATCTAGTGTTCTGAACACTTACCTTGAAAAAGAAGGAAGACTAATAATTAGCTAAAATTTAGACTAAATAAGAGCCTGAGAATATAAAAAGCTGTTTCTGCTTGTTCTGATTAGGCAAATGATACAGCTACGAAGAAGGAAACTATTCTCACAAAAAGAAACAAAGAAAGAAGAAAAAGGAAAGATAAAGGCTGAGATAAAGAATTCATGGGTATGAAGGTAGGGGTTCATACACTGCTCTAAAAATTTTTCTCACACTTTCAAGACTTTAGATGAGCTGTACGTCAGCCTGTGGCAGATGAGGCAGAATGCCTGGCACGCAGGAGGTAACCAATCAGACAAGCACAGACTCACAGAAGTTTTCTCACACAACACAGAGGATGGATGGTGCTGAGGAAGAAGCATTTCCCGTCTCTGTAAAATGTCAGCAGTGACAGAGTGGAGAGTAAAGACTCCGCTACCGTGTAAGGGACATCACAGGCTGTAGGGCCAAGGCACTCGTCTCACTTGGGCTATGCACAGTTACCAACGTTTTCTGAAGTTCTAGCCTAACAATCTGCCAAAACTTAAGAGGTCACACACACAAATCAAAATGAAATAAAGCTTTAGATCCAGGGAAGGGTCTCAGTGCCTAAACTTCTGTCTTATCTGGAATGCTGAGTTAAGTCCTGTCGCTGGACCAATGCACACTACCCTGTCCTTTCTGTTTCTTGGAGGAAATCATACCTTAATCACAGAACACAGGATGCATCAAATGCTATCAGTGAACTCCAGACCCCGCTGACAAGGAAAGCGAGTGCTGCCGTGGGCTTTGTTCTTATGTCTCATTTCCCCACGTGCCCAAGCGCCCAGGGGGAGCTGATGTAACACTTTACAAGCAAATGTTTGAACAAAATCAGAGTTTGAGTTAGGTTTTGAAATACAGGGGAAGGACAGGAGGTTTTGTTGTTAGCTGCTTGTTCTTAAGAAAAGTCTTATGCTCAGGTTAGAAAATCAGACTGAGGCAAAGTGATGCTTAGTCTCCATCATAAACTTGCAAGTTAAAGAGAGCTGGAATCACCCGAGAGACAGGTCTCTGAGTATGTCTGGGGTGTGTCTTAATTATGCTATTGAAGTGGGGAGAGACCCATCCGCTGTGGGGTGGTACCATTCCTAGGCTGGGAATGCTGGGCTGCATGGAAGGAGACAACAGGCAGAATATGAGCCTCCACTGCTCTCTGCTTCCTGATTGGATATGGTGTGAGCAGCCCCTTCAAGCTTTTGCTGCCCTGCCTTTCCCACCATGTACTCTGAGGTAAAGAAAACCTTGCTTCATGAAGTGTCTTTGCCAAGTACTTATCACGGCAACAAAAAATAACTAAGCCAGCCAGCCAGAAACTAGTTTCCCAAATCTACTAATCAAGCTAATATGTTATATAAAATGTACAATACGTAATTCTTAATTTCATGCCATTCCAGGATTAGTGAATTAATATCACACAATTCTTTGAGTAAAATGGAATTAAGATTTCACTTTTGTTTTTTGGTTTTTTTTGTATTTACTTTCCTGCTCTACTCCATCACTTACCACAAATATATGTCAAATAGTCCCAAATAATACTGTCTAAAATGACCACAGTGAAATGTCCGCAGCAGATTGTGTGTGTGGTGTGGTGTGTGTGCAGTCATCCCTTGGTATCTATCATCCAGGGCTTGGTTCAGTACCAACCCTAAACCAGAATCCAGATTCTCCAAAGTCTTTTATAAACAGTGGAAAGGTACTTGTGCCCACCCTACACAATCCTTCATTATAAATTAAGTCATATCTGTATTACATGATTCCCACATAACATAAATGTTTTACAAACAGTCATTGTACTATGTCATGTAGGAAATAGTGACAAGAAAAGATGTCTTTATGTGTTGGGTGTAACCGTGATTTTTCTCTAACATTTTCTGTTTGTGGCTAGTTGAATCCGTGAATATAGACTTGCTAGATATAAAGGGTCAGCTGTCTATGTACATGAAGAGAGGGAAAAAGAGAGGGAAGAGGGATTTCTCCAATCTAGGGGAGTATAGATGCCAGATGTGAATATAGGGTTAGTTAGCAGTACTTCCAAACAGATGTATATACAGGGTTAGTCAGCAGTACTTCCAAACAGATGTGAATGCGGGGTTAGTTAGCAGTACTTCCAAACAGATGTGAATGCGGGGTTAGTTAGCAGTACTTCCAAACAGATGGGTATACAGGGTTAGTTAGCAGTACTTCCAAACAGATGTGAATGTGCGGTTAGTTAGCAGTACTTCCAAACAGATGGGTATACAGGGTTAGTTAGCAGTACTTCCAAACAGAAATGTAAACCCTCTCCAAACCGCTCTCTCCTCAGCGCAGTGTTGTGAGACTGATGACTGCATTACCATTTATTGGTCACATGCTTACACCTCAGTGAGTTCAATGACATTTTGGCACTACCCATATTCTGAAAAACCGCAGTTGTTCGAGGATTTTCAATAAAGATTTTCTCCACACTGTCTGCATTGCCCTCCTCCGGCACTCTGCCCCAGCTGACGAAGAAATGTAGTGTAAAATTATAGTGGATAATTCTCAAAAACCCAAAAAGTAAAGAGATGCAAAATTAATGCAAGAAATAAAGACTAAGCAAATTTTTAAAAAAAATATGAAATTCAGTTTTTTTCAATCCCTTTTCATCTAAAACAAATCATCCACACTGGTCACGCAGGCAGTTCCCTCTCCATTCAAATCATTCACTTGAAGATAAGCGCCCACCAAACTCTTTAGGGGATTAACTAATTTACTGCACAGATACGGCACGTCTGTTGTAATAACAGGTAGGATGTATTGGGGTCGACCATTTATCAGAATTAGACTTCTTTTCTCAATTCACAGTGAATTATGCTGCCCACACGACTCCCCTCTCTCAGAGCCTGTCATTCCCTTATGGCCCCTAACGTGGCAGGCAAACAAAATTGACAGTCTCATCTTGTCAACAAGGGGCGATTCTCCTGAGAAGCCATTTAACTTTGCAGAGGAAGCAATGTATTAATGTGCTTGGCCCAGGAATGTTAATCATCTTCAGGCTTCCGATCTATCTTTGACGTGAGCGAAATCACCAAATTTGTTTACTAAATGAATCGTAATATGCTAATAAGAAAGCATGACATATATGGAAAAGCCAAACAGATGGTTTGTTTACTCCACTTTGCAACTTTATAAATGCTGTAACTCTGAAGATGTTAGTGAGAATTATTGGTTTGTTGGCAGAGGCAAACATGTCTTTTGCATACTAAATTTGGCACTACAGTTAGAAAACAATTTGTCATTGCTGCGGAATGCATAAAAATGTTAACGGAGTGATGGCATTTGGGAGGGCAGATGGGTAGATGGAAAATGTGGATGCCGCCTGCTCAGGTTAAGCATAGAATTGATATCCATCAACAGCTTTGCTCACTAACCACTGTAATGTTGAGTTGTGTCTCACACAAGAAGGCTTTCAGTAGTACCTGTTGCGCTGTAAGGCATGGGGAGGCTGACAGTGTGACTAGGGTATGTTTTCCCAGCACTTGAGGGGTTCTCCACCAGGTAGCTTATCTGGTACTCAGCTACTGCTATTGTTGGGGAAAAAAAGGCACAGCCTCTTTTAAAGATAATCTGGGTGCAATTTTATGTTTTGCACCTACTCAGGCTGGAAGAAAAAAAAACCTTTATATCTTCTGATTCATATTTTACTGTCTAATTTAAAGAGTTTCTTAGAAAAGATGTTTTTTCCCAAATAATTGGAATGAACTGCTTTCTTCATATTCAAATCTGTCTTCCATTAGAAATTTCAATATGTAAAATATAGGACATTGATTTCTGAGATCATTTTAAAAGGAAATAATTTCTGAGAGGAAGTATTTAAAATGTTCTATATCGTTCAAACAGTTAATTTGTGATCTTAAGAGATGACATTAGGGATCTCTAGGTTCCCCATGGAAAGAGACTACGGTATCTTGTAGGACCATCAATATTACTTAGCTTTGGACTTTGTCCAGAAACGTATGTGGAAAAATGAAGGTAATGAACTTGAAAACTCAGGTGAGCACAGTCTCATCTGCATAGCTGCTCATGTGTCAAAGCTGCCAGCTGAAACACGACTACTTTGGTCGGCCCACCAGTAGCGTACCTGTGCTGCTAAAGACTTCATCCTGTACAAGCATCCACATGATGTTTGCGAATTCCCTTGTAGTCACACCGGCATGGTTGGAAGTACAGAATATTTCAGTAAAGAGTTGCTTCCTGCCACCAAACATTCTAGCCCAAACATATGCTTGAGACCACCACTAACTTCGCAGAGCCTCCCGGTGCACCGCTGTATAGGGCTGAACTTTTAAACTTCCTGGCTGACTAGCAACAAGAACACAAAGTGGTCCACAGAACCACTGGGTTCTTGCTGTCCAAGGATCACTTTGGAGCAAGAAACATTAGCGCTGTCCCAGCCTGGCTCTTATATCTCATTTGAAACATCTCATTCCTCACCAACAAAGAAAATTTCAATAAAGTACTTTTACTGGCTTAACAACCTCAAGCTCCTGGGATTGTCAAAGTGCTAAGCCTTTTCCAAGGAGAGAAGAAATCAGCAGCTCAAATATAATTAACCTTCCATTCTCAATGCAAACTGCCACGCAAAGGAGCTCCGCGGTCTATTAGGGAAGTTATAATGGCCAACAGGCAGAAGCAAAATTGGTCAAAAAGTTGGCTGCTGCTGTCATATTTTTGGAATTATGATTAATGGTACTAATAATGTGGATGATTACTGATATGTGTATCTCCAGCAGTTTATCATATTGCTCTGGCTGCCTACATCCACAATAAACAGGATGCGATCATTTACCTCTTTATTGAAGGCAACCCCTCTCTTGAAGGAGCATATTCTAATTACTTCGTAATGTTTTATGTCTTAAACATTTTGCAGCTCTGGACCTTGCCAACTGCTTCATGTCTACCATTGATTAATTACTGAAGGTTTAATCAAAATTTAGAACCTAATGTAGTCATTTATGAGCGCACCACAGTGCCAAAGTAGCTAGGCTCTGCTCCCGAGTTTGGAGAGTGTTCGGTTCAAAATCAAATCCCAGGCAGGCACGAAGATCCAAGAATTTCACCTTGGGTGCTCTGAGGTTGCCAATTCCATCTCTGCTGATGAATGGAAGGTAATCTAACTACAGGTAAACAACAGTTTTACCTTCTCTCTCACCACTGGGCTCCCCCTTCCCTCCCAATCCTCAAGCCTACAGAGCCACACTGCCTGCTGCTCTGGAGAAAAGGGGATGCTTCTGAACACCCATCATGAGAACATAGTTTTGAAGTGGTTAAACAAGTGAAAAATAATTTGCTGGGACAAATACATAAGTTTTTTTTTATGTGGATTTTTTTTATGGTTCTGTCATACAGCCATTCACCGTTGAAGTTAAGTGTTTTTTTAATACCATTACTGCACTGCTGAAATGGATGCTAATATAGCTTGGAGTGCTAATGTCAAGTCGTGGTAATAAAAAAGACAGACTGCTGAATGAAATAATTTCATGTAAAAAATAGAACAAAAGTGCTCTCTCTCCCTCTCCGCACTTTTATTGAATCGGGACTGACTGAGCCAATTGCTTTAGAAGTCTGTAAAACACAATTACTAGTGAGCGAAGTGACCCACCAGTGCCCCCTCAGTGACAGAGGGCACTAAAAAGGCAGCCGAGTTACAGCAGCTCCCCTCAGCCCCATCAGACAGCAGAGGCTTCCTTCCTTCCAAGGGCCTGTTGTTTGCTCAAAATCTATAGCTTTGCTTAGCAAAACTTGCAATTTCCCTTCAGCGTGATGAAGTAGCTTCATCTATCGCTTTCTAGGATGGTCTCCTTTGGAAATGAAGGACCATCTGTGTTCTGGTCTTTCGGCTCAAGTGTTTTCATATATAAACACACATGTGCACCGCTGGTGCTCTTACGGGAGAAAGTGGGCATGATTGAGTGCTCAGGCACAATTCAGATTTGTCTATGCCAGTCAAACGGAGCCATCCCCTACATATGTCTAGGTAGAGTCACATGGCCTCTCTTCTCTGTCTTTCTTTTCCAAAGTGTAGTAAAAATTAGAGCAAGCAAGAAAAAGAATTAAGTTGGAAGTAGGTAACATTTTTCCCCTTAGTTAATAAAAGAGGCAATAAACTCTGCAAAGTAGTAGAGTTAAGATCACTAACACTTCAGCCTGACGGCATTTTACCAGGAATTTACAACTCTCCTTTTAATCCAAGCAGCTTGCATTAGGACATAAAATGTAGGTGTTTTTTAAAGTATAGCTTTATGCGAAATGAGTGGAGAAAAACTGTCCTTTCTGAAACTGTTCTCTCTTCCCCTGACTTGCTGTGCCTGCCTCTCAAACACACACAGCTTGGCACTCGGCAATCACAGCCACCACATCTCCTTTAAAGTTTTAACATTGTAACTTTTTGGCAAGTGCAAACTTCTTTCATAGACTGCCATATCCACCTAGTTGGAGGTCCTGAGAGTCTATGGGGAAAACATTACACCATTTCCCAGTAGCCTTAGGAAGGGGAAAGGACAACAACTTTAGAGATCAGCCTCCCTGGGAAGTCCAGCAGCAAAGTCTTTCATTGTCTTTGCAAACAAACAATACTAGCTAGAGAGTTGGTACTTTTTCACCTAAAGGAGAAGGGAGCCCACCAGGGTTACACCAGTGAACAGAGGGGAAGATTTCACTGGGGTTACATGGGTGAACAGGGGGAGGGATCCCACCAGGGTCACACAGGTGAAGAGGGAAAGATCCCACCAGGGTCACACAGGTGAAGAGGGAGGGATCCCACCGGGGTCACACAGGTGAAGAGGGAGGGAATCCACCAGGGTCACACAGGTGAAGAGGGAGGGATCCCACCGGGGTCACACAGGTGAAGAGGGAGGGAATCCACCAGGGTCACACAGGTGAAGAGGGAGGGAATCCACCAGGGTCACACAGGTGAAGAGGGAGGGAATCTACCAGGGTCACACAGGTGAAGAGGGAGGGAATCCACCAGGGTCACACAGGTGAAGAGGGAGGGATCCCACCGGGGTCACACAGGTGAAGAGGGAGGGATCCCACCGGGTTCACACAGGTGAAGAGGGAGGGATCCCACCGGGGTCACACAGGTGAAGAGGGAGGGAATCCACCAGGGTCACACAGTGAAGAGGGAGGGATCCCACCAGGGTCACACAGGTGAAGAGGGAAAGATCCCACCAGGGTCACACAGGTGAAGAGGGAGGGATCCCACTGGGGTCACACAGGTAAAGAGGGAGGGATCCCACCAGGGTCACACAGGTGAAGAGGGAGGGATCCCACCAGGATCACACAGGTGAAGAGAAAGGGATCCCACCGGGGTCACACAGGTGAAGAGGGAGGGATCCCACCGGGGTCACACAGGTGAAGAGGGAGGGAATCCACCAGGATCACACAGGTGAAGAGAAAGGGATCTCACCAGTGTCACACGAGTGACCAGTGGGGAGGATCCCATTGGGGATTACAAGAGTGAACAGAGGAGAGCATCCCACTGGGGTTACAAGGGTGAACAGAGGGAAGGATCCCACGGGGGTTACAAGGGTGAATATTAATGGATGTGCATAGTCTCATACCACCTTGCTACTGTAAGGATATCTGCAAACACAAGCATCTCAAATGACATTTCATATCAGCAAGACTCACAACTAGAAAGTCTATCAGGGGTATAATAGACTCTAATGAACCAGAAACAGAAAGCTGGAAAATGACCCTTTCCAAGTTATACCATCATGAAACATACTGCCTGGGTACTCATGGTGCATCTTCTCTGGTATTTGCCGGGAGTTTCCAGGCAGAGCTGGTAAGAAGAGAAGGCAACGATAAAGGCGTTCACAAGCATTCTGTTTGTCGTGGGGGCTCTACAGTCACGAGAGAGTCAATAGTAACTTCCCTCCACAGCATTTATAAAGCATCTCTGCACGTGCAAGGGCAAGTGTTTTGCTAGCCACTGGGCTGTCTCTGTGGCACACGGTTCTGAAGATGGTGGCGGGGAAGGCTGCTTGTGGAGGAGGGAAAGGTCAGCAGAGGTTTAAATGAGCTTGTCTTGCATCCAGCTGGGCCAGCAGGAGGTCATTAGGAAGATCCAAGGCTCACTTTAGGCTTGACAGAGTCTCTCCCCATGATACAAGGAGACCGTTTTGCTCATTGCTCTTCTTTCAGTATATAAAAAGAACCCCGGGGACAAGAATGACACCGAAGTTTATCTTACTACCAAAGTTTTGCTTGAGGAGGGCACAACCAGCAATTACTCAGGAGGGGGATTTACTTTGTTTGTTTGCTTTTGATGGAAAGTAATGGAGATAAGTACAAAAGGCCTATTGATCTGCTGGTTCTATTGTGAAACCAAACAGAGGAGCAGTGGGGAAACATCTCTTAGCCTTTAAAAGCCAGAGGACCCACACAACTTCACTCTATAAGGAGTTTTGGAAGCAGAGAATTGAAATCGGATTGGGCACAGTGTTGGGAATGAAGCAGTCATCTATTAAGAGGCTCTCCTCTGAGGATTAGCACACTGTTTGACAGCTAATTACATTAGGGCACATATACTAATAGTTCCGTTGAATTGGTGCTAAGTGGCTCGTTTCTTGGAGGTATCGCCTGGTATTTATTGAAAATCTCTCTCTATAAAAGTTCTCTATAAGTTTCCAAACATAGAGAATGATGGAAAAAATGGATGCTGCTTTGGTGAGAAGGTGAAAACAGGAGGCAGGTAGCATGTTTTCGCATCCTCACCTCTGCTGTTAATGTATGCAGTGGCTCATCAGAGCAGCTCATGTTAATTTATTCCTGCACACCTGTATAGGGCTGGAAGTCAGGTAATAAGATGAGCAGAAACTATACATCTCTGCTGTTTAGCTATGGCTACCCAGAGGCCTATACGAGAACAAATTTAGTTCTGGAGACATCAGCAGGTTTTAATAAACCAAATACAGATGTCTTACTCCATACAAATCAAGAAGTTTACATGTTTAAATCTGCACTGATTTAACTAGCAATCAAAAAGAAGGCTCACACTTGGCACCAATGGTTGCCTCATATTTATTTATAAATCACCCTAGGCAGATATTATTTTGTTTTAAAATTTATTCATCTGGCTGAAACAACCTCCACACACCTTAAAGATCAGGAAGAGCCTCTTGCCTTCCTGATAAAATCTATGGCAAACTTCGGCAATTGCTGTGAGATGGTTACAAATGAAGAGGGAGAAGTTCACAAGGATGCTAACTTCTTTCTGTACAACACACCATCTAGTTTCTGAAGGTCTTCATTTTTAAATTTCCAATCACCAAAGCAAATACAAATAAAACAGCACACTAGGAAATGACGAGGAAGGTTAGGAAAAGGACAGATATGGATTCAGCTGTTTGTTTGCTTCCTACTCCCCTTGAATTAAAAAAAAAACAATGTATGGGTTTCTCTTCTGCATAGGTTAGTGGCCAGTGAACCCTCCTAAATATGAAGTGGTATGGGAGGTCCTTCTGTGTCTGTGTTGCTATTGTTAGTTAATGAATTAAAGAAACTGCTTTGGCCTGTTGATAGGGCAGAACTTAGGTAGGCGGTGAAGACAGAACTGAATGCTGGGAGAAAGAAGGGTAAGAGAGATGCCATGGAGCTGCTGGAGACAGATGCTGGGAATTTTACCCGGTAAGCCACAGCCTTGTGGCAATACACAGATTAATAGCAATGGGTTAAACTAATATGTAAGACTTAGCCAATAAGAAGCTAGGGCTAGCGGGCCAAGCAGTGTTTTAATTAATACAGTTCCTGTGTGGTTATTTTGGTTCTGGGTGGCGGGGATGAACAAGTGGCTCACTACGTGCAACAATGAAGTCAGAGGATGAGAAAGTAGCACATGTAAACTAAGGTCTGCGGAGTGTGACCAGCGTGCTTTTATGAATACTGCAGCTCCAGGCCACATGGTTAGAACTTCTACCCAGGGAGTGTCTCATATGTATAGTTCCACGCGTTCCCTGACAGAGGAACAACCCAGCAGCAGAAAATCAAGGGATACATAAAGAAAGAATCTGACAATCATCTCGGAGCATCAGAGCTCTTTACAGAGGAAACACTCTTCCTTCACTTCAATCATTCAGAATAAAGGTCATTCTTGCAACGGGTGGTGAGGAGGGGAAGCAGTCGTGCACATTAGCTTGCTCTTTGTCATTAATGTGGAACGGTCCTTCTGACTTCTGAACTGATCAAACACACCATTATTGGCAACTACACACAGAAGGACACCTTTGATAATGTTTCTGTCTGTTGTCATCCCTTGCACGTGTGTCTTTCTCTCACTGTCAAACCTAAAACACAGTACTTAGCACTGTTTTTCTATCTCATCCTACTAACATGCTCATCCGAGGACCGCAATGCACCCCTACATGCATACTCATCTCAGAAGCTGCTTCCAGCTCCTATAAGATATTGCAGTTTGGAGGACAAGGCAGCTGCACTGGCAAACAGGAGAAAGGAGGAAACGCAGGGTGTTCTAGGAGCCCTGCAAACCTCAGCTACCATGGGGGTATTTTCCACACTGGAACTTCCTCTCGACTGTTTCATTTGTACAAGGAAGACACTGCGGAGTCAAGGATGGATGAAGTCAGGCCTCCTTGTGTAGAAGGAAACGGTTTGGAGAGAGAAGGTCTACAGACAAAGGAGAGTGTCTTGGGAAGGTCTGTTGGCTAAAGAGAAAGGTAAGAAAGCTCGTCACTGTTTTAGTTCATCGTTTGATTAAAAGAGGAACACAGGCTTTCTGAGTTTGTGTAGTAGTAAAGAGAAGACTCGAAACAGATCACAGATGAGGCTTCAGAGTCCCTGTGCACAAGGAGGCACAACCACTGGCTGACAGTCATTGATGAAATGATTACGTCTGAGAGGGAAATCTAATTATGTTCCCAAGTCCACTGTGCCGAGATTCAGGAAGAGGCTGGCAATTCAATGGCATTACTGTGTCTTGGTGTTCTGGTGCCAGTTAGTCACACATCACTGTGTCTTCAAGTCATCGTCTCAACAGGATGAATATTTTCCTTTGGCAAAAAAATTAAAGGCCCAACTTTTTATTTTGTTTTATTATTTTTTTTGAGGATTTAGCTTGGGATAAAAAAAAATCTGTGTGGTTTTTAAAAAAATTCACTTTATCTTTTTTCAATTTCTATTTTGTCATTTGTCACAGGACAAACTCTAAAATGAAAAAGACTAGATATGGTATACTATTTCACCCTCAACAATGTATCCACTGTCTTTTGAAACAGCCTGTCTGTGCTCCTCCTGTACTTGGAAGATCACTGGTCTAACTTCTGTGTAGCTGGCACTGGCTAATCTCCCAAGTCCTGACAATAAAAATGGCAACTAAAATATCCCTTTTCTGTCAGCAAGTACTTCCCCGGAGACAAACAATTCTGTCTCAGCAGCACCTCCCTTTGTGTCTGGACACAGACACAGCAGCTCTTAGTGTGTTCTAGCGTTCAGTACTGACTGTGCATTCGTGAAAGCTCCAGGCTCGGGTTCTTCCCCTTTGCTATTTATTCCAGTGTTATGAACTGTGATGTTTTCAGCAAACGAAAATGTGAAAGGAATTCATGCAAATAAGCTTAAAATGTTGGCTTGTCTTCAAATACTCCATTTTCATAAATATTTCATGCAAGTTTTCACAAGTCTTTTATATTTGTTAAAAAATTTCAATGAAATTTTTTTCAATGCATTAACCTCATCATCACTAATATACTGTTTGTAATCCAAAAGAATACTATTCCAAAAGAGGAATGGGGGTGGAACTGCATTTATTAATCAAAGTGTAAGCATCTTATCTGATATTTTCTGGGACTGTCAATAAGAATTTAGAACTGAATATAATGGTAACACAAGAATCCTTTTTTTTAAATAGAGCCAAGATAGTGGAGAAAAACATCATTAAAAGAATAGGACTTGGCTCCTTCCATGTCAGTAAAAAGAAAGACAATATGTATATCCATTAAAAAGGGGTGGATCTTACATATGTGAACATTCTGAAGAGACAGGTCACTGCTTTGTGGTGATGCTTTCTCTTTTTAAATCAAGACAGGGTATAGGTGTACAGCTCAGACTGGAGTCAAACTGGCTATTCCCCACTCTCCCAAGTGTCCTGCCACAGCAGCCCCAGTGGACCCTCACCACCTTCTGCTTTGTCAAAGACCTCTATCCAACTAATAAACACCAGAGTAAGGTGGAAGATCTTTGGAAACTTCATTCATTGTTTTCTACATATATTTTAAACTGTGAAAGAAAGTTTTGTCTGAAAATATTTAAAAGGTTAGTGTAGAACCAAAACACACATCCCTTGAAGGAGGAAGGATGGTGACAGGAGCTGGGCTGGGGTACTATGAAGAAAACAAACTTGCTCCAAGGCTCATCCTCCATAAATGATGAGATCATCTTGTTGTCCCACCACTGAATGGCCACCCTGACATTCCATTCATATTGTAAGAGGATTGATAAAGAATATGGTAGGTTTAGGGTCAGCTGCTTCTGCTTACGTCCCATGGTTTCAGAACTATAGACACAAAACTAGAGAGCTAATGCCATCTGAGGGCTGTCCTCTGAGAATTCTAACTGATCTAAAGCATTTACTTAGGCATGTCCCCCTTTTGTGGTGAAGTTCCATGGCAGATTACATTTTAGGGATGTGATCAAAGACACTATGGAGTTGAAATAAAGAAACCCACACAACCATACTCTCTCCCCATATCAACAATTACTTTGGCCTTATTGTCTTCTGATAGCTTCATGATTCTTAAGGAACTGAAGGACATACTAAATACTCATGTAAGGAATGATAATATTTCTGGTTATACCTACGGAGATGCAGGCTGTCTCGATGTCCTGGACCTATGGTTCTTTCCATCCATAAATTTCTGTTTCTATATTGAATAAATATGTGTATATGAAGATAATATATTGGTTTAATTAAAAGCCACAAGGCACAGCAGAAGTATATATATTTATGATATATATATGTATATATATCTCATATGTATATGATAGAAGCTGTGGCTTCTAAGGAAAGGTTCATGGGGAGGCAAGGAATTGTATACTGTTAACTTATTCACACCTAGATGCATGGAAACATACATGTACACACACATATACACATACACAGAGGAAAATGGCATGCATTACTAGGTAAGATGACATGAGATTCTGCATGCTTCATCACAACAAGCACTGACTGCATAAATGCTTCATGAACATGGCAGCTTAGTGATCATGTGGTCAATACGGGCAATCCTTACAGTGCATCAAAACATCTACCTTTTAAGTCCACTATGACTGACTCTGTACCCCCACCCTCAGCAGGAGCAGCCAATGGAGATTTACTGACCTGTCTCTGCTTCGTCGAGAGGGGAAGGCAGCATTGCAGCCAGCCACTGTGCAGACGTGCATCTCTTTTAAGTGAACGTTCCTGTAGTGAAGCTTCACACTGTAGGAGCTTTTGAAGCTCTTCTTGCACACATAACAGATTTTGGGGTCTGGACTAGAACACAGGTCACCTTCTGGGGAGAATTTTTGAGGGCTTCCATAATTCAGAGACGATGCGAAACTTTCATGCAAGGCAGCCATGCTGGCCCCCCCGCCATTGTACAGTCCATACTGGCTCATGTAAAACATGTCGTAAGTGGGGTCTGTGAATTCTTCCTTTACCTTGATGACGTCCTGGTGAGACGGCTCGCTGTGGTTCTCATCAGGCCTCTCGCTGTTCATCAGGACTTTTTCGCTCACCTCACTGTGAATGTGCTCATCCCCTTCCATGGATTCCTCACCAAGTTTAGGCTCTGAGGACTCAGACTCATTCTCATAGTCCCGCTCGGGCTCCTGGTCCTCAGATGTCATGCTGTCCGCCCTTCTTATTTCAGTTCTTGAAATGCACCGGGTCCGACTATGCTTAGAGAAGTCCTTCACAGACATGCCTGGGCTCATCTCCTCTTGGGAATGACAGTGATTGTCATGGCTCATGTCATTGACCACAGTTCCACCATCATTAGGGTCATCATCTTCGTCATCGAACTCGTCCGCTGTATCAATGATCTCCTTCTCAATTTTGACAGGCATGCTTGACTTCCTAGGCTTTTTCTTAGGTGCCAGGTCAGCACTGGGCTCATGAGTGCCCATCATCACTGCTGGCACTATTGGCTCAGAGGGGGGAGGAGGGTGCTGCTCTATGGGACCACTGGTTGGGATGATGGGACTGGTTGGGAGGGAGGTTGGAGGACTCACCATTTCCCCTGGAGTAAGTAAACTTCTATAAAAAGGAGGAACTGGTTGTACAGTCTTTAGCCCAGAAAATACCAACTGGCTAGGGAGAGGGTTCTGTAAGACGGGGTCGAGTGGAGGAGTGGTAAAACCCATTGGGGGCCGGCCAGGGCTTGTGAGTGTGAGATTTGATTTTGTACTAGCTATGACTGGAGTGGCAGCCCCTGACGTAGCCCGAATCAAATCTTTGTCTCGGTTATTCCTTAGCATAGGCATGTGAAGGCGGGGGTTGGGATTTGCGCTGTGGCGATTCCGGCTTCGAAGGGAACTGAAGACCATGTTGCAACCTTCAATGGTACATCGATGTTTAATCTTCAGGTGGACAGCATTATAGTGAATTTTGAGCGTACCTTTGTCATAGAAGGTCTTCCCACACGCATTACAGAACACTCTTCCTTTCCTCGAGGCTGACCCCATTCTTCTCATACGATGAATCCGGAAAGAGCTTTTTGGGTGTTCAGTTTTGCTTAGGTCACTGACTGGGGCAGAATTCTGAATAGGGGAGACACAAGCTGGCTCAGTTTTAGGCTCCACGTTAGTGATGCTCGTCAGGGCATTTCTATTGGGTGTCTGGTCACTCTTATAAGGTGTGGGGGATACTTCCGACTCACTGCTCTCATTGTACTCGTTCTGAGTTGAAATGCTGGGTTCCCGCAACCTCAGTCCAGGCTGCTCTAAGAGCAGCCCATTGGGAGGCAACCCTAACAGCGGGGCTGAGACGGGGTTTATATACTGGAAGGGAAGCAGAAACGCAAGGCTGTTTGGTATGTTCTCAAAATGATGGATGCTGGAAGGGTTGCTGTTCTCTAAGTGAGCAAGGAGGCTGGGGCTCCTGGTGCGGTTATTGCTTTCAATGAAAGTCCGTATGTCCGAGTCTGTCTTTGAAGATGGCACGGCCACAGCTTGCCCTTCTTTCTCCTGAATTGCCATCAGCTCCACGATGGATTTGGTTTCTCCAAACCGCAGAAACTGCTGAAGGGTGATGATTTCCTCTTCTCGAGACATGATGGCCCAGCGGTCCAGAACTTTGCCAGCAGCGTCCTACAGGCCACATCAACAAAGACAAATAAAAAAAACTTACTGATTGTGCATAATTATTTAATGCAACTGAAGGTGTTCTGGCAGCTTATGCAATGGAGAGCAAGAAGAGAAAATGGCATGCGAGCAGTGTTAATAAAAGTTAACACACAAAGCAAACTTTCTGCCATGCCAATGCAGCAATTACAGTCACAGCTACAGAAACAGATTGGGTTTAATAATGTCAAGACAAACAAAATGTGGATCACTGGAGCTCTGTGATCTAAAATGCCTTCAGTACTGCCATTTTAACACCAATGATCTATATACTATGCAACTCTTTAGCATATATTAATATGTGCAGCCTAGTATAAATGCAAAAACCCTGGACCCTAATCTTTGTTAAATAATGACACCATAGGAAAGAAATAAGTGTAGTTCACAAAACATGCTTCTCAAGTCAAGCAGACATGACGCTAGACTCAGTGGTGGAAATTCCTTTAAATGGGAGTTAATGTGGCTTTTGGAATAGTTAAAAAAAAATAGAAATGAGTAAAAGAGCATTTCCCCCTCAAAAGTCCAGCACTCCACTGCATACTGTCTTTTTTAAAAGGCTGTATTTTTATGCTGGTTAAGAATAGGCAATTTCATGAGGTGGAGTAAAGGAAACATCACTTGTGAAAGCTACCTTTCCTCTTCTTGAAAAACTGGCTGTAACCCAGCCATTTAAAGTTTGACGTATATTTAAAGTATATGACATCTTAGGATTTTGCTGAAAGGACAGGAATAGATACCTGAAAAGTAAGCACGTGAGGATTTTAGATGGAATACACGTGAAGCGTTGTCTCTCGGCATCCTCCTCCAAGAGCAAAGGGAGTCCACAGAGACGACACATCAGCCATCATCAGACTGCGTGTTGTTAAATATACATTAAAAAGCATTTCACACTTTCATTTTTGCTAGTAACTATGAGACTGCCTGGAGGTAGGACTTAAGAATACTGCAACGTAATGTCAGGCAATCCATTATAGCATGGGTTGAGAGAAATCTATTCAAACAGCTAAACAATGACTGTGTAAATTTTTTTTTAAGGCATCATTTCTTAGAACCCCCAGGATCAGGGATCGTTGTAGCCTTCTGTGTATGACACGTGCTCCAACTCTGACCATCATCTTAAGAACGTACAAAACCTAGAAAACCAAAATGGTGCTGGGGGAGTTGGGCAAGAGGGTCAGCTACAGGAAACTGGTTAGCATGTGTGCGGTCTTGGGTTCAAAACCAAATCAAACTTAAAAATGACTTACTTATTGGGTACAAAGACAAAAACCCTAACTTTACACTGGAGCAACCTAATATGACACCATAGGAAAGAATTAAATGCAGTTCATGAAACGTCCTCCTCAAGTCAAGCAGACATGATGCTGCATTGAGAGAGGGATCAAAGTTAAGCCCAGTGGAGGGAGGCATAGGCCATCTTGTACTCTTGATGACACAGGATGATTGGGAAGGGCAGTCTTAAAAACATTTTCCCTTCAACGCAATCATGAGAAAGGATCAGGAAAAGCAAAGCTGAGGGGCAGTCTATAACATACTGGATAAAACTCTTCAAAGTACAACAGTTATAGGGCAGGTGGCGAAGACATAATTGTATGGTGCTAGGGATATTAGATCAGAAAAGACATATTGGTGGGAAAAGTAGCAGAACGTGTAGAAAGACTCCAGATTTGATAATAGTACTATATCAATCTTGATTCCTTTGTTTCAACAACTGTGCTATGATTACACAAGATGTTACTCTAGGGAAGAGGGTGAGGATAAAGGAATCTTCACTGTTTTTGAGATGGAAAAGTCTATCCTCAGCCTTGGGGTATGAACTTCCCTCTAGACCACTCATGCTCTTAACCATCACAGCTAGTGTGAGTGATCTGAATTATGTTTTAAAAGTCGCTTGGATAGATTATACCATTCCTCAAATCAGTTTATAGAGTCAGCAAGCGTAGTTGTGCATTCCTATGAAAGCTACAAAATTCTTGCCCTCTCTCCATCATATAGAAACAATTGGCTTTAAGACGAAATGTTCTCAGACTCCCTGTTTAAAGTAAGCATAGTTTGGCATGGGTAGCTAGGAACTTCAGAAGATTCTGGAGTGCTGAAATAGCTACCAGACAACGGTCACTGGTAACTACTGATCTTAGAGCCTTGGTTTTGGAAAGTGGGGAACAGAAGAAAATGTTGGAGCTCTAGGAACGTAAAAAAGCAAATTGTGATTTTATATGCACTATTTCATTGACAGCAACACCCCCGCTCCATGCCACCACGATAGAATCCAGAGTATGGGGAACGTTAAACAAATAAGAAATCAGAAGCGACGTGTAAGACAACTTATGAAGGTTCCAAGAAGCCCTCTTCGAGTCTAAGGCTGTGATGCTTCAGATCTCTGGCTGCTTCCACAGGACTCCCTGACACTACTCTCTGATACACCACAGTGAGGACACTGATTAGAATGGTTTCTAGAACAATGTGCTGCCCTCTTGCTATCAGCCAGCTCTTGGGATTGCTCATTTCTGTTAAGCTGAACCCCAGTCTGAGCAGCAAGCATAGTCGTGCTTTCTCCATGCTCTGCCCAGGCATCCCGAACATAAAACTATAGGTCAACTCACACGCACCTTAAGATCACAGCCTATGGAGTTCAACGAGCCACATAAACCACAGCAACCAATAAGAGCCATCATGAAACACACCATCATCTCATTCCCCCATCTTCCCATCTCCCTCTTTCCATGGTACACAGCATCCTATGTGCTTTTTTCTCCTGGCTGCCACAACACCTGCTGTTTCTTCTAAAACCACCACCTGTTAGAAGTTTGTTAGTATCGAGTAGTCATCACTGAGAAATTAGAGGGTATAACATTAAAGCTATTTAATTTAGGTTTAAAAATTCCAAGTAAGGAAGACTCAGATCTTTGTTATCTCTCTCTCTCTCTCTCTCTCTCTCTCTCTCTCTCTCTCTCTCTCTCTCTCTCTCTCTCTCTCTCACACACACACACACACAAGTGTTTTATCTGTTAAGTTAAAAATGCAAGGTATAAAGACATCATACCAACATGTCTGCTAATGAATACACTGAAGAACAGCACGAATTTCTGGAGTCCAATATCAGGGTACCCTCTGGATCCTACCAATATGAAGGCTCAGGAGTCCTTTCCCAAGAGGTTTTCATTCATTTGATCACATTAGCCAGTAATTATCATATTTGTAAATGAAAAAAAAACTCAAAAGAGAGAGAAAAAAAGAAACAAGGAGTCCACAAGCTCCTTGCTAAGAATGGCTTAGTTTGGTTGTATTTATGGGATAAGCTGGTTCAAGGGAACAAGAAACCATCAGAGGTATTGAACAAAGCATCTACTGAAGATCCCTGTGGCAGAAGTCCCCACTGTTTAGTTCAGTGACGCTCACAAACTGACTGAAGCTAGAATGCGTTATAATCATTTAGAACAATCAAAAGCAGAACAAAACAACAGCAAAGACACACCAAGAAATAAACACCAAGTAATTTACCGCAGCCATGAACCATTTGGAAACTTTTAGGGCAATCTGATTCTGCCACAATAACTACAGGCAAAGAAATTCTTAGTAATTCATTTTTTATTATATTAAATGTTGATTAATGATTGATAAGGGAAACAAATTCAGGCTACCGTAGTTTTTGAGAAGTAAAGGTGATCAAATAAACATCATCAAGTGAATAAATTGTTAGATATTACCATGGAATGAGTACTAGCAACGCAAAATTCCAGTTTTGTAGGCATATGAGGATCATGACCTCACTGACAAACCCATAACAACAAGACATATATGTATAATATACATATAATATGTACATATTAAGGTCAAATATAAAGCTGGACTCTTGACTTCCTCTCTAGTTGATGACTCAATTCCTTTAGGCGTTTCCATTTATAACCAGAGTTCACTGACCTTCAGCCCATTATTTTGGGAAATGATATCTGTAAAATGATAATATGATTTGCACTGTTCAGTTAAATGTAAGGTATTATTGTAACTATGAGTTTCCTGTAAATAACCGGATCTACTATTAATTTTTAAAGTTGAGAAACAACAAGTAGTTGAGAATTAAAAATCTGTTCTATCAGATTCAGAAAAAGTCTAAAACACATAAAACACTAACATCTAGCCATATTATATAAAAAGACATCCTATTATTTCACCAGAATTGTCATATTTCTTACAGAAATCTGTCTGTTCTTAAGTAACTCGGGAGAGTGTTTGTTTAGCTGGTTGGTTTTTTATGATGAGGATTAAAACCAGGGCATCGAGTAAACTAAGCAAGTGCCCTACACCTGAAATACACGGCCGGCCTGGAAAGCCTAATTTTTAAACACTCTTTGTTTTTAGCTCTCACAGTTTCAATGGTTCACACTGACCCTGTCCAGAAGGCCTCTCACAAGACTTGCGGCTTCAAGATAACGTAGGAGGTTGGCTGGTTAATCTCATCTGGGGAGAGGGACTATAGAGAAGGAAAGGCTGTAATGAGATAGAAGAGAGACCAGCGAAGTGGTATTGGGGTGGACTACCAAGTGATCTCAAGATCAGAGTAAGAATGAGCTCACGTATGTTCTCAGCAGGCCACTAACCATGTCATAGCACAGAGGAGAGGGAACTGCCCCTTTGTTGTTCATGGAAGACTATAAACAATACCAAATACAGCACACACTGAAAGCGTGTAAGAGGAAAGCAATACGGAGGAAGAAATCAGGAAAAGATCAAATTCACTGTGGCCTTAAAAAAAAATCCCAGAAAAAGTTCTAACCAAAAAAGTGGAAGACTTATAGAACACAAACTAAGACACTGAAGACACTGAAGAAGATACCAGAGACAGAAAGACCTTCCATGCTCATAGACTGGCAGGATAAATGTTATAAAAATGACCATCCTGCAAAAAGCAGTCTACAGAATCATTGCAATCCCCATCAAAATTTCATTGCCATTTTAAAAAGAAATTGTAAACAATCCTAAAATTCATATGGAAGCACAAAGGATATAGATAATCAAAACAGTCCCAAACAATCCAAATACTGCTGGGGCTACCACCAGTCCTGACTTCAAGCTATACCAGAGTGCTGCAGTAGTAAAAGCTACCATCCCTAGCAATCAGAAAAATGAAGCCAGTACTTCTCTGAGAGTCCACCTTACCCACGCAGAATGGTCAGGATTAAGGAAACAAGACAAGTGCTGGCAAGGATGTTGGAAATAGGGAATCCTAATATTCCTGCTGGTGGGAATGCAAATTGGTGCAGCCATTGTAGAACTCAGCGAGCTTTACCCCGCCCCCAGAAAATTAGAACTAGAGCTTCCCATACAACTCACATCTACCACTTTGGGGCAACCCCAGGAGTCTCAATTCCATACTGTAGAGACACAAGCTCTATCCACAATAGGTAGGGCACATTAGGATATGGAAACAGCCTGGACACAGTATCAAAGCAGCACGCAAATCTGTATCTCTCTCCTCTTCGATTAGTGTACTTCGCAGAGATTATCAGAGGACTATCTTTGTCCAGTCTATGTGTGTGTTGGGGTGGGGGGAGCTTGTGGTAGTTAATGCAGATATTCACAACTGGTCAAATACGGAGAATACGTGACTATAGAATACACAGATAAAACTGAAAATCTTTATCATGCTCCTCCCAAAAGCCCAGGGACCACTGTGGAAGAGGAGATGGAAAGATTGCCTGAGGCAAAAGTCAGAATGGGCTGAAGAGAAACAGTCTTTGGGCCTTGACAGACCCCTGCACTCACAGCGGCTGTTTGGCTTCCCCAGACCTGCACATGATCAAGCCAGTCAGCATTCTAGCAGGAAGCTGCTGGAGGGACTCCTGAGTCCCCAGCTGACAAGGGACAGCTAATGGCTTCTGGGGGAGGAAGAGTCGGTTTTCTTTAATGGCCTGGCTTCTTGTAGGCCGACCATCGTTTAGTGGATGGCCCCACACCAAGAAGGGCATGTACAACACAATTGGAGCTGATGGGCCACTGCACTTAATATAACGGACCTGAAGCTGGGGAGGGCCTCTGGAGGTGAGAGTAGACCAGGGAGGCATTAATGGAGGAGTGGTAATAAATTGGATCAAAATACATTGCATGTAATGCTAAAATAATTCATAAAATATTTTTAAATTAAGCACATAATTTAAGGATATTCACTCTAATAATAGAAAAGAAAAAAGTAGAAATTTTCAAATTAAAGTCATAAAAGAAAACCCTCTAATGGTTAATCTAAAAACTAAAAAATTTCCTCTTCTATAAGTTCAGATTTTAAAGTTAAATGACACCAATCTCTAACGGCTCCTGACAACCTAAAACAGAACTGGAAGTTATAAGACTGTTTTGACTTCATATCCAGATATTTATAACACGCTTTATTAGAAGAGGTCATCACGGCTACACTGATACTGGCTTTCATGACCAGCTTCCTATGGAGAGTTTATCTTTGTTTTCTTTCAGGTTAACACAGCATCAAGGCAGGAGACATGGCTCAGATAAAAGGTACAGAAATTATGGAATTTCAAGCCCACTTAAGTTTAAGTACTCAGGTCAAATTAAACAGTGATCGCTAAATTAAAAATCAATGAGACAATACCACTTACAACTTACATCACGTATTTTGTGACATTTCCTAGACGTCCAAGTTATGGGACAGAAGCAATGGAATAATACTATTGGGCAATACAAAGTAATACATTTTATATACATTGTGCCATAGGTAACTTTGCAAAACACTGTTCCTGCATGTATCCTGAATGGATACAATATTCTCCCAACCCAATGAGAATTCATAGAAAGCAAGATTACAGTAACAGTCTGCTGGTTATGGTTACCAGGGGTGGAAGTCGGGAAGGAAACTGACTAGGCACAGTATTATGGAACTCTTTGAGGTGATGATAACATTTTGCCATAAGTGTCTGTACAGATGTATACTTAGGTAAATCTTACTGTTTTTAAAATATACCTTGGTGAACTTAATTCTGAAGTTAAATTACATAAATTGTATGACATCCAAAACTTACAAATTTCTGTCTCCTAAATTATACTGTGACTATAATACAAGCGTGCATATCCCTAATCTCTATTAGTAAACTATGTAAGGCAATCTGTGATATAAGAACTAAACATTAAAATTTCTACTTAGTACCAACAAAGACAATTTTTGTTAACATTCTAGACATGAACTTACAATGATATAACACTAATTTATAGACTTATTTTTGTTGTATATGTGTGTTTATGTCTGGGTATATGTGAGCCTCCGCATACATATAGTTCAGAGGAGAACTAACGGGAGTTTGTTCTCTTTTTCCACCGGGTAAGTTCTGAGAATGGAACTCAGGTCTTCAAGGCTTGGTGGCAAGTGCCTTTACCTACTGAGCTATCCTACTGACGTTCAAGCATGAATTTAGGAAGTTCTATTTATGTCAGGTTAAACACTCTACATATTTTTATTAATGGGAATATACTCATATGCTTTGGGGGCTTCTGGTCACAGAGCTAACAACAGAGTGTGTAGGCAGGAATTATGCACACACACCACACACTGAGATATTGATACACTCTTACTTCTTCCCTCTTTTCTTCAAGCTGGCCTTGTCTTTAGAAAGACATGTCTCAGAATACATGCAGGAATTAGAAATATATCAATCTGGATTCGCAAGAGGAGAATTTGGTGAGTTCATATCATTATCTAAAATGAACCAAACAGAGTAATGCCATCAACTTTACAGACGGAGGTAGGATGGTGTCCTAGCTAAGGTTTCTTTTTTATTGTTTTTATTGAGCTATACATTTTGCTCTGCTCCCCTCCCTTCTTCTCACCTCTCCTTCTACCCTCTCCCATACTTCCCATGCTCCCAATTTACTCAGGGGAGCTCATCTTTTTCTGCTTCCCATGTAGATTAGAGCCACGTATGTCTCTCTTAGGGTCCTCATTGCTATCTAGGTTCCCTGGGATTGTGATTTGTAGGCTGGTTTTCTTTGTTTTATGTTTAAAAACCACTTATGAGTAAGGACATATGATAATGTCTTTCTGGGTCTGGGTTACCTCACTCAATATGATGTTTTCTAGCTCCATCCATTTGCCTGCAAATTTCAGATGTCGTTTTTTTCTGCTGTGTAGTATTCCATTGTGTAAATATACCACATTTTCCTTATCTATTCTTTGGTAGAGGGGCATTTAGGTTGTTTCCAGGGTCTGGCTATGACAAAAATGCTGCTATGAACATAGTTGGGCACATGTACTTGTGGTAAGATTGAGCATCTTTTGGATATATACCCAAAAGTGGTATCACTGGATCTTGAAGAAGGTTGTTTCCTAAGTTTCTGAGAAATCAGCATACTGATATCCAAAGGGGCTGTACCAGCTTGCACTCCCTTAGCTAGAGTTTCTATTGAAAAGATGAAAAATGAAGACTAAAAGACAAGTTGAGGAGGAACGGGTTGATTTATACTTCCATATCACTTATCATCATGGAAGGAAGTCAGGACAGGAATGCTAACTGGGCAGAACCTGAAGCAGGAGCTGAGGCAGAGTTCACGGAGGGGAGCTGCTTACTGGCTTTTTCTCAGTAGCTTGTTCAATCTGCTTCCTTATAGAATCCAGGACCACCAGCTCAGGAATGGCACCACCCACAATGGACTGAATCCCCCCCCCCCATACCAAAAACTAAATAAGAAAACGCAGCTGAACCTTATAGAGGCATTTTTTCAACTGAGGTCCCTACTTCTCCTAGCTTGTGTCAAGTACGTAAGTCCAGCCACGGCTGGACATAGCTAGCTTTAGGTAAGAGAAGTGGCAGGGGTTTGAGGGTAACCCTTTGGAGACATAGTTTAACCCTTCACAAACTTTCAGTATCCTTCCATTCTCCCGAGATCTACCAGTCACTAAAACTAAGGATCCACTCACAAGGAAAAAGAAAATCCTTCAATGTTAAATTTTCACTTTAAGCCAAACCCACTTTTTGAGCTCTTATTTTAGCCTTAAATCTTAACTAGGGACTCTGATATTTCAAAATGATTCCACCTCCTTTTTAAAAAAATTATGTTTATCTCACTAATTTATTTGATTTGGCATTTTTAAGTGCTCACGGACCAATGTTTGTATGTATATGTGCCTGTATGTATGTGTGTATAAGTGTATATATGTATGTATGCACGCAAACAAAAGAGGAAGATAAAGAAAATGGTTACACAAAAAACAAATCTGTCTGAATAGATTCTGGGAACTACTTAGGGAAAGTTTTTAAGCAATGCTGTGATAATTTCTGAGAAACACTTAAAGTCATGTGGGAAAGCATCTTGGCATGCTCATTTGTTTTAGTAAATTTTACATTTAAACATATTTCTTTCTGGGTACTGCCTGAGAGATGTGCCACCAGTATACACAGCATCCATCAGAGCAGTTTGGTTGTGTAAGTAAACAAAACTCACACTGCTTTCTAGTCACACAGCGCCCTTTTATGTGACTGCTCGTCTGGCTTTTGAAGCTAATGTTTCCAGGAGGCCAGCTGTAACAACTGTAATATCTGTAGGCAGAATGAAACATACTCATTCATACCATGACTGCACCAAATGGTTCAAATTAGACTTTACTTTTAAAGAATCAACATTTGTTTTGGGCACTGAAAACCCTACTCATTTTCTATGACTTGGAAATTTGTATTTTGCAGAATTCCCAAGGAGCGCATTTCACCTTCAAAATACAATGTTGACTAATTACACCCTTTTCTTCTTGCCTGGCTATAAAAGAATTGTCCCCTGAGAAAAGAATCAAGGCGTGGCACAGACAGGAAGACAGACATCCGAATAAAACTCAAATGTGGATTTGATTTGTCAGTATTTGCCCATGTGATTATCTTTTGTAAACCAACATGCTTTCCTCATCCATGCAAGACAGTCTTTGTCATGAAAGAAGTGTGTCAACATGAGACCTGGGCATCTGCTGGCTTACTGTGATTGCAGAAGCTGATACTAAATTCACTATATGCCTACATGCAAAACTGAACTCCAAACATCTTCATATTACTTTTCCACCCCTACCCCCAAAGAACAGTCACAGAAACACACACAATGGATTAGAATGTTGACGCTTTCACAAAACGTTGCACTGAGCAATCTTCTGTCATTCTGTGACTAAATAAATATTAGTCCTTGTTAGTGAAGCCTGTTCTCTACAAATATTTTCTGTACACAAGGGCTGACATTTTAAGTGATACTTACCACACTTGTGTGCATGCACATCCACGTGTATGTGAACACAGAAGATGCTGACCTTACTGTTCCGGCTGTATCTGAACCAGTTGTATATGAAATCAGTTTTATGTAGTATTCAAGATGCTTCATCTTTGAGAATGGACATAATGATGTGAAGCCTATCATATTACTTGAAAAACTATACCAAGTACAAACTTACTGCTTCTGCTTGGATGAGACTAGAAGTTTAAGGAACAAGACCT